>NC_091625.1:43028150-43331181 GCF_027580195.1 Bos mutus
AGATGCATTCTGCCCACATAAAGTCTTGGAGAAGAACTCCCAGCAGGTGCACAGGAGGCTTGGCTGCTTCTGAGCATTTGCAAACAAGAGGATGCAGTTTTCCTTGATGTTGCAGAGTCATATCAACTTAACCTTCTGTTACCCAGAGCCAGGGTTGGGAGGGTAAGGGGATTTCTTATGGGTGGGTGAAATTTTAAAAAATAAACAATAAGTCAAGACTTTGCCTTTGTCTTTTCTTTTAGTGGAACAGAAGATGAACGCAACTGAATTCAGTGAAGATGTAGAAGAAGGTAAAGAAAAAAAAAGCCTCTTTTTAAAAAGTAGTTTAACTTAATACTCTTTTCAAGATATATTCACGTGGTTCAAAACTACTGGATTGGCCAAAAAGTTCCTTTGGTTTTTAAAGTAACACTAAAAGACACATTTTTCATTTTCGCCAGGAACTTTATTGAACAATATAGTCACTGCTGTGTTTCACTACCTTTTGCCATTTTTCAGGCAACTTCATAATTCTATCATCCTAAAACTTTTTATCTTTCTGAGCAAAGAACTATTCCAGGTGCCTTTTACAGTCTTCTAGGGAATTGAAGTTTTTTCCATTAAGAGAATTTTGTAAAGACCAAAATAAATGGACATTTGAAGGTGCCGTGTCTGGTGAAACAGAGGATGAATCAGAACTTCCCAGACAAGCTGTAACAGTTTTTGCCTGGTCATCAAAAGAAACATGAGGTCTTGCGTTATCCTGATGGAAAATCATGCATTTTCAGTTGACTAGTTCCAGACACTTTTTGTCAAGTACTGCTTTCAGTTGGTTTAATTGGGAGCGGTACTTGTTGGAATTGATTGCTTTTCCAGAAGGAGCTTGTAGTAGAGGACTCCCTTCTAATCCCACCATATACACAACATCACCTTCTTTGGATGAAGACGTTTTTGGTGTGGTTGGTGGTGGTTAATTGTTTGCTCCATGATCACTTCTGTTCCACATTGTTGTACAATATCCACATTTCATCACCCATCACAACTGGTTTTAAAAACGGACCATTTTTGTTATATTTAAGTAGAGAATTGCATCTGGAAATGCTGTCAAGGTTTTTTTTCACTTAACTTATATGGAACCCAAACATCAAAGCAATTTAATATAACCAAGCTGGAGAAAATGATTTTTAGTGCTTGATTGAGGTATTGGGAATATATTGGCTATCTCCTGAGTGGTATAATGTTGATTGTGCTCAATTAATGTCTTGATTTTATCACTGCCAACTTCAGCTGGTCTGTATGACCGTCTCTGGACTTCTGAAAGTGAAACTTCACAGTCCACTTTTCATGCATTTGATCAGTGACAGCACCTTCTCCATACACTGCTCAAATCTTTTGTGTGTTTCAGTTGCATTTTTACCTCTCTTGAAGTAATAAAACAATATACTGAAAACATTGCTTTTTCTACTTTTCATCTTCAATATTAAAACGGCTGCACAAAAATTCACCAATTTTGATTTTTTTTTAAATGCACACTGATATGATAGTTATCACAGTACAGTCTAACAAAATTGTTTCTGATGAAATTAAAGACAGTTAAGAGCTACTAGAGCTATCTTATGGAAAAACTTAACGAACCTTTTGGCCAACCCAGTATTAAAAGATACACAATGAAAAATCAAGGAAAAGTCTCCTCTCGTTACTGATTGCCATCCTTCTCCACTCACACTTACGGTATCTTATGTATCTTTCCAGGGTTACTTTTTTAAAAGCACCATTTAAAAGAGTAGTGTGTTTTTCTCCTTCCATCTCTTCTCCCTTCTCCAAGAAAAGACTTTAAAAGCTGCTTTAAACTGAATGTTCTTGGAATATAATATCAGTGTATAGCATGACTAGTGTGGTGAAATATAAATTGGCTGGTTGGAAAGCCAGTTTCATTGATTATTACTCTTGACACTGTTGTTTGAGAATATCAAAAGGTGGCTGCATACAGCCTGGTGCTTGGGGACCCTGCTAAACCAGGCTCTGCCCAGTGGCCTCCCCACTGAGCCCCACTTCTTCTCTGCCACAGTTCTAAAAAACAACACTGTGAAAGTGGAGACAGAGGCCGAAGATGCTGCTCTGGACTGCTCAGTGAATTCCAGGTCCGCCGAGAAGCACCCTCTGGATGGCGTCTTCACTGCTGTCCAGGATTCCAGCAAGAGAAAGCCCCTGGGTGGCGAGGGCCCACTGGACTCAGTCCCGAGCGTGAAGAGGCGGCGGCTTATTCCCGAGGTGAGGGCTTACTGGGAAAGCAGGAACTTGTTGACAGCAAGGACTGTTAATGAAAGCCTACCACATTTCACATAGCCTGCACCTTACTGGAGCAAGTGAGGCTCAGCAGGGCTTTTCCTAAATCAGGTCCATCTTTTGTATTTATTCGGGGAGCTTGTTCAGTGAATCTTTTTGTAAAGAGGACAATTATTTTATAATATGCCCGTTACCCCTAACCTACCTATTTTATAAATTTGCTTTATTTCCTAATCACCTGCTGGTTATAGTGAACTTGGCTGAATTCTGAGAGAGAGAAAATGAAACTGGTCATGGTGGTCCCCTCGAGCAGCCTGCAGTTCCCACGGGAGACAAGACAGGTTCACAAAACAGTGAAGACTGAGGAGAGAGGGGAGTTTGGGAGATGAGAATGCCTGGTCAGCAGAGCCTCCCTGCAGATAGCCAGATCACACCTTAAACTCTTAGCAGAACATTTTCCCAAGCTCTCCAGCCCCCTCCCCTCCCCCTCCCCAACACACTTTTTGGGGGACCCAGGTAGGCATTTCAACTTCTTCATGTCTGTCCAACAGAGCCCAAGTTTCAGAGCTCACTGTCATTAGCCCATACATGGGGTGTCCGCCTGGGACTCCCTGGGTTGCTCTTGGTTTGTTTTAATTCTCCTCTGTTAGATGCTACAGCAGATTGGGAGTTGATAGGTTTTAGAGATTTAGTGAGCCTTTGAAAAGTAAAAACTATCCTTTTTCTTAATTAGCAAAGTCATAAGATTTAAGATTTTCACTGGATTTCAATATGCATGTTTATATTACATTATAATGAGGACTGCTCTGCATTCCACATCATGGAACACTGAGGTTTACATTCATTTATTTATTTTATTTTGGCTGTGCTGGGTTTTCTCTAGCTGCAGCAAGCAGAGGCTACTCTGTAGTTGAGTGTGGACTTTTCAGGTTGAGGAGCACAGGCTCAATAGTTGTGATACATGGGCCTAATTGCTCCTTGGCATCTTCCCAGACCAGAGATTGAACCTGTGTCTCCTGCATTGGCAGGCGGATTCTTTACCACTGAGTCACCAGGGAAGCCCCACATACCTTTTCTTGTTTCATTTAATCCATATAACAGTGATGAGAGAATTAGTATCTCCTCCACATAAGTTTAAGTCAAGTGCCAGAACGCCAGTGGGGCAGCCTTGTTGCTGGTGTGAGGTGTCAGGAGTGACTTAGAACACTCAGCACCCTGCTTCATATCGAGGAGGTGAGCCCCACCTTCTCTGATCCAGCCCATAGGAATGGTCAATTCCAGAATGATCGGAGCCTGGAGTCAGATAAGGGGGAGTTCACCATGGAGCCTTTGGCTGGTACTATGAGCTCCCAAACTCAGGTCCCTCTATGGTGATGGGAGTGACACAGCTCCCTCATTGGTTCCTTGTGTGGAGCATCGAGACAAGCCCAGCAGAGAGCCTGCCCCATGTCAGTTTTCAGAAGGGTTTATTTATTGCTCCCTAACCCCCATCTCCAACTACCACCCATTATGGTCAGCTGCCTCCCTCCACATTTATCAGGAGGAAAATGACATGCAATTGCCAAGAGAGGCCTTCTGATGCCTTCCCAAACACCCCAGGCCTGAACGCCCTTGATTCTGAGCACCTTCCATCTTCTCCCTCGACCCCAAGGAAGGGGGTGAGGGCGAGGGGAGGAATTGATTGGCAGCCCTGATGCTAAAGGTCCATCACTTCAAACCCCTATCATTGCTGAAGGCCTGTTCATGAGTGACATTTAGTACAATGCTTAGAAGAAAAATAAAACCTCCCTCCAAAAATTTAACAAAAGGCTGTATAAAGACATATTTGGCGCTTCCGCTGGGAAAGGCACCATAGCCAAATACAGCAGATGTGGGAGGTGAGTAGCCAGCATTTTTATTGCTAATCATCTTTTTGTTCACAGAAGTGGGAGTGATATTCAAGAGCCCTGTGCCAGGTAGAAGTTAGCTTTGTTCTCCTGGGGTTCCTTGTATCTTTGTTTTTAATCCTAAAGTGTGCCTGTGGTTTGTTTTTCAACTGGAGAGTGGAAATGCCATCTCGTTGAATCAGTGCAAATGTACTGAAGACCTCCTAAGTGTCATTCACTGTGATCCCAGCTGGAGGTTCATCGTCGTTTCCACAGCAGCCCTAGCGGATAGGCACTGTGACCCTTCCCAGTTGAGTGAGCCTCCAAGAGGCTAGCGCTCCCACGCCTGCTTGATTTGGAACTGCACTTAAACACGGATGACCCTGAGGATTGTGGGGTGTTTGTAAGATGCTGTGAGGAGCTCCTGCTCTGATATTTGGCCATCCCTATGGTCTTTCTCTTCACCCCTCATTATAGTTGCTTTATCCCCCCAGATTCTCATTTTTGGGGGCATGTTAGCACATTCTTCATCCTTGCCATACACTGTCAGCAGTGTAAGGATGACCCAAAGGATAAAAGCCATGAGGGCAGAGACTGGCTTGTTCCCTATGTCCCCAGGGCCTTGTAATATTTGTTTACTGGCTCTGTGTGGTAGACAGCTTATCCATTCCTTGTCACTAGCTATACCTGGTTATTTAAGGATGATGATGATGAAGATAAACATTCTATTAAAAGTGAAGAGCGTCACCCTTGCCTCACTTTGAGTGGTGCTGCCAGCCCCCTAGGAGCCCTTTTGCATGGTCTGCCCTTGATGCCACAGCAGTCCTCAGTTCCCTACACTGGAGGCATGCTGCTTTCTTGGTGTTCCAGTTTGCTGACTCTGGGCACCATTTAGCTATTCCTCTTTCATTGAACTGAATTCAGTGACTGCTCTTGCATTTGGAGTCCTGAAGAAGATGCTCAGTGCTGGGAGCCTCTCCGTGGTGACCCAATCCCCAAGATGTCACTGGGCATGGACATGTGGGAGCCCCCTTAATAACCTGCTCGTGCCTCACTGGTAACTTTACGTCAGCTTCTTCTTGATCAGTCAGATTCTCCACCTGAGAGAGTCGGGCATTCCTGCTTGGGTCTGAGTGCTAGCAGAAGAACGAAACGTGCGATTGGATCTGGTACTGCAGAGCCTGAGCTGGGTAGCAGAGTTCCCATATGGTTGGAAGATGAGCCTTGGAGAATTGGGAATGGTGTCAGCCAGACACCAGTGCCAAGTAGCTCAGATTTAAAGATTTCCTGATACTCCTAGACAGCTGAGCAGAGATTTTATCAGCAGCAGCAAATGCAGCCAGTCCATCGTCACCTTGGCAGTGTTTGTGGAATTAAATGGAGCACTGAGTGGACAGAACCTCAGTGTGGGCATATCTTAGGACCTTCTCTTTGGTGCTTGTGTCGTGTTCTATGTTGAATTGTGTATCCAAGGTCTCTGGGAGCGAGGAATATTGCCCTCTGCTGGGACTCTAACTTAATTTTTATTTAAGCAAGTTAGCCAAAAATGTTTGTATTGATGGCAGTGTTTCTAACATGCCTGGTAGAAACTAAAATATTTTTATTAATGAGGCTGACTAGTGAGAGTTATTGGGGATTTCCAGTTCTGATCGACTCTGGCCTCTGCCTGCAGTAGGAATGTGGGGGGGGTCAAACTACTTCTGTTTGTTTTGTTCAGACAGTTCACCCAAAAACTTTTCTCTGTGCTTATTTCCTACTCCGAGTATTAATGAAGGCAGATCCCCTTCAAGAACATGTACTCTTGTTGCATGGCATGTGAGTTTCTGGTAACCTCTCTGCATAGAATCTTATTTTAAATGTATTAGTGGAACTGCTTGTTACAAAGCCTTTGCTTGTCCCTTTCTAAAATCAGCTGTAATATAATTATGATTTTCTTTAATAATTGGCATTACACACTCAAATTTCTCTACATTGGTAAAACCTCATGTAAATCTCATAATCCGTAGGACCTCCAAAATTATTTTGGTGCAGTAAAATTTAATGGTGAGTAAATTGCTAAAAATCTTATTTATAATCTATAGGAATTAGCAGGTAAGAAGTTTTGAATTTATTAGGGCAGTGCTTTTCAACAGTTGTAAATCCACCTTACAGAGTCATTCGGTTCACATATTTGGATTTGTATGTAAATATATAGACACAGAGAAAGAACAGAATTTCTTGAATGTATTTACTGTGTGCAGTGCCCTCTGATATTTTCTGTTGTTTTCTTTCTTTCCTTCCTGTCTTTCACACTTCCTCCTCCCCTCCCTCTTTTATGCTGGTCTTGATCTATCAAATCAGTGTCATCATTTCTGAATGGGTCATATGACAAACCACAGTTCCAAACACGCTGCCTCAGGGGTAAAGATTTTCAACCGTCTCCATTCCTTCCTTTCTCCATATTTCTGATGTGTGTAACGTGGTTTCTTTCCTTTCTTCCTTCCTTTTTAAAATTATCGTTTGCTCTCTGCCATATAGCAGAACTAAACAACTGAAAAGAGTCTGAAACCCTACCTCGAGCTCACCTGTGCTTCTTGGACTCCTCCAGCCCAGCCTTTAGGGCAAACAGACCTCTAAGAATTCCTTCTATGAGTGACTTACACTGTTACACGGGAGGAAAGTTCTCTTTTTATTTAAGTTCTTAAGTTACTTATACCTTCCTTAACTCAGGTTCTTAAGTTCTCCTCTTTATTTAATAGTTAAGAGTAATCATTACAGAGAAGGCAGTGGCACCCCACTCCAGTACTCTTGCCTGGAAAATCTCATGGACGGAGGAGCCTGGTAGGCTGCAGTCCATGGGGTCGAGAAGAGTCAGACACGACTGAACGACTTCACTTTTCACTTTCATGCATTGGAGAGGGAAATGGCAACCCACTCCAGTGTTCTTGCCTGGAGAATCCCAGGGACAGGGGAGCCTGGTGGGCTGCTGTCTATGGGGTCGCACAGAGTCCCAGACACAACTGAATCGACTTAGCAGCAGCAGCAGTAATCATTACAACTAGTTCAATAAAAAGCCCATTGTATTGTCACTGCTCTGGCTGGGAAGAGCACTGTTAATAACAGTCGTACTATAACAGTAAACATTTATTAAGCACTTACTGTGATTCAGACGTGGGCTCAGCGCATCATGTTCATTATCTAATTAGATCCTCATAGCTACCCTGGTACCTGAGACAGGGACCATTATATATTCCTGAGTGACACACAGGAAGCTGACATGTGAGGGGTCACGCAGAGGACCCATCCACTCCCTTATACCTCCCTTATTTTTGTTGTTTAGTCGCTAAGTTGTGTGTGACCTTTTGTGATTCCAAGGACTATAGTCGTATTTAGATATGTATGACTCTTCTGCACCCCCACGGAATGGACCCCACCAGGCTCTTCTGTCCATGAGGTTTTCCAGGCAGGAATACTGGAGTGCGTTGCCATTTCTTCCTCCAGGGGATCTTTTAGACCCAGGGATTGAATCGAACCCGTGTCTCCTGCATTGGCAGGCAGGTTCTTTACCACTGCGCCACCAGGGAGGCCTTATACCTCCCTACACTCATGTTATTCATGAAGCTAGTAGCCTCTGTGAACATTTTTCTTAAACATTTATTTGAGAGGGATAGACACTTTACCCTGCTTAACAAATGTTCAGTGAGCGCTCTGTGTCCCAGGCACTTTGCAGGACACTGGAGATGGAGTAGGGAAGACCTGGTCCCACAGGTAACCATCATGCAGTGTGGTGAGGGTACAGATAGGTCTCAGGGACGAGACCCCACCAGGGAGAGGGGTGGACAGCAGGCTCGCTCCAGCCCAGTAGCCCTTGGTCCTCTGCTCACGGGCAGTAATAGGAGGGTCAGGGATCTCTGACCCTAATTACCTAATTACCTCCATGGGATAATTAGGGCTTCCGTGATAGCTCAGATGGTAAAGAATCTGCCTGCAATGCAGGAGACCCAAGTTCCATCCCAGGGTTGGCTCCATGGGGTTCCAAAGAGTCAGACATAACTGAGTGAATAATACAGTCATACATGGGATAATTAAAGCACTTGAAAGAATCCTATTATTTTTTAGGTTCCTGAGAGTAAGGTAGGTGTTTTTTTGCACAGTTGTTGTCAGCAGAGATGCAGGAGAAAAATTAACCTGTGTTTAATATGAGTCTGATGATTCCATTATCTAAAAAAGAAGGTCTGGGGAATTCTGTGACGGTCCAATGGCAAGGACTCCCAGCTTCCATGCAGGGGGCACGGGGCATGAATAGGGAGATCTGTCCATGGTCTCTTTCCAACTCAGGCCTTTGTATTGCTCACCTGCTGCTGTAGTGGCAGTCCCCTCAGAGACTGTCTCTTTTCCCTGTGTTTTTTCTTTTTTTCCCTAAGGTTGCAAGAGTAAAGCACCTCGTGTACTGTGTTACGCTGGCATTAGTGTTATCTGAAGGCTTATAAATGACACCCAATCTGCCTGCATGAGATAAACCAGGGATAAACACTGTCTTCTAGCCCTGGCCATCCAGAGAGGCCCAATGGGTTGTTGGAAATGCAGAGCCTTGAATCAGAATCTGTATTTTCACTAGATCTCAGGCAATATATATGGACATTAGACTTTAGAAGTGCCGCGGTAGGTCAGACTACACAGCCATATTTTCCCCCAGCGTCCTAAGGATGCTTTATTCTCTTGCATTTTCTAGTTGCCCAAGGCTCGCACATGTCTGTAGAAGAACATGCTTTGTGCTTCGACCCTACCTGCTCCCCTGACGCCCACCACTGCTCTCCAATTAGCTCTTCTGCTTAAATAGGCGCTCAAAAATATATTCCAGTATACTTTGGGGTCAAATTCAACATTTGTCAAAAACAGGTTTATGAGTGAAATGTAATGAACAACATATTTAAAGCATACCATTTGATATGTTTTGACGTGTATATACCAGTGAAACCACACCACATAAGATGAGAAACAAAGCCATCACTTGTTACCTTGAAAGTTTATTTGTGTCCCTTTGCGTCCTTTCTTTCCCCTGCTTTCTGTCACTAAAGATGCGTTTGCCTTTTCTAGAATTTTATACGAATGGCATCCTACAGGCCTCTTTTATCTATCTGGTTTCTTTTACTCAGCTTAATTATTTTGAGGTTCATCATGAGTACCAGGTTGGTCAGCTCTGCTGCTGAGTAGTACTCTGCTGTAAACACAGTGCATCTATATACTTGTTCATAAAAATTAGGGTTGTTTCCAGTTGGGAGCTGTTTATAAACAGGGCTGCCATGAATATCTGCATAAAAGTATTTGATCGTGTGCTTTCATTTTGCTTGGTAAATAAATAACTAGGAGTGGAATATACCTGGATCATATGGTCCAACATATAACTTCTTAAAAAAAATACCAACTGTTTTCCAAGGTGGTTATACCATTTTATATCTACCCTAGCAGCCTATGAGAATTCTAGTTCCTTCATGTCATCTCTGTCACTCAGTATCATCTGTCTTTTTTGATTATACCCATTCTTGTGGGGAGTGATATGCTATCTCAGTGTGGTTTTAATGTCATGCATGTTCTTAAGCATCTTTTATACAGGATCTTAGTTCCCTGATCAGGGATCCAACCCATGCCCTGTGCAGTGGACGTGTGGAGTCTTAACCACTGTACCTCCATGGAAGTCCCACTGAGCATCTTTTTATATGATTATTTGCCATTTATATAGCTTCTCCAAAGTGACTGTTGAAACTTAATTGGGTTCTGTGTCATTGAGTTTGAGTGTTCTTTATGTAAGCTGGATTCAGGTCCTTTATCAGATAAATGATATGTCTGATTTCTTCCAGTCTAGGCTTGTTTTTCCGGAGAAGGCAGTGGCACCCCACTCCAGTACTCTTGCCTGGAAAATCCCATGGACAGAAGAGCCTGGTAGGCTGCAGTCCATGGGGTCGCTAGGAGTCGGACATGACTGAGCAACTTCACTGTCACTGTTCACTTTCCTGCATTGGAGAAGGAAATGGCAACCCACTCCAGTGTTCTTGCCTGGAGAATCCCAGGGATGGCGGAGCCTGGTGGGCTGCTGTCTATGCGGTCGGACAGAGTCGGACACGACTGAAGTGACTTAGCAGCAGCAGGCTTGTTTTTCATTTTTTAAAGAAGTTTTAAATTTTAATGAAGTCCAGTTTATTAATTTGTTTTCTTATGGATTGTGCTTGTGTGTTATATCTGAGAAGTATTTGCCTAAAACAGTTTCATAAAGGATTGCTCTTCTGTTTTCTTCTAGAGGTGTTAGAATTTTAATTTGAAAGTGAAAAGTGAAAGTCGCTCAGTCGTGTCTGACTCTTTGCGACCTCATCAACTATACAGTCCATGGAATTCTCTAGACCAGAATACTGGAGTGGCTAGCCTTTTCCTTCTCCAGGGGCTCTTCCTAACCCAGGAATCGAATCCAGGTCTCCCACATTGCAGGTGGATTCCTTACCAGCTGAGCTACAAGGGAAGCCTGGAATTTTAAGTTAGTTTTTATTTTTACATTCATGATCCATTTTTTAGTTAATTTTTTATATGATACATGTAGGATGAAAGTTTTTTCTTTTCTTTTTTTTTGCATATGTATGTCCAATATTTCTAGCATCATTTGTTGAAAAGATTCTCCTTTCTCTACTGAATTGCCTTTGAACCTGTGTTGAAAATCATTTGTCCATATATATGTCAGTAAACCTCTTAAACCATCCAGGGCCTGGCAATAGGGAAAACCACTAATAAAAGCAGTGAGGACCCTGGGATCCCAAATGGTCTGGGCAGTCGCCTTCTGGTATGAAGCTTGGACTCAAGCTTTGGTATCTCGAACAGGTCCTGGGAGTACATTGAGAGTGGACCTGCAAAGTATGTCAGCCTTGGGCAAGTTGAGGAGATAATTCCTAAAATCATTAATTCTCTCACTGTCTTTTATTGAGCAAGGCTGGAGAGTACATTGAAAGTACCTTTCTAGATGCATAGGAAAGGTGTTAATTCATTACACACAGGGGGTACTTCAGGACCTGGGGCTTAAAACTCTTTGGCAGTTCTGATTGAGAAGGGCTGCTGGAACTAGGAGACTGAGACTTAGAAACCTGGGAGGCCTCACCGCTTCACGGAATCTGCAGTGGGCTGGGCTTGGGGCAGTTCTGGGCCTTTTCAGTCTGAAATAAGACATGACTCCAGGCAGTGGTAGAGTTGGCAGCTGACTGTGGTTCTCTAGATTCCAGTTCTTCCATGCTCAGCACCGTGCATCTTGGGAGCTGTCCAGAGTAGAGATGCCTGCTCTCCTAGAGTCTGCAGACTGGACAACAAGCTGTGCTTTCTGTAGATGCTATTGGCAGGACTCCTGCCTGTCTGAGAGCAGTCAGGGCAATTAGGTGACCTGTCCATAGCCAGGTTGCCACAGGAGCACTTCCTGTTCCTGGGGTCTCTCTCCCATCCCTCATGGGCTCTCGCCAGGCCTTGTCAGCATCTGTGCTCGGTCTGTGGACAGGAAGTTCAGGGATGGTGTCCTATGGGAATTGAAAGCCACCAGGGTCCAGCCTGAGCCTCTCAGGGATTAGGGAGAGCAAGCAAGTTTGGCCCTGGGATGCAGGTTTGTGTTGGTGGCTTCCCTTGTGGCTCAGACTGTAAAGCGTCTGCCTACAATCCCGAAGACCCAGGTTTGATCCCTGGGTCAGGAAGTTCCCCTGGAGAAGGAAATGGCAACCCACTCCAGTATTCTTGCCTGGAAAATCCCATGGATGGAGGAGCCCGGTAGGCTACAGTCCATGAGGTTGCAAAGAGTTGGACACGACTGAGCGACTTCACTTCACTTCTGGACCCACAGAATGGTTCCCAGGCAAGGGAAACACTTTCTCATAGGCTCCTGAGGTTGACCTGGGCCCCTCTGTGTGTGACATAGATCAGAACCCTCACCTGATATACCTTTTGTCTTTCAGGCACTCCTAGCAGGCATGCGGAACCGGGAGAACAGCTCGCCCTGCCAGGGCAACGGGGAGCCGGCAGGCCGGGGCAAGAACTTGGTCTCCATGTGGCCGGGAGAGGAGGAGCCTGGCCACGACGTGAGCACGCCCTCCTACAAGAAGCCTCTGTATGGTATCTCACACAAGATTATGGAGAAGAAGAACCCTCCCGCGGGGGACATGCTCAACACCTATGAGCTCTCAGAGAAAGTGAATCCCAGCAACAGCCCCTCACCGCTGCGGCTCCTGAACGAGACACAGAAGCGGGACACTGGCGGCCCCGCAGCAGCCACCGACAGCGACCCCAACATCTACTTTCTCATCCAGAAGATGTTCTACATGCTCAACACGCTCTCCTCCAACATGTCGCAGCTGCACAGCAAGGTGGACCTGCTCTCCCTGGAAGTGAGCCGCATCAAGAAGCAGGTGAGCCCCACTGAGATGGTGGCCAAGTTCCAGCCGCCGCCCGAGTACCAGCTCACGGCGGCCGAGCTCAAACAGATCGTGGACCAGAGCCTGTCGGGCGGTGACCTGGCCTGTCGCCTGCTGGTGCAGCTTTTCCCAGAGCTCTTCAGCGACGTGGACTTCTCCCGGGGCTGTGGCGCCTGTGGCTTCGCGGCCAAGCGGAAGCTGGAGTCGCTGCACCTGCAGCTCATCCGGAACTATGTGGAGGTCTACTACCCGTCGGTGAAGGACACGGCCGTCTGGCAGGCTGAGTGCCTGCCCCAGCTCAACGACTTCTTCAGCCGCTTCTGGGCCCAGCGGGAAATGGAGGACAGCCAGCCCAGCGGCCAGGTGTCTGGCTTCTTCGAGGCCGAGCCCCAGGTGGATGCTGGCCACTTCCTGGACAGCAAGGAGCAGGAGGAGGCCCTGTCCCTGGACCGCAGCAGCACCATCGCCTCTGACCATGTGGTGGACACGCAGGACCTCACCGAGTTCCTGGACGAGGCCTCATCCCCGGGCGAATTTGCGGTCTTCCTTCTGCACCGGCTGTTCCCTGAGCTCTTCGACCACAGGAAGCTGGGCGAGCAGTACAGCTGCTATGGGGATGGCGGCAAGCAGGAGCTGGACCCGCAGCGTCTACAGATCATCCGCAACTACACAGAGATCTACTTCCCCGACATGCAGGAGGAGGATGCCTGGCTGCAGCAGTGTGCCCAGCGCATCAACGACGAGCTGGAGGGCCTGGGGCTGGACGCGGGCAGCGAGGGCGAGCCCCCGCGAGACGACTGCTACGACTCATCCAGCCTGCCCGATGACATCTCCGTGGTCAAGGTAGAAGACAGCTTCGAGGGCGAGCGGCCCGGCCGGCGGTCCAAGAAGATCTGGCTGGTGCCCATCGACTTCGACAAGCTGGAGATCCCGCAGCCCGACTTCGAGGTGCCGGGCGCCGACTGCCTGCTGAGCAAGGAGCAGCTGCGCAGCATCTACGAGAGCAGCTTGTCCATCGGCAACTTTGCCTCGCGCCTGCTGGTGCACCTGTTCCCGGAGCTCTTCACCCACGAGAACCTGCGCAAGCAGTACAACTGCAGCGGCTCCCTGGGCAAGAAGCAGCTGGACCCGTCCCGTATCAAGCTCATCCGCCACTACGTGCAGCTGCTCTACCCACGGGCCAAGAATGACCGTGTCTGGACACTGGAGTTCGTGGGCAAACTGGACGAGCGCTGCCGGCGCCGGGACACAGAGCAGAGGCGCTCCTACCAGCAGCAGCGCAAGGTCCACGTTCCGGGCCCTGAGTGCAGGGACCTGGCCAGCTATGCAATCAACCCTGAGCGGTTCCGGGAGGAATTTGAGGGGCCCCCGCTGCCCCCCGAAAGGAGCAGCAAGGACTTCTGCAAGATCCCCCTGGACGAGTTGGTGGTGCCCTCGCCCGACTTCCCGGTGCCTTCGCCGTACCTGCTGTCCGACAAAGAAGTGCGCGAGATCGTGCAGCAAAGCCTCTCCGTGGGCAACTTCGCCGCCCGGCTGCTCGTCAGGCTCTTCCCCGAACTCTTCACCACCGAGAACCTGCGGCTGCAGTACAACCACTCCGGGGCATGCAACAAGAAGCAGCTGGACCCCACACGCTTGCGGCTCATCCGCCACTACGTGGAGGCCGTGTACCCGGTGGAGAAGATGGAGGAGGTGTGGCACTACGAATGTATCCCGAGCATCGACGAACGCTGCCGCCGCCCCAACAGAAAGAAATGCGACATCCTGAAGAAAGCCAAGAAGGTGGAGAAGTGAGGGGTACCAGGGGCACTGAGCGTCGCCCCTCCCCCATGAGCCCGAGCCGCGTCCGCAGCCGCGCACGTTATATCGGCGGGGCGGGGCCTGCTGCATTTGCACACGCGATCGCCCAGCCGGTCACGGCCACACAAAGAAGCCTCGCATTTGGTCTCTTGTACTTAAAACTTTTGTCCTGTGTTCCTGTGGTGCAGCCAGAGTCTGGGAGAGCAGAGCTGCGAGGGCAGAGGGGCCGTCAGGGTTCCCTCTCCTCGGCAGTTGTCCTCCCAGCCCCCTCACCATTTGAAATGCAAATCAAGCAACCCTCTTGTTCCTCTGCCCACATTTTACGTCTTCAATTTTTATTAAAAAAAAATTTTTTTTTTAATTAAAAAGAAACCCTTTTTAAGTAAATCATTGGGCTCTGTGGAGGCCATTTTACTCAGAAAAAAAATTTTTTTTCTTTAATATTTGAGATGTACTGTAAGATGACTTGAGTCACTGGGAATTTTTTTTAAGATGGTTTCAGATATATGAAATTTTTAGAAGTGCCATGTTCATGCATGATGGCTGATAGCTTCAGGTGGCATAGAGACGGATTTTACTGACCTTGTCTTTTATTAATACATCGGATTTTGGAAGAGTCAGGACGCCTCTTGGATGGCGGTGGAGGGGATGGGGTAGCTCGGTGTCCTTTCTGGCCACGGTCAGTTGCTCGCTCCCTCCCACTGTGGTGCTGAGGAAGGGGCTGCGGGGACTGCTGGCCTGGCCTGTCTCACCCTGCTGTGCCAGGTGAATGTTGCTCACCCTGTAGACAAGAACACTGGATGGCGATGATGGTGATATGAATGTAGATAGACGTGGAGACACGTTCACAGTGTCTTCATTTGAGCTGTGTCCTTCCACTGCCCTCTTTCCTTCCTCCTCAAGGATGCTGGTTAGAGGGGCAAACATTTCCTTGGAAAACTGTGTGTGGTTATTTGGCTTCTTGTTTAAGGATGGGCCCCATTGGGCTCACTAAGAACTGTTTACTTTCCATGTGTGTATTTGTATAAAACCCAGGTTCTGGGAGCTGTATGGTGGCTTCACCACACCTCAGTGTTGGCTCCTCCAGTCAGTACACATCCTTGTTCCTCAGGGCCGGGCCTAAACCGTGGCCTGTCTTGAGGATACCTGGTGTTGGAAGGACACAGGCCATCCGAAATAGGGCTCCCATATCCCTTTCCGGGGTCCACTCAGAGCTTTCTCTTTGGGCCCCCAGAAGGTCCTGCTCTCCTACATCTGGCCGGTCCCTCGGCCTCAGGATGAGACACCTCTTTTCTCTTCCCTGGTTGGGAAGGTCACACTGCTCCAGGCCAGTGGCATGCTCTCCAGGATTCCAACCAGGAAACTCCCCAACAGGTAAAGTCCTTAATGTAAAAACAGTACTTTTACCTACCTGACTTTGGGGGCTAGTGCCTAAGAGGGAAAGGGAACAGTCTAAACACAATACATTATACCAGAAAGCAAGAAAATAAATTGAATCACACAGGGTAGTCGTAAAACCCTTGTGGAATGTTAATTTAATAACCTAATGGCTTAATATTTTGCTACCTTAAAATGCAGAAATAATAGAAACAATCTGTGAATTCTTTTCATACAGATAAGGACTTCAGCATTACTGACTGATGGAACTTTGCCTGCACTCGCGGCCATTTTTTTTTTTAATGCCAGGATTCTGAGCAGTGTGAAGTTGCCGATCTAACTTTAGTAAATCTGCTTTTAAATGTCATTTACAGATTATTTCAGTTGTTAACTGCGGACCTAAATTATTACAATTTGGAAACACACAGGGACTTAATGACTCTTTCTCACCCACCCACATACATGTGTACACACACATTTCTTAGTAAAAAACTGAAGTGAGATGAAGGGGACCGACATGAATAACAAGCTCAACCTCTTTGTGCCTGGAAAGGAGGAGGACTGGAGCAGCCGGAGACTCACTTCCCCCTCTCCTGGGCCTTTCTCTATGCCTTAGTCTCTCCAGCACACAGATGCATGCCTGCGTGCATGTGCGTGCACACACACCCAAAGATGGCAGTGGCACTCTCTCCCTCACCGGGATCCTGCGAGTGGGAGGGTGCTGTGGAATTTGTTCTGGTCTCTAGGATGTATCCAAGAGGATTCCAAGCCATGTGAAAATTGCCCTGCTTTCTAGAGGGTGGAATGTGACCCTGCAACTTCAGAAGCACAATCATTTAATAATTTTTTTTTAATCATCCTGTCTACCCACAAGAGACATCAACAGGTTCTAGGAATTAAATATATCTCTTTACAACCTAGAGCATGTCCAGTTTTTGGAAACCGTGTTTTGATGGTTTCTTTAATACTTTTCCTGTATGGGGCTTCTTCCCCCAAATCTTAGAGTCCCTTCCAGTGAAGAGAGGTGGACGCTCTCTGTGAGCTGTATCTTGTCTCTCTGGACCGACTCACCAGGAACCACCTGCAGGTCCTGAGTCTGTCTGTGTGGTGTTCTCAGCCTCCAGCCATACAGGTGGGCTCCAGGGGCTTTTTTTTTTTTTTTACATGAAGCAATAGAATTATAAAATACCTAAATTTTTTTCAAAATGTAATGTTTTCCATAATCTGTTGGCAAAACCCCTACTCCCTCCCCATCTAAATTCTTTGATTTTTGTTAATACTTGCTTGTGTTTGGGGAATTTTTTCTCCCTCACATCCAGAAGTAGCACAGACACATTCTGATATTGAGTAAAATAGCACGTCACAATAGGTGGTAGTGTCCCTCGTTTTTCTGTTAGTGAGTTTTAAAAGAATGTACGAAGATAGTCATGAATGTACTAAGTGTTCTAATCCTGCTTCCGTTCACTTTGGCTGTGTCTACATGACAACACAGGTTTGACAGGGAATAAAGTTGTGCCCAGTGTCATGGGTGTTAGTGTGCCCCTCCCCCTCAGTGTTGGACCCCACCCTTCCCTGCTTTTTAAGTTTGGTGGGAGGGGGTACCACATCAGCAGCAATCATCAACCAACCAATGGGATCTACTTAGTGGTAAGCGGATTAACTGTTTAAATGCTAAGAGTCACTGGCCTAACCACACCATAGTATGGCCACTTGGGTTCCTGCAGACATGGCTTCATTTTCCACCTTTCCCCCAAATGTTTACTTCTTGCCTGATTGAGGAGGAGGGTCTCAAGACCTCAGATTGGAGGCCATTGAGCTCTTAACCCTGCCTCACCATGGAGAGAGATGCTATGAAGTGGTGGGACTTCCTGGTGGTCCAGTGGTTACCACTCCCTGCTTCCACTGCAGGGGGCACGGTTTCTATCCCTGGTCAGGGAACTAAGATCTCACATGCTATAGGGCCAAAAAAGAAGTGGGCCCCTGGGCCAAGGGACTCTTAATGTCGTTCAGAGATACTTGTCTCTTGTAGATCCAGCCTTAATGTTTTTCTGACATCCTAGTGATAGCAGACCCTGCGCAAAGTGGATATCAGAGTTAATACTGTGAGGAGACAAAATAATGAGAATAGTTTTACCAAAGATAATGAAACATTGCATAATGTCTGCATTTTACCATTGATTTGAGTGCACCCTTAGAAAACTGAATGTAACAAAAACCCAGGACATTTTTTGGAAATTGTATGCTCTCTAGCAACTGTGTGAATTTTTATACAAGCACTGTTTTATGAGCTATATAAAATGTTATAAAAATACGGTCTCCTAACATCTTATTTTCTTAGGGCAGAGGTCTCTCAGAAGGTATGGGTCTATTTGTCTTTGCTTGGGGCTTCACCACCCGCTCCCAGGGGAGGGCAGGGGCACTCGGGGCACCATGGCTTCTCGGGCTTCCACACTCTGGGTGACGCGGTGCAGTTTGTCACAGCTGAGTGACTGAGACGTCTCCAAATGAGCCCTAGAGCATTTCTTACACAAACCGCGTCCCAGCCATGAGGTAGAGGCACAGCTGACCTTTCCTTTCCTGGTCGGCTGCCACACCCGCCCTGTTGCCAAACTGGAGGAGTTTCAGTTCACTCTTTCTTTTCCACTTTGGATTAAATGGGATTTAGTTCCTCAAGGCAAACCTATTATTAACTGATAACAAAAGGATGCATGTTTTTCTCTTGCCTCATTGGCGAATTATAAATCATTAATATTTCACAGTAAAAATAATATCAAGCTATCAAACATTTTTTAGACCTAGAGGTCACGTGGTATAAAGTGCGTCATGGCCTGTGATTGGAGCGAGCAAGCACTCGGCCAAGAGCGCGCACACCTGTGCGGGCAGCCGTGCACAGGTGAGGGCTGGTCAGGGCTGGAGCCTGATTTACTCCATAGGCAAGTCGAAACAAGACTTGAAGGCGAGATTCTTTAGAGCCTTTCTGGCCGTATGTATCTTTGTTTTCGACCAAAAAAAATAAAGTCCGTTTCCTCAGCTGCCACTAAGGTGCTCGGTCCATCCGAGCGTCACACGGCGGGCGGCAGCCCCTGTCCGCAGCGTGGCCTCCATCCACTGAGTTCACTGGCAGCTGTTCGCCTTCAGCCTTCAAGGGAACGGTGAGGTGGGTGAGGTGACCGTCACTGAGGGTAAGGTCAATGCCCTCATTAGAGCGGCGTGTGAACGGTGAGCCTTTCTGGCCAGGCTTGTTTGCAGAGGCTCTGGTCAATGTCAACATTGGGTACCTCATCTGCCGTGTGGGGGCTGGGGGACCTGCCGGGCAGGAGGTCTTGCCCCTCCACCCCTCCTGCCCCAGCTGAGGAGAAGGAAGTGAAAACAGGACTCTGAGAAGTGTGATGATCACCTGGGGCTTTGGTCTTTTTGACTAAACCTCTTTAGAGACAGGCTCAATAAAAAGCTGAGCTCTTTGCTGCTGCTGTCTTGCGAATAACAATAATAGAGAATTTCAGTGGGCTTACCTGTAAAAGCCAGTTCTCAGAAATAAGAATTCCACACCAGATTATTCTGATTATTGGAATGGTGAGATGCAGTGGACACTTTAAGAGCTTCCAGAGAAACCTAAAATCGCCAAACCAGTGATGGGAAAGACACGAACATGCATCGCCCACTTGCTTGGATGGCAATGTTGGGCCTACCTGAGTGTATACAACATGCCAGGCACACTGCTGAGAGTTTCTCCTGGATCATAGCTGGTGAAGATCTCAGAAGCCCTGTGAGGTAAGTTCCCTAATTAAGCCTGTTAAGAAAGCTAAGGCCCTGAACAGTATGTGTACCATCTCATTTAATTCTTGTAAAAACTCCGTGTCTTGGGCAATGTTGTTATTTCCGTTTTGTGGTGAGGAAGCAGAAAGAAGGTCCAAACAAACTGCGATGCCAAGATGAGAGTCTGCCTTGTACGCCGCACCGTCTCAGACACTAAACACCCCCTGAGCCGCATGCAGTATAAAACAGAGATTCAGACCTGAAACTCAGTTTGTCTCATCTTAGATATAGGTGCCGGTTCTCAAATTGCCCTGGCTGAAATAATTGTGGCCATTTGTGGACAGACATGTTCTGGTAAGAGTAAATTTTTTGAGATTGTGAAAGTAATTGCCATGGATTGGATTCCTTAGGAACAGAGTCTGAGACTAGGGTTCTTGTGCAGTTGATTGACGACCTGCTCCCAGGAGAAAAGGTGCGAAAGAAGCAGAACGGGGCCAGGGAAGGCCATAAGCAGGAGTGTGGTCTCTGCAGGCCAGCCTCACTGCCAGGCGCTGTGAGGCCCTAGAACATGAATTGTTTTGCAGAATTAGTACCAGGTGAAGCAAAGGCGCCAGTTGGTCATTGAGGTCTCCTCCAGGGAAAGGGGTAGTTGGCCTGGCAGGGTGGCTCCCTTTGCCAAGGGCAGTGTTCCAGAAGGGCCATTGTGAGTGGTTAGCTGGCCCTCAACAGTGAGGGGGTGGGTGTGCCAGCACAGGGGATCTGGGTGGGACTCCATCGGCATCCATTAAGGGGCAGACCCACCAGACTGCACGTTTAACCAGGTCATGGGGCCCCATCTGCCAGAGGTTCTCAGTCTGTTGGAACCTGAATTCTCACAGTGGGGCCTGAGAATCTGCATTTCTAAGAAGTTCCCCCTCTCTAACGAGATGGTGCCCGGTGCTGATGTCCAGAGGCTGCAGAAACATGTAACTTCAAAAAATACATTGTACATCCCAGAAACGGAAAGCTTAGCACTTAGTAGAGCTAGATCTGAGCTGAAATAAGTGGTTTCCAAATTGACTTTTTGAAAATTACAAACTATAAGTTTATTAATGAGGGGGTCCTTAATACTATGAAACCAGGGGGGCTGGTCCTTGGTGGAGTCATCAGGGAAAACTTCCCCAAGGAACTGGATGGCTAGCCTAGATTTGAGAATGAAGAATTAATTAGGTGAAAAGTTCAACATGCAAACAAGCTTTGGGGTGTGAGAAGCAGCTCTTAGGAAACAGTTAAAGGTGGCCAATGGAGGGTGGAACTAGAGGAGGAGGAGTTTCGTGAAGCTGCAGAAACAGTCTGGGGCTGGAGGACTTTGTCTTCACTGAATTGCCCTTGGATCAGTAAGAAAAGAAGAAACCCTTCACCTGTTCTGAGTAGGGAGGGGAATACTCAGTTCTGATACAATCGTGTTGAACTCTGCCTCCTCTGCCCAGTAAGGCTGCCCTCCTCTGCTGCTGTTCTAGTCACCTTGCCATCATGTAGCTTTCAGGTCAGTGGAAGAGGCAGCTTTACAAATGTTTCAGCATCAGGCCAAATATGGTGGCTGGCGCCAGAACATTTCTGCAGAGGGAAGCCTGTCCGTTGACTTTATTTTAAGGAGTGGGAATTTGTTCATCCTTCTAAAGTGTGTAGTCCAGATGGTGAATCATGTCTTTGACAGAGGTTGAGAATGTGGAATGCCATAGCTTCTCCTTCAGAGTCTCCTGCAGTGTGACAGCTGTGTATTCAGAAGTGACAGTCGGGCCCTAAATTACAGGGAGTTCTGTTTTCCATAAGAGCTCCCATTTCCTGAGCTCCTGCAGTGGGTCAGGAATGTGCTAGGGATGAGACATACATTATTTCATTTATTCCTCACAGAAACCCCGTGGGATAGATATTTGTATTCCCCACCCTACAGATGGGGATGCGTTTAGAGATTAAGTAATTTGGTCAAAGTCACATGGCTGGCAGAGCCGGGGGCCTCTAATGATGGCCAGGCTGACTCCAAAGTTTGTGCTCTTGATTTCCATGCTGCCGCTTGTGTAGCTGGGCAGAGTAAGTCTGTTTGTCTGCCTGGTGGTTCCCCATCATTTAACTTGGGGTTTTGCTGACTGTTCACAGTCTCTGAGCTTCTGGATCCGCCCCAGTCAGAGTATCAGACTCGGGAAACCTCTCAGTGCCACAGGAAATAGAACAAGGAAGGCAGTTAAGAATCATCTCTACCTCTAAAAGAAGTTCATTCATTTAGCAAAAATATTTGTAACACCTACTATCTCCTGAGCATAGTTCCATGATTCTAACAAGTCTTATTGGTAGGTAAGAAGCCTGTTTAAGCTTGGAGAGAAGGTTCTGATCGTTAACAGCACAAAACCTAATGTCTCTTGCCTTCAGTTGATTTTCAAGATGCACTTGGGTATAAGCCGACCGAGGACCTTGGCTCTGCCCCGTGTAGACAGCTGAGACCGTGGCAGGAGGCACACCTACCGGAAGGCAGGTTCCTGACTCTCCTGGCTCTCAGAGCTGAAACAGAGTTGCTAAGTTATCCTATTTCCGACATGATATATTAAACCCAAATCTCCCCACTGTATCCGATTAGCTGAAATCTCAGTGCAGGCACAGTGTCAGGCATGACAAGGCATATACTTCAGTATATGGTGGTGCCTACCTTGTCTTCATGTAATTAATACTATTTTCTTGAATCCAATGAGTTGGCTGCTATTATTGTAGCCTCACTTTTCTCTTATGTCAGAATCAAAAGTTAAAGGATTTTCTCCTACAATCCTAAAGAAAATTCCCTACATATTCTGTGGGGAAGTATCTAAGTAAGCCCTCTGAGTGGGTTCCAGAAATGGGTTTTACCAGTAGAGATCTCTAAACAGAACTTGCCCATTTTAGACACATGCTATTCTACTCTGACTGCAGTCTTTAGGCTTTCACTTGTCTGCCTTGGGGAAGGTCTCCCTAGGTTTAAGAAAAAAGTCCCAGGATCAAAGTTCCATTGAATGCAGTTGACATCTCTACAAGGGAATCAAGTGCATTGTGAGTGATCCACGTCCTCAGGATCTTGCAAAATTGTTGACTTTCACCATTCTTCTTTTGATGTACCTGATCTGTTAACCAATAATGAACCAAAAAAAAAAAAACTTGAAACGAAAAAAAGGGCCAGCAAGTGTATCTTTGAGGGAAAGAAGTGAGTGTCAGTCTCAGAGAGTTTTGTCCAATTTCAGAGCCCTCAGAGAAATGCTAAGCACACATTGGGCAGTAGCAGTTACCAAAAGGCAGAAGCACAGGCAGAACACTCTTAAGAAGAGTGTATATCAGACTATTCATACATTTTTTTACACTCATAATTAGACTAGCAGAAATCAGAAAGCTGGGTCATGCCAGGGGCTCAGTGAGGCTGTGCGTCTTCAGTCACTTTGGTTGTGGCTGGTGAGAGGGCAGCCTGGCGCAGATGTCCCCGAGAAGAAGCAGTGCTGTGTTTTTTGCAGTAAAGGGAGTCGGGTGGGAGAATGTCACTGGGAGAGTGGGTGGGCAAAACGTAGTGGATGCACTTCGGTATTTATTAGGCAGCAACGGAGCAAGAAGCGATGGATCATCTGTACCTAGAGTGACATGGATGGATCTGAGTAAGAAAGTAAGACCCAAAATGAAATATATAGTAATGTCACTTATGAAACTATAAATATATCTGTACAAAACAACAAAGCACATTTCACAAGAATGCAAACAAAAAGATATACATTAAACACATCCGATGATTGGCTAAGGTAAGGGACGAGGACGTGAGAACAAGAGAAGAGAAACAGTGACTTGAAAGAACTTGGAGGGTAGGGACTGGTGCCCCAGCATCTCCCAGTGGAAATTCTGATAGGTGCGCCTCTCCATTCCTCCCGGGGTGTGTTGGTAAATGTGTGACAGTTAGCTTTCCAAGGGAAAAAAATCAGTCCTGGTTCATGGTGTTTGCTGATTGCCAAGGTGAAATTCCTCCTACCGTGGCTGATTTTTAAGCCAACCCTGTGACTCATGAAAGCAGTTTGGGAGATGCTCACGTTCTGCTTTTTGCAGTCTGCTGGATGGAGTTTCTAATGTCTCAAGATGGTCAATAAGCTGACTGACAATTCTGGCAGTAACTTTTAGGAAACCAAAATATATACAACCAAGATAAGGCAGGACTTCAGTACAGTGTCATCTTATTTGCCTCCTATACATTGCACACCCTGTAAGAAAGTTTATAGAACATGTACCACCTTCCTGAAGGAAATCTGTTTTCTTTTTAGTTTCTTGAAAAATTAAAGTTTCTACCCCCCTAATAATTATTGATCAAATAAACTATGACCTAAAAATTTCTCCACAAATATCTACTTTTATCCCCAAAATGCTAAAAAAGAAAAATAATGATGATGAAACTATTGCCCAGCCATCTATATAATTTTCCATGAAAGATGGTAAATGCTATTTGGCAGAGAAGTGCAATTAGCATCACATTTCCCAGAGGAGAGCTATTTCTTTGAAAGGATTAACCATTACTGGTAAAAAGGCTAGATGGGTCTCTACAAAAATAGTCATAATTTTAGATTGTTCATCTTTAAAAAACTGCAAACATGCACTAGAAGCATTTTCAGACTTTGCTGGGAAAGCCAGACCTATTTTTAAATTTTTGTTCTATTTTTACATTGAAGTATAGTTGATTTACAATATTGTGTTAGTTTCTGGTGTGCAGCAAACTGATTCAGATCTATATATGTGTGTATACACAAACACATACACACACTTTTTCAGATTCTTTCCCATTATACAAGATACTGAATATATTTCCTGTGCTATTTAGTAAATCCTTGTTGTTTATTTTATATGTAGTACAGCACATCTGTTAATCCCGTACTGTTAATTTATTCCCCCCTCCGGTAACCATAAGTTTGTTTTCTATATCTGTGAATCTGCTTCTGTTTTGTAAATAAGTTCATCGTATTATTTCTTAGATTCCACATATAAATTATATAGTATTTGTTTTTCTCTTACTTTATGTAGTGTGATAATCTCTAGGTCCATCCATGTTGCTGCAAATGGCAATATTCCATTCTTTTTTTACATATGCCATCTCTTTATTTGTTCGTCTGTTGATAGGCACTTGGGTTGTTTCCATGCATTGGCTCTTGTAAATAGTGCTGCTTTGAACTTAGGGGTCCATGTATCTTTTCGAATTAGTTGTCTTTTCTGGATATATGCCCAGGAGTGGGATTGCTGGATCGTATGGTAACTCTATTTTTAGTTTTTTAAGGAACCTCTATACTGTTTTCCATAGCAGCTGTACCAATTTACATTTCCACCAACAGTGTTGAAGGGTTTCCATCTCTCCACACCCTCTCCAGCATTTGTAACTTGTAGTCTTTTTGATGATAGCCGTTCTGACCTGTGTGAGGTGATAGCCCATTGTAGTTTTGATTTGCATTTCTCTAATAATTAGCAGTTTTGAGCACCTCTTCACATGCCAGTTGACCATCTGTGTCTTTGGAGAAATACCTGTTTAGGTCTTCTGCCCATTTTTTGGCTGGATGTTTTTTAAAATTATTATTGAGTTGTATGAGCTGTTTGAGAATTAAGCCCTTGTCAGTCTTATCATTTGCAAATATTGTCTCCCATTCAGGAGGTTGTCTTTTCATTTTATGGATTCCTTTGCTTGTAAGTTTGCAAAAGCTCGTAAGTTTGATTAGGTCCCTTTTATTTTTGCTTTTATTTCTATTGAGAAAACATTGGTACGATTTATGTCAGAGAATGTTTTGCCTATACTCTCTCTAGGAGTTCTGTGGTGTCTTGCATGCCTTGCATTTAAGTCTTTAAGCCGTTCTATTTTGGTGTATGGTGTGAAGGTATGATTTAACTTCACTACTGCCTCGTTGAATTCATTTATCAGTTGTATGTTTGAAGTCTCAGGGTATTCTATAGAGTATCATGTCATCTGCATACAGTGACAACTTTACCTCTTTCCTTCTGATTTGGAGTACCTTTTATTTTTCTTTTCTGATTGCTGTGAAAGCCAGATCTATTGGAGTAAAAATTCTTCCTTGTCACCTCATTAGAGCAGGATATCTCAGCCTCAGCACCATTGACATTTGAGGTCTGGAGACTATCGGTACACTATAGGATGTTTAGTAGCACTGGTCTCTACCCTCTAGATACCCATCCTACCCCCTCAGTTGTGACAGACAAAAATATCTCCAGGCATTGCCAGATGTCCCCAGGGGGCAGAATCACACTGGGTTGAGATGCACTGCATTAGAAACACCCATATCTTTTCATCATGTTGGTCACATTTTCACTGAGGAGGCCTTGCCAAGTTGGCATTATGAAGCAGCTATCTTAGAGTGGGCTGCAAGAGTTCCATAAATCTTTATGAATTGCTTTTATTTCTGCTGTTTCATAAATATGTTCCAAGTCCCTTGTGCTATAGATAACTATGAGAGATACGTTTTTGACACTTGCTATGACCAAATCAACATTCTGTACCACCAGACGTCTTTTTTCTTATTTTGATTTTCAAAAACAGAGAAGCCTGGAATGGGTCAAATCCCACCAGCTAAGTTGAAGGACTTAATTACCAACAGAGTGAAAAAAGCCTTTCAAATGGCCCTTGCTGCTTTCTAGCTATTAATACTATCAGCTCATCCGGTCTCACACAACACATTTTTAACTTTCTTCCTCTTTAGAAGACTTGACAAGGTAAGGAAATTAGTATGCCAATCCCCTTCTGACCTGTGAGGAAGCTGAAGCTCAAGAGAGGTTAAGGCCAGAGTATGACCAAGGTAACCCAACTTGGTACAGGCAAGAGCCTAAAAACCAGGACCTCTGACATATCACTAGGTCATGCTGCCCCCCTCACCATACAAGAGATCTTCAGCTTTCTATTACTTTCCAAAGAGCAATCAAGAGAAGAGACTGTTTTACTATAAAACTTGTCATTATCTTCCCCAAGTTGGGACATTTGGTTTAGAGGGCATTAGCCCACTGTGTCCCCCTTTGTCTGACAAAGCAATAAAGCTATCCTTTTCTACTTCACTTCCACCCTCCTCCCCGCAACAACAAAAAAGGAAGAGAGGGAGGGAGGGTGGGAAAGAGTGGAAGAAAGGCACAGGGAGGTGAAGAGAATCATGGTCATTACTATAATTTACTAAAATAAAACTCTAACTCATGGTGAGATTAATTGTACTAATTATTTTTACTGATGTAAAAGCGTAATTAACAAATGGTAAAATAGGAAAATTCCTTTTGTTACACTGCAGAGTATTTATTATTTCTTCCCGGGAGTTTATTTAAGCTTTCAAATAAAAATCAATTTTTCCTGAGTTTTCTGAAATCGGAGCTGATAAGGCTACCAGACTCACGGGCCCAAACATCGCACTGCTTTGGGCTATAGAAGTTTCCCTTCTGCCAGTTAACCTGAATTCTCAAGAATTTCTGGAGGGCAGATAAAAAGACCCCAACAAAGTCTTTTTACATGACATAGTCTAACAAGTCTCCTATTTGAGCCGACCCTTCCAGTGCTAGGAAACTGCTCCTGAGAATCTACAAACCAGTTTATTTCTGCGGATGCCCTTTTCTAGATGATGTGTATATGTGTGTCCTTTCTATGACTGCTCTTGTTTTTTCAGTCCCTTTTACGCTTCCCTGTGGCTCAGATGGTAAAGTGTCTGCCTACAATGCGGGAGACCCAGGTTCAATCCCTGGGTCGGAAGGATCTCCTGGAGAAGGAAATGGCACCGCACTCCAGTACTCTTGCCTGGAAAATCCCATGGATGGAAGAGCCTGGTAGCTATAGTCCACGGGATCGCAGAGAGTCCGGACATGACTGAGTGACTTCACTTCACTTTACAACACTGTCTTGACAATTAAAATAATTGGCCTCTGATGCTTTATTCTCTTCACTGATAAAAAATCTGTGTATTTCCTACTTTCAGCTGAAAAGTACACCATCAGCTTAAACCAGAAAGGGTCATTACATTCTTTCTGTAAAGAGTCAATGTAAATATTTTAGGCTTTGTGGGCTACATAAGGTCTCTATTATATATTTCCCTCTCTCTCTTTTTTTTAAAAAAAGCCTCTCAAAATGTACAAGCCGTGCTTGTGTGTCAGACAAAAGGCTTGTGGCTGCCTTCGTCTGTCAAACCCTTGACCTAAACAGTTAATTTTAAATGGGCCCGAAATAAACCATTTGGAATTAGTTGGAACAACTTTACTATCCAGACCTCTGGAGACAAACTGAAGGGAACTCAGGCCAACACGTTGGTAACTGAGAAAGGTCAATGGAGAAAGGGGGTCGTCCAGTGCTGCTGCCCTAAGGAGAGGAAGGAGACCTGGCCTCAGCTTGGTTTTGCCTTAAGCCTGAACCCAGGGAAGCTGGTCGATGGGGATAAAACTGAAATAAAGACACTAAGAACAAGGTCAGTTTATTTTACTCTCCCTCCCAAGGCTGTTAACCTGGGAAACAGTGGGCTGATCATGTAAACTGTCTCTGAGTTTAGTTCATTCATTACAAATCTCACTCTTGCTCATGAGGTCAAAAAGTGAATAAATCAAGGCTGAGAGGGAAATCCAGTCCAAGGGAAGCGTCTTCAAGAGCCACGATGCGGATCCTGACTTGCACAAAACTGCTCAGCATCTTCTACAAATGGTGGGAGAACTTTATTTTAATACAAACATCTTCTTTTGAACCTGGCCCCTTCCTGCACCACTACAAAGCAGCTTTGTCACTGAAAAGCAATCCATTTATTTGAGCATACTCTTTTTAGGCAATTGTAATTTTTTCCACCGTCGTAACACCACTCTGTGCTTCTCACTGCTGGTCTTCTCCTCCAGCACTTTTTTCAGGATAATCCTCATCACTGTCTCTGTTTCTGCTTCTTTATCCTCTCCAATAAGAAGATCCAACGTATCTCCCACTTTCACCTGAAAATTAAAAAGAAAACAGAGCTGTCGTTTGGGGAAATGCAGGCCAATGCAAACATCTCTACTTTGGGTTTTCCCCAGAGAACCAGTCCCCGGCGGGGAGGTACTCCTTTGAAACAGTCACTTATCTTAGTGCCTCCAGGTGAAAGGGCCTCCCTCTCTGGGAAGGTGCCTCAAACCCATGTGGCTTAACATGGACCAGTGTCACTCCTTCAGGCTGAGACAGCTAGCTGCTTGAGGATGGGCCCTGTGTGGCTCTGATTTTCATCCCTATTGCATGACTTAAGGAAACTCTTGAATGGAAGCATTTATTTTGGTAACAATGGCAAAAAACAAAGGAAGCGGGACATAATTTTAGAGAGTATGAGCATAGTAATTAATACAGGCACTGGGAAGACACTGAGAAGACAATTTTCAGTGTAACACATTCACTGATTTCAACCCAGATAAGCTACATCATTGCATACAGGGCATAATTTGTTGGAAATTCATCACAGTGCAACAACAGCCGTATCTCTTTAAGAAATGGAAGTAAAGAAACTGCTTTCTGGTACTGGCTAGCCCCAGGGATGACACATCATCAAGAAGAGACAGGACTCCATGAACAAGGATGGAATGCCCCAGAAAAGAGGATGCTGACCTGGGTTAAAAGGGCTGAGATCAAACCCATTTTTATCCAGAGAGGAGCTCTGGCTTGAGTGAGTGCAGGACATGCCCTGGGGGGCAGTCACATTCGTGCTGCCTGGGTGCAAACAGCCCAAGACAGACACCGGGTCCTGGCAGCTCAGTATCCAGGGGATCTGCCCAGTAACTCAGGAAGGGGCTAAACTGACCCAGGTGCAATATGCGGCTTTTGCTACAACACAATCCAGGGTGACCAGAGGCCATCTCAGACCACTCACCACCACTTCCAAGCCAGGGACGGGCACAGGGTTGAAGAGGCAGGACAGGAAGACAGGGAGGGACCCTCATGTGTGGGCCACGGACCCTTAAGTGGGCATAGGTACCCATTTAAAAGGTTGCTAGGGGGCTTCTGTTTAAGAAGCCATCGTGCCAAATGCTTACGTTTACTGCATTTTCCAATGAATACTCCCTAAGGCGGTCCTAACTTCATGCTGTTGGAATATCTGTACTTCACTAGGGCAAGCGACCCACTCAAGACATCCGTAGACCTAATACTCAGTCAACAGCGTGGGAACGCACACCTGCTCACCACAACACCATACCGGTCAATCCTGGCAGCTGGATATAAAACTCACAAGTGAAGTGAAAGTCACTCAGTCGTGTCGAACTCTTCATGACCCCATGGACTATACAGTCCATGGAATTCTCAAGGCCAGAATACTGGAGTGGGTAGCCTTTCCCTTCTCCAGGGGATCTTCCCAACCCAGGGATTGAACCCAGGTCTCCTGCATTGCAGGCAGATTCTTTACCAGCTGAGCCACAAGGGAAGCCCAAGAATACCTGACCCAGGAATCAAACTGCAGTCTCCTGCATTGCAGGCAGATTCGGGAAGCCCAAAACTCAAAGGGCTGATTTTAAACCATTAACTTTCTCCCCTCTGGGCTGAGAAGCAGAGAGACTAACACCATAGCGAGGCATGATGACTGCTTCTCTTTGTGGGTATGAGGGCATCATCTGGGCCAGATGCAGGGGCAGAGGGGAGTCAGTTCTCCTGAAGTTCTGCTGGGTTCAATTTTTAAAAAATGACCATGTGGCCAACCTATATAGGCATTTAAAATCAATGTTCAGAAATACAAGACTTGGAAACGCTGCTTTACCTTTTTTGGCATAACTCTGTGTCATTAAAATTCCTTTTTAAATAAAGGAATACATTAATGCACATGATACAAGATGTAAAAGGTATAAAAGGATATACAGAGAAAAATCAACCCGTTATGTATCCTCAGCAGCTGGGCACAAGTCCCATGGAGCAGGCCACGGAAGGGGAGGTGTCCTTCATTCCCTTCAACTGTGGGAGACAGCGCAGTAGACACAAAGCAAGACTGGCTGGGATTAGGGGCTGTTCCAAGTATCTACATTTCCAATCTCCCCTTAGCTGCAGTTACTATGGCTACCAGGCCTCCTAGTAACAAGGCAGCCGTGTGTTAATGCTGGGCCCTTCCTTTGCTGACCCTCAGGAGAAATCTGGAAGGCAGCCAAGACAATAGAACACCCAAGGCAGAATGAAGAAGCAGCAATTAGGCTGTAGTTAACAATATCGCAAAGCAGAGGGAGAAAAAACAGATCTGTGGTATCTGCAAATGAGGCCCTGACAGAGGCATCCTGCACCAAGAACAGGTCTTGTCTTAGGAACACTGCGGCTGGCTAGAGGGGGCTGGGCTACACAGGGAAAAGCAATTAAGGGACAAGAAGGACTTGATGTCCAGATGCCCGTCTGGAGTGCCTGACTTCCTGCAGCTCACAGAGCAAGGGCTGACACCCGCAGTCTGAACCTGCCAGGCTGGGTGCCTTCAGAGGAACAGTGGCCTTGAGACTTGGTGGCCAAGAAAAGCACTGGGGATCCCCTCTTCAGTCCACCCAGCCACAAGAACCACTCTGAGCACAGGATCAGGGCCTCTGAAGACAGCCTCCGTGCTCATCTAGGTCCACAGCTGATGGCTCACACCCTCCCATGTCCCAGGGGAACGGGATGCAGCTCACGTTCTCCGATCCCAGGGTTGCTTTGAAATACGAGAGAAGCTAAAATAAAAACCTTCAAAAGTGTGTCTAACTCCGCTAGAACATTTATTCCCTGGACACTGACTGGGAGTTATATTCTGTCTGCTAATGCCTCAAGGGTCAGTGTCTGCCACACTTTTTAAGGGTCTCTGCCATATACTTTTTTAAACTGTCTTGTTAACTTTTACTATCATTATTATTTTTCCCAATTATGAAAGTGAAACATACTCATAAAAAATTCAGAAAATAAAACACATGAACATAACTCACAATGCCCACTCAAAGATAAATGCTGCTGCTGCTGCTGCTGCTAAGTCGCTTCAGTCGTGTCCGACTCTGTGCGACCCCACAGACGGCAGCCCACCAGGCTTCCCTGTCCCTGGGATTCTCCAGGCAAGAACATTGGAGTGGGTTGCCATTTCCTTCTCCAATGCATGAAAGTAAAAAGTGAAAGTGAAGTCACTCAGTCGTGTCCGACTCTTAGCGACCCCATGGACTGCAGCCCACCAGGCTCCTCCGTCCATGGATTCTCCAGGCAAGAGTACTAGAGTGGGGTGCCATTGCCTTCTCCGATTTTAATCTAGATATATGTATATATGTAACTTATTTTTACAAAAATACATTTTTATAAGAATATATATCATTTATTATAACATCAGATACTAGAAATTCATTTTCTTGTAACACTTATGAATGATTCTGTCATAAAACAACAATATCAACAGGGCTATCAGGAAATATAGAACCTTTTTGATGGCTGCTCTGCACACAGAGCAGTGTAACTTCTGCTGAGCTGAACAGAATCGCACATCTGCTCAGGTTACAGCAGGCCAAAGAAACCTCTACATGGATCAAACATTTCTTTTTGGCCTGATTATTATGATTTCAGAGAGGCTAACATTAATAACTTAAGAAGTTTAATTAATAGATTTTTTCTAGTTCTGATAGTGACTTGTCTTAAAATTTTAAAGAAAAAGAGGAAGCTTCATCTCAAAGTCATTATGGCTACAATCAGCAAGTGGTCTGTGTGACTGAAGCTGTGTGGCTAGGCCTGAGGGAGACCTTCAAGGTGGTAAGACAGACATACCTGAGGAGCCACTGATGCCCCAAGGAAGGAGCCCCAGGGGAGACTGGGGAAGGCGTTAACTGAGTACAGAACAACACACAAAAATATTTGGTTGTCATAGTATCTTACCGTTCTGCTTTTCTTCCATAGTTTTTCCCCATTCAGCCTGAGTTCACCTTTGTAGAATGCATCTTCCACTTTGCTTAAAAAAAAAAAGTCAAAGTACTTTAAAATAGAAATATATTCAAGACAATTATATAATTTTGAGGAAAATACTGGCTATTAATAATGCTTTTCCTGACAGTGACCAGCCTACCCACAAAATCTCCATTCTGGGCATTGGGAAAGTGAAAGTCAACTGCTCCTATATGAATCTAAACAGGGAGACCGAAGGGCACTGCTGAGTAGATGTGGCTGCTGCAAAGATCTGCTAGAGCGAGATGACAGGTAAGCAGCGCTCTGCTGGGACTTCACGCAGGTGATAGCTCCCGTGATCCACGACAGTCAACATGAGTGGGTGCTACCTTCCCCTCACATGCTCTGAGAGAAAAACCAGTTACCACACCTGTGGTGAGGCTGTTAAGAAACCCTCTGCTGATCTGCACTGAGGCTGGGGAAATGCCAATCCAGCCACTGCTGATCTCTCTGAATTTAATCAGTGGAGCGACTAGACCAAGGCAGATACAGACAAAAATGAGTGCCCTTTCGTCTTAACGCTCAGACTCCTGGTGATTGATGTTGGGGGTTTTCCTAATAACAGTACTAGCTACTACTGTGAGAGACAGGGAAGCCCTTAACGAGCCTGCCAGACTTTACAGAACATTGAAGTCCTGATGAGGGTGCCTGTGCGCTCAGAGTCATCTTTATGAGTCTTTAAGTTTCATGGATTAAAAAATTAAACTATGCCATTAAATTAGGACATAAAGGTACAAATTAGACAAAGGAATCTTAATTTCTTATTCATATGACAGTTCTTACTTTGCATGCAGTATGCACACAATGATTGCTAAAGGAATGAATGAACAGTGACGATCACTATTATTATATAATAGGTCTAGCGAAGAAACAAGGAGATTAAAGAAACCTTGAAGGTTATGCTTAATATCTCCATACACTATATACATGAACGCACATAGTATTTTCATCATCATAGCTAACATACATTGAGAACCCAGGTGCCACACATTGTTGTAAATGCTACAGGAAGATAGACTGACTTATTTAATCCTAGCCACCACCTTCTAAAGCCAGTTCTATTAGCCTTATTTTACAGATGAGGGAACTGCACAGAGATTTTAAGTATCTTGTCCAAAGTCACAGAGAGCCAGGATTAAAGCCCCGGTAGTCTGGGTACAAAGCCTGCAGTTTTAACCACATTATGCTGCTTCTAAGATATACCATCTCACGTAGCATTTGTGAAACCCAGGTGCATTCTATGCTTGCTATATACATCTAACATGGTGATTCCTTTTTTTCTCAAGAAGCTGTTTTTACATCAGTGGTTCATCTTACAGTTGACTATGTCTTAGAGTCAAGGAAACACGGCACATGGGATTTGCAGGCAGTCATTTGACTTCTTTGGGAATTAGTTTTTTCACGTATAGAATGAAATAATTGGACCAGGTTCCTGTAAGATTCTTTCACATCTGTGGTTACCCTTCACTGTAATATGAGCCATGTGATTGGTAATGCTGCTTTAAAACAACCAAGAAGACAAGTGATTTTTGTATGAAAACGCACATACTTCCTTCCGATATCTAGGCCCGTCTTCAGGATAACGTCATACCGGAAAGACTGTACTGCTTTGTCCAGGTCTTTATAGTCTTTGACCTCACTGGGGTTGTCCTCGGGCTCCTCTTCCAGCTCACTCATCTCATCCCTCTCTTCATCAGAGTCCCCTTCATCTTCCACTTTTTGTAGAGTCTTTTTAGTGGATTTTTTAGAGCTTATATTACTTTTGAGTCTTATGGAAAATGGAAAAATATATTCCGGAGATATTAAAAGCCCTGGGAGTCTCAGTGAGAAAATGTTATGGAGGAGTGTTTTATAATTTGATGCATTTAACTTGGCACTAGACAAATACAAGTATCGATTCCAGGAAGCACAGCCTTTATGTGAAGGTGTCCCTCGCAGCGCTCTGCAGAGTCCAATCCAGGCATCTGGCTTTCTTAAAATGCTGCTGGGCAGTCTGACACTAGTCATAGCCATGGCACATACTACCTGAAACAGACAATTCAGATTTAGTTCACAAGTGTGGTATCTTGGCATTCTTACTACATAAACCATGCACACTGTGAACACGTTACAGCTGATACTGTACCATGTTCCCTCCTACAAAAGGCCATGTTGGGTCCACACGAACCAAGGCCATGCACACTGTACCTGGTGAGTCTTCTGGCTGTACTTAATGTACTGACCTGATAGGACAGTCATGAAGGTCAAACTGGATGCTAATACATGTGAAAACACAGGTTCCACTCTTCTCACTCCCCCAAATTAGTTTGGGTACTGACTGCTCAGTGCTTTCCCCACCCTCTTTGGCTATGTCGTGCAGCTTGCAGGATCTCAGTTCCCCAACCAGGGATTAAACCTGAGCCCCAGCAGTGACAAGTCCAGAATCCTAACCACTAGGCCACCAGGGAATGCCCTTAATGATTTTAGAGAAAAAAAAAAAATCTCAGAACAAGAAACACTGTCTACTAACATACATTACAAGCTTACAATAATGGACTTTGCCAAGGATACTAGATCATCACTTTATAAACCCAGAGTAAGTCTCTCAACTTTCAACCTCCAACTACAGCAAATCAGAGCTAGGAATGAGCAAATTGTACAGATCTGCATTCTACCCCCTTTCACATCTTCTTCCTAATAGATTCATTAGCTAGCAGAGAAAGAAAGGGTAGGTCACAGAGAGCCAGGATTAAAGCCCCAGTAGTCTGGGTACAAAGCCTGCAGTTTTAACCATATTATGCTGCTTCTAAGATATACCATCTCACGTAGCATTTGTGAAACCCAGGTGCATTCTATGCTTGCTATATACATCTAACATGGTGATTTCTTTTTTCCTCAAGAAGCTGTTTTTACATCAGTGGTTCATCTTACAGTTGACTAACTGTAATCACCACTAACTAGGTGATTGTTCCCTGAGGCACTGAGGCACAGTCATGCCACATGTCCTGTATGCTCCACTGCGAGAGGCCTCCTGGAAGACTTCACCCGGTTTCCTCTAGACTTTGTCCCAGGCATCTTGAACCTTGCATGTTGTATCATTTTCTGTTGTAAATCATAGCCATGACCCATAGCTGAGTCCTGTTGAGTCTTCCCAGTGAAATCAGTGAACCTAGAGGTGGTCTTGCAGATCCTGACATAGTATCTGACTGCCTATTCGACATATCCATTTGGATGCATAACAGGGACTCCAGTCTTAATTGGCCCTGAAACAAACTCTGATATATCTGCAACCCCAAATCTGCTCTAGCTGCAGCCGTCCCCATCTCAGTTAATAGTAACTCCACCCTTCTAGTTCCTGAAAAGGAAAGCTTTCAGTCACTCTTGACTCTTTCCCCCCTACTCAGATCTATTATGTCAGGAAATCATGTTGGCTTATCTCCAAAACCAAAACATTGGTTTCCCTTTCACAATTACCACTGTTACCACAGATTCAGGCCCCGGTCTATCATCAGGATGACTACCAAGGCTCCATCACAGTCTGTTCTCCATACAGCAGTCAGTCAGATAGACTCTTTTAAAAAGAATTTGTACCACGTCTCTCCTTCCCTCACAATCCTACAAAAGCACTGAAAAAGCAAACTCCCTCCCTTGCCCTATAGGCCCTGTGATCTGCCCCCTCCATTTCCTCTCTGACCTCATCTCCCGCCTCTCTCACCCTTGCTTACTCAACTCCTTCCTGAAGATCCTCGTACACAACAGGCAAACTTCTGAGTAAACTCCTTTGTTCCAGGTGCCCTACTACACCCTTAGTCCAGGTTATCTGCAGGGATAACTCATTTTTAACTCAGTGAAGTCTACTCATTCCAACTCCATTTAACAGGTATCTTGTCCTCCCAATCTCCCCTGTTCTACTTTCTTCCATCATAGCATTATCTACTATCATGTTATATAATTTACTGGTTTGTTTTTGTTTTTTTTTTAATGACTCTGCTAGTAGAATATAAACTGTTACCGGTGCTTTTTTCCTCTGCTCAAGCCCAAGTGCCCAGAATAGTGCCTGGCACGTGGTAAGTACTTGATTAAATACTGTGAAGTGAAAGCACAGCAAAAGAACCTGTGCGTTAGAATGAAGAGCTAAGATGGGGTTGGGTTGACAGGTAAGAGGTGAGATCGCCAGGAGCCTTCCATATCAAAGCGTGGACTTATCCAGAGTGTGTGAGAGTTATAGAAAGATCTTAGGTAGGGAAGTGATCCGACAGTAGTGCTTTTTAAAAGATTTCTTTGGCGCGACAGCGTGGACATAAAGGGATGATCGCGGCAGGAGGCCTGAAGGTGGTTTTGACTGAGATCTTCAGGCGAGATATAAAATCTGTGAACTAACCAAAGTCTGTAAGAACAGCAACTACCTGAATGCAGAGGCGACGCTGTCCTGAACCCGCGGGACACTTGGAATCGCTCCACGTTCCTGAGCCCGTTAACTACTCCGAATGGAGAACCTGATTGAACTGCTTTTAGGTCAATTGCAACTAAAAATCTCTTGGCTCAGAGGCTGACAAACTGCTGAGACAAGGTCATGTTCCCCTCGCTCCCTCCCTACCCCCTCGGGCTGCGCACCTTCGCAGGTTCTCAAGGTCAAGGGAAACTGGACACCAGAGTCCTCGAGCTTGCAGTCTGCGTCTGCAGCCAGCAGGAGCAGCCAGACCCAGGAGCGGACAGCCTTGGCCCCCCGGGTCCACGGGGCGTCCCGAGCTGGCCGGGCCGGGGCAGGACGCGAGACACTCACGCGGAGCCCTGGCGGGAGCGCAGCCAGGGGAGAGGAGCTCGCCGCTCCTGTATTTCCCACGTGCGCGCGATGAAGCAACAGAGGGGGGCGCGGGCCTGGGTCACCGCTGGCCCGGCAGGGGCGCAGTTACCTGTACGTCAGCGCTGCTCCTCCCTCCCCGCCCCCCTCCCAGCGGCCTTGCAGACCGCTTGCCTCCAGGCCCCGCCCTATTTTTGCCCCGCCCCTTCCGTCGGCGCCGGCGCGTTGAGAGCGGGCTGGGCGAGGCACCGGGGCGCGGTGATGGCGACGCAGCGACCTCTGCTGCAAGCGGTATCTAGGAGGACTGCGTGGGGAGTGTGGGCGGCCTGGAGGACCGATTAGCTGTGAGCTGGACCGGAAGCCACCTCCGGGTGATTGATTCCACGTGGTTGAAGAGAGTTTTGGTTTTTTTTTTTTTTAGATAAGTAATTTTTTATTGAAGTCTAGTTGATACTCGTTTGTGTGTGTTTGTGAAGTCGCTCAGTCGTGTCCGACTGTTTGGGACCCCGTGGACTGTAGCCCGCCAGCCTCCTCTGTCCATGGGATTCTCCAGGCAAGAATACTGGAATGGGTTGCCATGTCCTTCTCCAGCGGATCTTCCCAACCCTGGAACCAAAGGGCCTCCTGCATTGCAGGCAGACGCTTTATCGTCTGAGCCACCAGAGAAGCCTGATACGTAATACTGCATAAATTATTGGTGTACAAAATAGTGATTCACAATTTTTAAAGGTTATACTCATTTGCTGTATTCCCCCTGTTTTATAAAATATTCTTGTAGTTTATTTAAAGGGAGTAGTTTGTGTCTCTTAATCCTGTATTTCTATATCGCTCCTCCCCCTTCCCTCTCTCTACTGTTATCCTGCTAGTTTGTCTTCTGTATGTGTGAGTCAGCCTTTTTATTATATTCCCTGGTTGTATTTTTTAGATTCCACATATAAGTGATACACAGTATTTGCCTTTCTCTGACTTATTTCACTTAGCATAATGCCCTCCAAATCATCCATGTTGTTGTAAATGGCAAATTTTCATTCTTTTTTTGCAGCTGAGTGGTTTTCCATTGTACTTGCATCACATTTTTTTCCATTCTTCTGTTGAATTAGTGTTTTATATTGTTTAAATATATATCCAGGAGCAGAATTGCTGGGGCACATGGTAGTTCTATTTTTAGTTTTTTTGAGAATCTGCCATACTGTTTTCCACAGTGGCTGCATCAGTTTACATTCCCACCAGCTGTGTACAAGGATTTCCCTTTCTCCAGTCCTCACCATTGTTTGTTATTTGTGTTCTTTTTGAGGATACCCATTCTGACATGTCTCTGATGGTATCTCATTGTCGTTTTAATTTGCCTTTCTCTGGTGATTAGCAGTGTTGAGCATATTTTCATGTGCTTGCTGGCAATCACATTTCTTCTTTGGAAAAATATCTGTTCAGTTCTGCTCCATTTTAAAATCAGGTTGTTTGGTCTTTTGATGTCAAGTTGAATGAACAGTTTATATATGTTGGGTATTAACCCCTTCTTAGTTATATCATTTGGAAAATTTTTCTTCCATTTAACAGTACCATTTGTGCAAAAGCTTTTCAGTTTAATTAGGTCCCATTCATTTATTTTTGCTTTTTATTTCCTTTGTTTTGGAAGAAGGATCAAAAAAAAAATTGCTGTGAAGTATGTCAAACAGTGTTCTGCCTGTGTTTTCGTCAAGGAATTTTATGGTATCCGGTCTTACATTTAGGATTTAATCCGTTTTGAGTATTACTGCATATGGTATAAGAGAATGTTCTAATTGTGTTCTTTTTCTTGTAGCTGTCCAGTTTTCATAGCACACTTATGGAAGAGACTCTCATTTCTCCACTGTGTATTCTTAGCTCCTTTGTCATAGATTAATTGGCCTTTAGTGTGTGGGAAGACAGCTTTTAAAAATACTGTGAGCCTTGAGTTTTCTGAAATCACCAACCCCTTTGAACATCTTTGAGAGTTATAAATGTTGTCTCTAGAAAAATACATATATTCCCAAGAATTTATAACCTGCTTGGTTATATTTGTGCAGTAAGCAAAGGCAGTTACAAATTATATCTGGTGCTGAAGTGATAAAACTTCATATATTATATGAATTTGTTGCAGGAAGGGGGACCCCTTCCAGGGCCCAAAAGTGGGCTCTTGTCTAACATTTGGAAATGAATTGTCCAAGGAGACACACATACTGACAAAGCAAAGATTTTATTGGAAAGGGGCACCTGGGCAGAGAGCAGTAGGGTAAGGGAACCCGGGAGAACTGCTCTGCCACATGGCTTGCAGTCTCAGGTTTTATGGTGATAGGGTTAGTTTCCCTGTTGTCTTAGACCAATCATTCTGACTCAGAGTCCTTCCTAGAGGTACATGCGTTGTTCAGCCAAGAGGATGCCAGCAAGAAGGATTCTGGGAGCTGATTGTCTCCTTTTGACCTTCCCCAAAGTTTTCTGGTTGGTAGTGGCTTATTCCTTCTGTGTTCCTTACTAGGACCTCCTGTCCTAAAACGACTCATGCAAATAGTCACTGCGGTGCCTGGCCAGGGTAGGCGGTCGGTCAGTGTGCTTACCCTAACAAATTCAGATTATACTGTTGACATTTTACACAGGTGATACACAGTTACATTTACTAGTTTAAGTCATTTGTAAAAGACTACAGATACACTGTTAAATCTGCCAGTAATAGGAGTTAATCAGTATTATTATCAACTGAGAAAACTGCTGTGTGATTATGCATGATTTTGGGAGGAGATATAAGAATACAGTGCTATTGGATTACATAAAGTCAACTTAGTCGCTGGCCTTTAGAAAAATCAACACTTTGTTAGATGACTATTTTTTTAACTTTAAATTGCTAAATAATATTTTTAAAACTGCTGTGAGGTTAAGAAGTAGTTTTGTGTGTGTACACACGTATTTGTGATTTTTAATTTTTTTCATAGAAACTGGCCCCTGCTGTGGGACATTGTAGTTCTGACTAGTTTAGACCACCTAGAGGGCCAAGTTTACATTCCCTCATAGGGCTACACTAGGTCAGAAGAAAAGACACTGAGAATTGAACTGAGAGTTGAGCTTACAAGTCTGGACTCCAGCCTTTAATATAGCTCAAATATTTAATTTTACATATAGTGATGTCTAAATCAGAGCACTTTTAGTTTTATGTATAGGTGAGTTTTAAGTTATATTTTATTCTTTTAGCCACACCACTTGGCTTGCAGTATCTTAGCTCCCCAACCAGGGATTGAACCCAGGTCATGGAAGTGAAAATGCCAAGCCCTAACCAGTGGGCCACCAGGGAATTCCTTCTGTGACATTTCTTAAATTGTAGTTCTGAGAGTCAGGATGTCTCTGGCCAGAGGATCATAAACCAAGTGATCAGGGCTCTCTGGATTTATTGTGCCATCAAGAAACAACCTGAGTTATTATGTTTGTGATGCTATCTGTTGATGGACTATGACTTCTTTCTAGGTTTTTTGTTGGTTTTTGGTTTTGATATAATTGAAAATGTGCGCATGAATTGCTTTTTTATTTTCAGGTTTTAATTTACTATCTTTTTAACAGAAGAAAATCAAACAGTTTAACATGTATACATGAGAGAGACCCAGAAAGACTAGGTCACCAAAATGGCTGAAATACCATTCTGAGCTAAAGATAAAAGAGGATGTTGAGGATGGGAAATTAGAAGTGGTCAAGCAGGAGATGGCAAGAGTGAACATCGACATTTTAGGAATCAGTGAACTAAAATGGACCGGAATGGGCAAATTTAATACAGATGACCATTATATCTACTATTGTGGGCAAGAATCCCTTAGAAGAAATGGAGTAGCCCTTGTAGTCAACAAAAGAGTCCTAAATGCAGTACTTGGTTGCAGTCTCAAAAATGACAGAATGATCTCTTCGTTTCCAAGGCAAACTGTTCAATAACACAGTAATCCAAGTCTGTGACCCAACCAGTAATTCTGAAGAAGCTGAAGTTGAAGGGTTCTATGAAGACCTATAAGACCTTCTAGAACTAACACCCAAAAAAGATTTCCTTTCATTATGAAATGAAGAGAAGTTGCTCAGTTGTGTCTGACTCTTTGTGACCCCAAGGACTGTAGACTACCATGCCCCTCCACCCATGGAATTTTCCAGGCAAGAGTACTAGAGTGTGTTGCCATTTCCTTCTCCAGAGGATCTTCCCAACCTAGGGATTGAACCCAAGTCTCCTGCATTGTAGGCAGATGCTTTACCATCTGAGCCGCCAGGGAAGTCTCCTTTTCATTATAGGGGATTGGAATGCAAAAGTAGGAAGTTAAGAGATACCTGGAGTAACAGGCAGATTTGGCCTTGGGGTACAGAATGAAGCAGGGCAAAGGCTAACAGAGTTTTGCCAAGAGAACACACTGGTCATAGCAAACACCTTCTTCCAACAACACAAGAGAAGACTCTACACATGGAAATCACCAGATGGTCAATACTGAAATCAGATTGATTATATTCTTTGCAGCCAAAGATGGAGAGGCTCTATACAGTCAGCAAAAATAAGACCGGGAGCTGACTGTGGCTCAGATCATGAACTCCTTATTGCCAAATTCAGACTGAAATTGAAGAAAGTAGGGAAAACCACTAGACCATTCAGGTATGACCTAAATCATATCCCTTATGATTATACAGTGGAAGTGACAAATAGATTCAAGGGATTAAATCTGATAGAGAGTGTGCCTGAAGAACTATGGTCGGAAGTTCGTGACATGTACAGGAGGCAGTGATCAAGACCATCCCCAAGAAAAAGAAATGCAAAAAGGCAAAATGGTTGTCTGAAGAGGCCTTATAAATAGCTGAGAAAAGAAGAGAAGCAAAAGGCAAAGGAGAAAAGAAAAGCTATACTCATTTGAATGCAGAGTTTCAAAGAATACAAGCAGAGATAAGAAACCCTTCCTCAGTGATCAATGCCAAGAAATAGAGAAAATCAATTGAATGGGAAAGACTAGAGATCTCTTCAAGAAAATTAAGAGATACCAAGGGAATATTTCATGCAAAGATGGGCACAATAAAGGACAGAAATGGTATGGACCTAACAGAAGCAGAAGAGATGAAGAAGAGGTGGCAAGAATACACAGAAGAACTATACAAAAGAGATCTTCATGACCCAGATAACCATGATGGTGTGATCATTCACCTAGAGTCAGACCTCCTGGAATGAAAAGTCAAGTGGGCCTTATGATGCATCACTATGAACAAAGATAGTGGAGGTGATGGAATTCCAGTTGAGTTATTTCAAATCCTAAAAGATGATGCTGTGAAAGTGCCACACTCAATATGCCAGAAAACTTGGCAAACACAGCAGTGGCTACAGGACTGGAAAAGGTCAGTTTTCATTCCAATCTCAAAGAAGGGCAATACCAAAGAATGTACAAACTACCACACAATTGCACTCATCTCTTACATTAGCAAATTAATGCTCAAAATTCTCCCAGCCAGGCTTCAACAGTACATGAACTGTGAACTTCCATATGTTCAAGCTGGTTTTAGAAAAGGCAGAGGAACCAAAGATCAAATTGCCAATATCCGTTCAATCATCAAAAAGCACGAGAGTTCCAGAAGATTATCTCCTTTGCTTCATTGACTATGCCAAAGCCTTTGACTGTGTGGATCACAATAAACTGTGGAAAAGTCTTCAAGAGATAGGAATAGCAGACCACCTTACCTGCCTCCTGAGAAATCTGTATGCAGGTCATAAAGCAACAGTTAGACTGGGCATGGAACAACAGACTGGTTCCAAATTGGTAAAGGAGTATAGCAAGGTTGTACATTGTCATCCTGCTATTTAACTTTTATGCAGAGTACATCATGTGAAATGCTGGGCTGGATGAAGCACAAGTTGGAGTCAAGATTGCAGGGAGATGGTAGAAAGTGAGGAGGAACTAAAGAGCCTCTTGATGAAAGTGAAAGAGGAAAGTGAAAAAATTGTCTTAAAACTCAGCGTTCAGAGAGCTAAGATGATGGCATCTGGTCCCATCACTTCATGGCAAATAGATGGGGAAACAATGGAAACAGTGACAGATTTTATTTTCTTGGTCTCCAAAATCACTGCAAATGGTGACTGCAGCCATGAAATTAAAAGACGCTTGCTCCTTGGGAAAAAAGCTATGACCAACCTAGACAGCATATTAAAAAGCAAAGACATTATTTGCTGACAAAGGTCTGTCTAGTCAAAGCTATGATTTTTCCCATAGTCATGTATGAATGTGAGAATTGAACCATAAAGAAAGCTGACCGCCGAAGAATTGATGCTTTTGAACTGTGGTGTTGGAGAAGACTCTTGAGAGTCCCTTGGACTGCAAGGAGATCAACCAGTCAATCCTAAAGGAAATCCATTTTGAATATTCATTGGAAAGACTGATGCAGAAACTGAAGCTGCAATACTTTGGCCACCTGATTTGAAGAAGTGAGTCATTGGAAAAGACACTGATGCTGGGAAAAGATTGAAGGTGGGAGAAGGGGATGACTGAGGATGAGATGGTTGGATGGGATCACTGATTCAATGGACATGAGTTTGAGCAAGCTCTGGGAGTCAGTGATGTACAGGGAAACCTGGTATGCTATAGTCCACAGGGTTTCAAAGAGTTGGACACAACTGAGCGACTGAACTGATTGACTGACTTGATACCAGTGGTTCAAGGACGGGGTTGCTGGTAAAGATCAGGGTGCGTGCAGAGCATGTACTCCTTTGTTCTCACTTCAGGTGGTCTCCTGATGAGGTTCTGTGGTTCTCAAAGAGGTTTTCAAACTGTGACCTCTGGAAAGAAGAATGATTCATCAAGTAGTTAACATGTTCCATTTGTTGGGTGTTTCAGTTCTGCCAAAGACTTCAAAGATATTGTTGTGTGTATTCTTTGAGGTGGATCCAGGATCCTGCCCCCCATCACACTGCTCTGCAGTGGAAGCAAGGCCTCTTAACCTCTGGACCACTAGGGAAGTCCCTGTGATGCTGAGCAAGGCCTCATGGGGCACCTGGACACGGAGCCCATTTTGTCCCCCATTTCTTATAGGCAAGACTCCAGCCTCCATGACTTTCAGTTCCAAACTACAGAGCAGTTGCTAATCAAGGGAAGAACAGCAAGGAAACCACCTGAGGTGAGATTAAAGGACCAGAGAGGCTCATCAAGATTAGGAGACTAGACCACCGGAGACCCTGCACACACCCTAATCTTGTCAGCAACCCCACCCTTTGAAACTTTGCAGAAGGAGGAATATAAGACTGTTAATGCCTTGATCCTTATCATATACTCCTGACTATAAAACCTTTCCCTACTCACCAGGGGTGGAGAGCGGGTGGAGTTATTGAGGGGCACTAGCCTACTGGGTTCTCATTTTGCCTGGCAAAGTAGTGAAGTCACTGTTTCTGTTGCAGGAAGGGGGACCCCTTCCAGGACCCAAAACAGCTCTTGTCTAACACTCAGAAATGAATTGTACGAGGAGACACATGTGCTGAGAAAGCAAGAGATTTTATTGGGAAAGGGCATCCGCGTGGAGAGCAGTAGGGTAAGGGAGCCCAGGAGAACTGCTCTGCCACTTGGCTGGCAATCTTGTGGTTTTATGGTGATAGGATTAGTTTCTGGGGTGTCTTTGGCCAATCATTCTAATTCAGAGGCTTTCCTGGTGACGCAAGCATCGCTAAGCCAAGATGGATGCTAGCAAGAGGGATTCTGGGAAGTGGACAAACACGCGGTGTCTCCTTTTGACCTTTCCCTAACTCTTCCGGTTGGTGGTGGCTTATTAGTTCTGTATTCCTTACCAGAATCTCCTGTCATAAAACAGCTCATGGGAATGGTTACTAAAGGGCCTGCCCAGGGTGGGTGGTTTCAGTCAGTGTGCTTCTCCTCTGTAACTGTCTCTGTATTTCTGGCGCATAGAGAGCCAAGATTTTGGCAACACCTGCACTGTTGTTTTTTGGCTGCTCCTCCCTGGTCTCTCCATCCCCTCCCTTACCTATTAGCAGTTGTTTGAATCTGCCCTTTGGGACTCGGCAAAGGTCATGAAGGCTGGAGTCTGTTCTCTACAAACAGTGCCCAGGAGCCTTACAGGATCCTGCCTGGTTTCAGTCACATGGCCTTCTTCCCTGTCTGCATCCTGTGACTCTCAGTCTGCAAGCGTCCCAACCTCAGGCAGTTTCTAGGCTGATGAGTGATGGTTCTCTTCTACCTGGAGATAGGAGGAGGAAGCTGTCATAAGGGAAAATTTACACACTTCCTTCAGGCAAGGGGCTTCCCTGGTGTCTCAGATGGTAAAGAATGCCTGCAATGCAGGAGACCTGGGTTTGATCCCTAGGTCCGGAAGATCTCATGAAGAAGGGAATGGCCACCCACTCCAGTATTCATATTCTTGCGTGGAGAATCCCATGGACAGAGGAGCCTGGTGGGCTACACAGTTCATGGGATCGCAAAGAGTCGGACATTACTGAGCGAGTAACAGTTTCACTTAGGCGAAAGGGGGAAGGAAGAGACCTTTTCTTGCATCTGCTGTTTCTTGCTGCTGCTGCTACTGCTAAGTCACTTCAGTCGTGTCCGACTCTGTGCGACCCCATAGATGGCAGCCCACCAGGCTTCCCCGTCCCTGGGATTCTCCAGGCAAGAACACTGGAGTGGTTTGCCATTTCCCTCTCCAATGCATGAAAGTGAGAAGTAAAAGTGAAGTCGCTCAGTCATGTCCGACTCCTAGCGACCCCATGGACTGCAGCCCACCAGGCTCCTCCGTCCATGGGATTTTCCAGGCAAGAGTACTGGAGTGGGGTGCCATTGCCTTCTCTGTTTCTTAGTTGCCTTCAACTCAAAATAATCCTTATGTTAAAGTGAGATACTCTCATCCCCTTCACAGTTGTCTGTATCTTATCATTAATGATTAACAGTTTGTTTTTTGTTTAAACCTCCTTCCCAACCTTGAAGTCATGAAGGTGTTCTTTTATAGTTTCTTCCAACAGTTCTAGTTTTATCTTTGATATTTAAGTCTCTGTTCCATTTGAAATTATTTTTTTTTATGTATGATGAGGGAAAAAGATTCAATTTCATCTTTACTCATAAGAACCACTAGTTATCTCAACCTGTTTTGTTGAATAAGCATTCTTTCATCAGTGATCTGAATGACATCTCTGTCACATGCTGAGTATTCATACATGGGTGTATGTGTTTCTGAGTTCTCTGTTATAGTCCATTGGTCCCTATACCAAATCTACAGAATTTTAATATAACAGCTTTGTTTGAATTTGTGCCCCAAAACCAATTCTAAAAATTCAGCTTGTCCATGAAAGTTTTTTAAAGGGAGAATCATTTGAGGAGGGGGTCAGAGTCTTTGGGCTTTCCTGGTGGCTTATATGGTAAAGAATCTGCCTGCAATCTGGGAGACCTGGGTTCAATCCCTGGGTTGGGAAGATGCCCTGAAGAGGAACGGCTACCCACTCCAGTACTCTTGCCTGGAGAATTCCATGGACAGAGGAGCCTGGCAGGCTACAGTCCATGGGGTTGCAAAGAGTCAGACACGACTGAGAGACTTTCAGAGTCTATCATCTTCCACTGTTTGCAGACTTTCTTCTGGTTGGTTGGTGGTTAGGTACCAAGGTGGTGTTCCAGGAAGCTTGTGCTCAGCCCAAAGTTAGCATCCCCCGTGTGGGTGGGGGCCTTAGTTCCTACAGAAGAACTCAAAGTTATTGTTACATATAATGTATATTCCTTGAGAAGGAACCAGGACACTGCACTACGGTGTTTTTTTGACTGTTCCTCCTTTGTTACTGTATTCCCTCCCTTCTCTGGTTAGCAGCTGTTTGAATCTGCCCTTCAGAACTCAGGGAAGGTCAAGGATACGGAATGAAGTTTATTTCTTACAAACAAGCAATGGGGGAAATGGAACAAATTTATACCCGGGAGACCCCATTGGGTCCTGCTCTGTTTCGGTCCCTCCTTTTCTTTGATGCTCCTCAATCCTGAGAAGAACAGGTATGGGACAAGAAAAGGAATAACATTTTGAATAGAGAGGTAAATCCTAAACTCTGCAAAGGAACTAAATTTTCTGGGAATCCAGTTTCACTTCTTGCTAGTGTTTAGCAATGCAATTAAGTTGGATATATTGAACTCCTATTGAGCCGTGAACTCACTGTGTTCTCATTTATTATATATTGATGGTTTCTATGTTTGTTTTTCTGTATACAGTGGGGACTTTCTATGTGGACAATCATATTGCATATGTATGATAAGTTTTGTTTCTTTTTAAATCTTTTTACTTCTTAAATCCTTTTCTTGTCTCTGTTGGTTAAGTGCTCTGGTACAGTGTTGAACAAAAGCAGTCATAGTGTCATTCTTCCTCATTCTAAAAGTAATGCTTATAATTTTTTTGTTTACCCTTAAAAGTAATAATTTGCTAATAATTTTTGGCATATACTTTTTTTCAGGTCAAGAAGCACCCTTCAATACTTATTTTACTATAGAATATTTTATATATTTTAATCATGAATCAATTTTGAATCTTATCAAATATCTTTTCCTCATGTTGTGAGAAGTTTATGTGATTTTTCTCCTTTAGTATGTTAATGTGATAAAGTGTATGCATAGACTTTCTAATGTTAAACCATTCTTGTATAAACCCAACTTGGTCATTAAAAATTCCATTATGACATTTATATTTAAAGTGGTTTTCTTGCTGACAACATAGGAGAGTTGTGTTTTTTGGTTGACACTCTTGTGAATTTCATTTGCTAATATTTTGTGTAGGATTTATGTACCTATGGGCAAAAGTTGCCTCTTATCTTTCTTATACTATCTTTGAATAGCTTTAGAATCTCTGTATCAAGAATATTGCCTTTTTTTTCATACCCTGGAAGAATTTATATAAGATTGGAATAATGTTAATTCTTTAAAATCTGGTAGATTATATGTCTTGACTCAGGTGTATATGTATGTGTGTTTGTGTGCCTGTGTATTAAGATTTTTATTTATCAATTCAATTATTTTTTAAAATTGGACTATCCAGGCTTCCTATTTCTTGAATTAGTTTTAGGTTAAAATTTTGTCAATTATTTTCATTGTGTATATTTCCTAATTAAATGGCATAAGATTGTTCATAATTTTAAAAAATCTTTGAAAATTTCTGATGTGTTTGTTTGCCTCCTTTATTCTTTTTCTTGATCCATCTTGCCAGAGGTTGTCACTTTTAATAGTGTTTTTAAATATCCAACTTTTGGCTTTTAAAAAATCCTTTTGATTGTACTTTCGGTCTTTAGTTTCTTTTTTCTTTATCATTTTCTTCCTTTTATTTTCTATGGACTTATCTCATTGTGTTTTCCTAACTTCTTTAGCTAGATGCCTGTCTCATCAACTTTTACCCTCTCTTACTTTCTAATAAACAATTGAAAGTATACATCCCCCTCTAAGAATTGCTTTAACTTTACACACAGATATTTTCAATACTATTGTTTGTTTAATTTTTTTTTTGATAGACAAACATCAGGGTTTTTTTTTCTTTTCAATTCCCAAAACAAGGTCTAGCCAAGTTTATTGTTTAGTGGGCTTTTTCTTTTTTCAAGAGATGAATAGTGAGATTCAAAGTGTATACTACTGGCTACAACTGATATAATAGCTTGAAAAAATGATAATACAGAAGTATGAATATAATACAGAAAGACAAGATTTTAAAACTGTACTGTAGGAATATAACTATAATAAAGATACATTAAAGCCAGGAGTGTGTTACACTAGTTCAGAACAGAACTCATAAGGCAGTCCAAACTGATGCTATTAATAGTTAAGGAAAAGGGTCTGTTTTTAGGAAGCATGTCCGGACAGATACCAACACAAAGAAATGCCAGCAGTAAGTACCTGTCCCCTCTTGTTACTTAATGAGGTGTCAAAGGTGAAATAACTAGGTTAACAACTTAAAGTTTCTCCAAGGATTTGTAGTACTGCATCAGCACAATCCAGGCCTTAGGAGCCATGAGACCTTCAAGAGATTTCTGGCCTTCTTAGGTAAAGTTTTTGCATTTGTGTTTTTAAGACAATTCAAAGTCTTCATGGTGCTCACTGTCACAGTAGTCCATCTGCCTCTTTTTCTTGTTATAAGCTGCAACTTGAAAGGGAACTATTTCCAAGGTGATCAGACCAGGGGCCATAGTCAACATTTGGATGCCATGAGTCTGCTCATAAAGATCCTTCCCTGTTTCTGGATGGGGCATGCCAGCCGAGTCTCATCCAACAATGTAAAAGTCGGTTCCCACAACCATCAGTGCTCTACAATGCCACTGGACCTCAGTTGGGACATGGGAAGATGGTCACCACTGTGGTCTCAAGATTGAGGACTCCTTCCTCCAGCACTGCAGCATGCTTCTAAGAGGGACATCATCATCCCTTGTCCAGCCACCAAGAGGGTGAGGGAGAAGGACAGGACACAGTTGCCCCTCTCTAGAAGCTGCTTATGGGTATCTTGCATTAATAGAGCATGGCCGTTGTGCACCGGGTTGTGTAATGGAAATGCAAAGACAGCATCTGCATTCATATCTTTAAACTTCTGCTATAACTCAGTAGGAGTAAAACAATACTGATCAAGACCATCATTCCAATAAATTCAATCTAAGACTTGAGGCTGTCCTTCAGTCAGCCAATCTCCTTGTTCCATAACCATCTTGATGTAAGGGTGGTTCTTGCATGTTTTTCCTGTTTCCTGGCACAGCGCTCCTCCTTCCTGTGCTCAAATAACTCTGGATTTCTGGATTTCAAAGAATAGCCACACAGAGGTCCTTGTATATCAGAGCAAATGCCGTGCAGCCATCTAGTCTCTTTATTTTCTTGAGTAGCTATCAGGACTTTAGGGTGCTGACAAGTTAATGACAGCCTCATCCAGAAGATAATCGAAATGAAGGTACTGCAAGTACTCATTTTCTCTCATAAAGCCATTCAGTGGGGTTGCCCAGTCTTCTGCCAAAACCTGCACCCACTACATATCCACTTTATTAATTTTCAGTGCCAGTAAGGTTTCTGTATGTTTTTGTCAAATGAAGTTTATTTTCTGGCACATACAGTTCTTTCACTTCATAAGAGGCATCCACAATATCCCATTTCTGTAGAAGCTCCACAACCTGCTAAACATAGTCATTTGCATCACAGAAATCAGTTTTTAGCACCAATTCAGGGGCCTCTGGTTTTTCATATCAGAAAATATGAGAATCAATCCCAATGAAACCTTTAATTTCTCCAGCCCGTGCTTTTTTGTAGAGTCCCTTGACATCCCTCTGTTCACAAACATTCAGGGGAGCATCAACGAACACTTCAAAGAAAAATAAACTTGCACCCTTGTGAATGTGCCTTACATTGTTGCATTTCTCAGTATTGTTGTTCACTTGCTCAGTCATGTCTGACTCTGTGACCCCATGGACTGCAGCATGCCAGGCTTCCCTGTCCTTTACCATCTTCCAGAGCCTGCTCAAACTCATGTCCATTGAGTCAGTGATGCCATCCAACCATATTACCCTCTGTTGTCCCCTTCTCCTGCCTTCAATCTTTCCCAGCATCAGGGTCTTTTCCAATGAGTCACTTCTTCAAATCAGGTGGCCAAAGTATTGGACCTTTAGCCTCAGCATCAGTCCTTCCAATGAATATTCAGGATTGATTTCCTTTAGGATTGACTGGTTTGATCTCCATGCTGTCCAAGGGACTCTCAAGAGTCTTTAACACCACAGTTCAAAAGCATCGGTTCTTTGGCGCTCAGCCTTCTTTATGGTCCAACTGTCACGTCCATACATAACTACTGGAAAAACCACAGCTTTGACTATATGGACATTTGTCAGCAAAGTGATGTCTCTGCTTTTTAATACAGTCTAAATTTCATAGCTTTTCTTCCAAGGAGCAAGTGTCTTTTAATTTCATGGCTGCAGTCACCATCTGCAGTGATTTTGGAAACCAAGAAAATAAAGTCTGTCATTGTTTCCATTGTTTCCCCATCTATTTGCCATGACATGATGGGACCGGATGCCATCATCTTAGTTTTATGAATGTTGAATTTTAAGCCAGCTTTTTCACTCTCCTCTTTCACCTTCATTCAGAGGCTCTTTAGTTTCTCTCTGCTTTCTGCCATAAGGGTGGTGTCATCTTCACATCTGAGGTTATTGATATTTCTCCCAGCAATCTTGATCCCAGCTTGTGCTTCATCCACCCTGGCATTTTGCATGATATACTCTGCATATAAGTTAAATAAGCGGGGTGACAGCATATAGCCTTTACGTACTCCTTTCCCAATTTGGAACCAGTCCATTGTTCCATGTCCAGGTCCAACTGTTGCTGCATGACCTGCATACAGGTTTCTCAGGAGGCAGGTAAGATGATCTGGTATTCCCATCTCTTGAAAAATTTTCCACAGTTTGTTGTGATCCACACAGTCAAAGGCTTTGGCATAGTCAATAAAGCAAAAGTATAAGGTGATATAAAATTTGTGATACACACTAAGCCAGCATCTGCAAACAGCTTAGCTGTTTCCGCCATGCATCGAACATTCTCTTCTCTGTCTTCAGGACTAAAGCCAAGATTTTTATTGAAACCTTGATGAATGTTGTCACCATCCAAAGTGTAGCATGAAATAATATGGCAAACCAAGTACTCCTCTACAGCCATGCTTACTGTGGTCTTTCCTGCTCCAGATAAGCCTGTTAGCCATACTGTGTAACCACAGAAGCCACCCGTGGTCCCCACCACTTGATCTCCCTTGTTCCTGGTGACATGGTGAGCTTGGTAGGTGATATTAGTTGCTCTCTGCATCACCCAGTTCTGTGCATTGTTGCTCAGTTTAACTTTCTTGCACAGGCTACTGAGGACCTTCATGGCTGCACAGTGTGTGGGTGCCAGGGTTCTCCTATTTTTTTCCTTTTTTTTTCCTTTTGGCTGCAACAGATCTTAGTTTTGCTGCGTGAGCTTCTGTCTAATAGTGGCTTTTGGACTTAGTTGCCCCACAGCATGTGGGATCTTAGTTCCCCAACCAAGGATCAAACCCACATCCCCTGCATTGCAAGGTAGATTTTAACCACTGAACCACCAGGGAAGTCCCTTCAATACCATTCTCTGGACCACAGTTGGGATTTCTGGTATAGATTGATTTATGGCAGGTAAATGAAAAATTTTGAGTACTTATTAAGTATAAGCCACTATGGTAATCACCCTAAGATATGAACATCTACAGGAAAGTAAATCTGTTGTATACTTCTGTTGTGACTTATTTCCTTGAAGTTCTGCAGTCCTAATATTTTCCTTTGCTATAAGGATGTTGAAATCAATAGGAATAAGACAATGTCAATAGTAAGCAAGGAAGCAAAGTGACCCAAACCTATGAAACAATGAAGAGAAACAGTCTCAGCCCCCAAATATACTTAAATACCAAGGATTATTATTCTTGCCTGGGAAATCCCATGGACAGTGGAGTCTGGCGGGCTGTAGTCCATAAGGTCACAAAAGAGTTGGACACAATTTAGCGACAAAACAACTAAGGATTATATTGGGGTAAATGGCATTTTTTTTTAATGTGCTTCTTATTTGTTCTCTACTGTATCCTGAAATAGAAACCAAAAATTACAGTTTACTAGTAAAATGAAAAGGGGAAGTTCTTTGGCCAGAAATTTTCTCAGTTCTTTGAACCATATGGTTTGGAAGCTTCTGAAGGCAGCTTTTCATACTCTAACTTTATAATTTGTTCTAATCTTCCATGAATATGCGCCTTGCCACCATTCATTTTCTTCTGTCCCATAATTTCAAGATCCATATGTGGGTGGATATTGGATAGGTAACTAGGAACATTTCTGTTATTGTTTCAATGACCAGGAAGTCATTAAAGTGCTGCACTCACTATGCCAGCAATTTGGAAAACTTAGTAGTGGCCACAGGACTGGAAAATGTCAGTTTTCATTCCAATCCCAAAGAAAGGCAATTGCCAAAGAATGTTCAAACTACCACATAACTGCACTCATCTCACATACTAGCAAAAGAAACTGAAGTTGCTCACTTGTGTCCGACTCTTTGCAACTCCATGGACTGTAGCCTACCAGGTTCCTCTGACCATGGGATTTTCCAGGCAAGAATACTGGAGTGTGTTGCCATTTCCCTCTCCAGGAGATCTTCCAGACCCAGGGATTGAACCCGGGTCTCCTGCATTGTAGGCAGACGCTTTACCATCTGAGGCACCAGGGAAGCTCAATAATGCTCAAAATTCTCCAAGCAAGGCTTCACGTACTGTGAACCAAGAAATTCCAGATGTTCAGGCTGGATTTAGAAAAGGCAGAGGAATCAGAGATGAAATTGCCAACATCTGTTGGATCATCGAAAAAATAAGAGAATTCCAGAAAAATATCTATTTCTGCTTCATTGACTACACTAAAGCCTTTGACTGTGTGGATCACAACAAACTGTGGAAAATTCTTCAAGAGATAGGAATACCAGATCATCTTACCTGCTTCCTGAGAAATCTGTATACAGGTCAATAAGCAACAGTTAGAACCGAACATAGAACAATGGACTGGTTCCAAATTGGGAAAGGAATACGTCAAAGCTGTATATTGTCACCTTGCTTGTATAACTTACATGCAGAGTAAATCATGCAAAATGCTGGGCTGGAGGAAGCACAAGCTGGAGTCAAGACTTCTGGAAGAAATATCAATAACCTCAGATGTGCAGATGACACCACCCTTATTGCAGAAAGCAGAGAGAAATTAAAGAGCCTCTTGATGAAGATGAAAGAGGAGAGTGAAAAAGCTGGCTTAAAACTCAACATTCAGAAAACTAAGATCACGGCATGTGGTCCCATCACTTCGTGGCAAATAGATGGGGAAACAATGGAAACAGTGACAGACTTTATTTTCTTGGTTTCCAAAATCACTGCAGATGGTGACTGCAGCCATGAAATTAAAAGATGCTTGCTCCTTGGGAAAAAAGCTATGACTAACCTAGACAGCATATTAAAAAGCAAAGACATTACTTTACTGACAAAGGTCTGTATAGTCAGAGCTATGGTTATTTCCTGTAGTCATGTATGAATGTGAGAGTTGGACCATGAAGAAAGCTGAGCGCTGAAGAATTGATGCTTTTGAACTGTGGTATTGCAGAAGACTCTAGAGTCCCTTGGATAGCATGGAGATCAAACCAGTCAATCCTAAAGGAAATCAATCCTCAATATTCATTGGAAGGACTGATGCTGAAGCTGAAACTCCAATACTTTGGCCACCTGATTCGAAGAACTGACTCATTGGAAAAGACCCTGATGCTGGAAAAGATTGAAGGCAGGAGGAGAAGGGGACAGAGGGTAAGATGGTTGGATGGCATCACTGACTTGATGGACATGTGTTTGAGAAAGCTCTGGGAACTGGTGATGAACAGAGAAAACTGGTGTCCTATAGTCCATGGGGTTGCAAAGAGTCAGAAATGACTGAGTGAACTGATCAAGAAGAATGAAGGAGGATTGCATTTATTTATATATCATGCATGTTTTAAATTTTTTATTTTTTAATAAAAATTTTATGTTTATGCAACATGATGATTTGATATATGTATACATAACGAAATGATTACGATCAGATCAGATCAGATCAGTCGCTCAGTCGTGTCCGACTCTTTGCGACCCCATGAATCCCAGCACGCCAGGCCTCCCTGTCCATCACCAACTCCCTGAGTTCACTGAGACTCAAGTCCATCGAGTCAGTGATGCCATCCAACCATCTCATCCTCTGTCGTCCCCTTCTCCTCCTGCCCCCAATCCCTCCCAGCATCAGAGTCTTTTCCAATGAGTCAACTCTTCGCATAATGTGGCCAAAGTACTGGAGTTTCAGCTTTAGCATCATTCCTTCCAAAGAAATCCCAGGGCTGATCTCCTTCAGAATGGACTGGTTGGATCTCCTTGCAGTCCAAGGGACTCTCAAGAGTCTTCTCCAACACCACAGTTCAAAAGCATCGATTCTTTGGCGCTCAGCCTTCTTCACAGTCCAACTCTCACATCCATACATGACCACAGGAAAAAACATAGCCTTGACTAGATGAACCTTTGTTGGCAAAGTAATGTCTCTGCTTTTGAATATGCTATCTGTGTTGGTCATAACTTTCCTTCCAAGGAGTAAGCGTCTTTTAATTTCATGGCTGCAGTCACCATCTACAGTGATTTTGGAGCCCAGAAAAATAAAGTCTGACACTGTTTCCACTGTTTCCCCATCTATTTCCCATGAAGTGGTGGGACCAGATGCCATGATCTTCGTTTTCTGAATGTTGAGCCTTAAGCCAACTTTTTCACTCTCCACTTTCACTTTCATCAAGAGGCTTTTGAGTTCCTCTTCACTTTCTGCCATAAGGGTGGTGTCATCTGCATATCTGAGGTTATTGATATTTCTCCTGGCAATCTTGATTCCAATTTGTGTTTCTTCCAGTCCAGCGTTTCTCATGATGTACTCTGCATATAAGTTAAATAAACAGGGTGACAATATACAGCCTTGATGAACTCTTTTTCCTATTTGGAACCAGTCTGTTGTTCTATGTCCAGTTCTAACTGTTGCTTCCTGACCTGCATACAGATTTCTCAAGAGGCAGATCAGGTGGTCTGGGATTCCCATCTCTTTCAGAATTTTCCACAGTTTATTGTGATCCACACAGTCAAAGGCTTTGGCATAGTCAATAAAGCAAAAATAGATGTTTTTCTGGAACTCCCTTGCTTTTTCCATGATCCAGCGGATGTTGGCAATTTGATCTCTGGTTCCTCTGCCTTTTCTAAAACCAGCTTGAACTCTCTTGCTTTTTCCATGATCCAGCGGATGTTGGCAATTTGATCTCTGGTTCCTCTGCCTTTTCTAAAAGCAGCTTGAACTCTCTTGCTTTTTCCATGATCCAGCAGATGTTGACAATTTGATCTCTGGTTCCTCTGCCTTTTCTAAAACCAGCTTGAACTCTCTTGCTTTTTCCATGATCCAGCGGATGTTGGCAATTTGACCTCTGGTTCCTCTGCCTTTTCTAAAAGCAGCTTGAACTCTCTTGCTTTTTCCATGATCCAGCGGATGTTGGCAATTTGACCTCTGGTTCCTCTGCCTTTTCTAAAAGCAGCTTGAACTCTCTTGCTTTTTCCATGATCCAGCGGATGTTGGCAATTTGACCTCTGGTTCCTCTGCCTTTTCTAAAACCAGCTTGAACTCTCTTGCTTTTTCCATGATCCAGCGGATGTTGGCAATTTGATCTCTGGTTCCTCTGCCTTTTCTAAAACCAGCTTGAACTCTCTTGCTTTTTCCATGATCCAGCGGATGTTGGCAATTTGATCTCTGGTTCCTCTGCCTTTTCTAAAACCAGCTTGAACTCTCTTGCTTTTTCCATGATCCAGCGGATGTTGGCAATTTGACCTCTGGTTCCTCTGCCTTTTCTAAAACCAGCTTGAACTCTCTTGCTTTTTCCATGAGCCAGTGGATGTTGACAATTTGATCTCTGGTTCCTCTGCCTTTTCTAAAACCAGCTTGAACTCTCTTGCTTTTTCCATGATCCAGCGGATGTTGGCAATTTGACCTCTGGTTCCTCTGCCTTTTCTAAAACCAGCTTGAACTCTCTTGCTTTTTCCATGATCCAGCGGATGTTGGCAATTTGACCTCTGGTTCCTCTGCCTTTTCTAAAACCAGCTTGAACTCTCTTGCTTTTTCCATGATCCAGCGGATGTTGGCAATTTGATCTCCGGTTCCTCTGCCTTTTCTAAAACCAGCTTGAACTCTCTTGCTTTTTCCATGATCCAGCGGATGTTGGCAATTTGATCTCTGGTTCCTCTGCCTTTTCTAAAACCAGCTTGAACATCAGGAAGTTCACAGTTCACATATTGCTGAAGCCTTCGAGAATTTTGAGCATTACTTTACTAGCGTGTGAGATGAGTGCAATTGTGCAGTAGTTTGAGCATTCTTTGGCATTGCCTTTCTTTGGGATTGGAATGAAAACTGACCTTTTCCAGTCCTGTGGCCACTGCTGAGTTTTCCAAATTTGCTGGCATATTGAGTGCAGCACTTTCACAGCATCATCTTTCAGGATTTGGAATAGCTCAACTGGTATTCCATCATCTCCACTAGCTTTGTTCGTAGTGATGCTTTCTAAGGCCCACTTGACTTCACATTCCAGGATATCTGGCTCTAGGTCAGTGATCACACCATCGTGATTATCTGGGTTGTGAAGATCTTTTTTGTACAGTTCTTCTGTGTATTCTTGCCACCTCTTCTTAATATCTTCTGCTTCTGTTAGGTCCATACCATTTCTGTCCTTTATCGAGCTCATCTTTGCATGAAATGTTCCTTTGGTATCTCTGATTTTCTTGAAGAGATCCCTAGTCTTTCCCATTCTGTTGTTTTCCTCTATTTCTTTGCATTGATCGCTGAGGAAGGCTTTCTTATCTCTTCTTGCTATTCTTTGGAACTCTGCATTCAGATGTTTATATCTTTCCTTTTCTCCTTTGCTTTTCGCTTCTCTTCTTTTCACAGCTATTTGTAAGGCCTCCCCAGACAGCCATTTTGCTTTTTTGCATTTCTTTTCTATGGGAATGATCTTGATCCCTGTCTCCTGTACAGTGTCATGAACCTCATTCCATAGTTCATCAGGCACTCTATCTATCAAATCTAGGCCCTTAAATCTATTTCTCACTTCCACTGTATAATCATAAGGGATTTGACTTAGGTCATACCTGAATGGTCTAGTGGTTTTCCCTACTTTCTTCAATTTAAGTCTGAATTTGGCAATAAGGAGTTCATGGTCTGAGCCACAGTCAGCTCCTGGTCTTGTTTTGGCTGACTGTATAGAGCTTCTCCATCTTTGGCTGCAAAGAATATAATCAATCTGATTTCGGTGTTGACCATCTGGTGATGTCCATGTATAAAGTCTTCTAATGATTACTATAGTTGACCTAATTAACATATTATCTTGTTACATAATTATTCCATTTGTGTGTGTGGTGAGAGCACCTGGGATCTATTCTCAGTAAATTTCTATATTCAATACTGTATTTTTAGCTATAGTTATCATATGGTATATTACATCCTCTTAGTCATCTTACATATCTGCAACTTTGTAACTTTTGACCAAACTCATTTCCCCCACCTGACACCATCTGCTCTCTGCTTTTATGTATCTGACATTTTTAGATTTCACATATCATTGAGATCATGCAGATTTTTTTCTTGTGTGTCCGGCTTATTTTGCTTAGTATAATATTCTCCAGGTTCACTCATGTCATTGCAAATGGCAAGTGTATTGGGTATATTTACATTAGGTCGAACTGCATGAGATATTTAACCATTTTTAACCTACAAAGATGCCAATTTCATATGGCTCAAATGTGAATATTTAGAGCTTGAGTGGAAGCAAATCTATGGCATTGTCATGGAAACTCTCTTTTCTGCTAAGAGAAAAAAATGGGAGAAAGTTAAAGAACCACCATAAGTAATTGTGTCACAATTGGTAAACCTTAAAATCCAAGGCTACTAAATGAATGTTGAACTTCTGATAAACCATTGGGATCTGATCAAGAAATAAGCCTTTTTTTTTGTACTTTGAGTCTAAAGCAGGGAACTGGTGGCATTTCAGTTGCTCAGCACACTGTTAATGGGCTTTGTTTTCTTTTAAACAACTTGGGGGGGAAATGACTGATATGGGGAGTTGAGGGGGAGAGCAGAAAGAGTCAATATCACAAAGAACTAAGTACAATTCACTCATTTACTGTCAGGCAGTATTAACTGTCAAATGAAGAACATTTGAATAACTTTAAACTCTGATGTTCCAGAGTGCACTCTTATTATGTTGTTACTGCCATCTGTCCCCTAGAATAGTTTAGTTGTTGAATTGCAGTAGTCTTATCTTCAGGGGTGTCATGGGGTTCCAATATCTGATATTTTTTGCACTCCCCTTGTGTGTGTACTGTGCTGACTCACATTCTTGGAAATTATGAATCTGATTTTTGCTATAATCAGTAAATGATACCCTTGTCCTCCTTTTGCACGTCCCAGGTGGTGCTGCTGCTGTCGCTTCAGTCGTGTCCAACTCTGTGCGACCCCATAGACGGCGGCCCACTAGGCTCCTCCGCCCATGGGATTTTCCAGGCAAGAGTACTGGAGTGGGGTGCCATTGCCTTCTCCGAAGGGATGGGCTAGGTGTTTCCAACTTATGTACACGAGTCCAGTTTTCTGAGAACTTAGGAAGGAGATTTAGCATTTTCTCTCCTTGGAGCTGGGGAATTGCAAAGTGCTTTTTTTTCCCTTTTCTTAACAAGTGGAAATTAGATAACAGGCTTAATAAACATGATTATAAACTCAGCTCGCCTTACAAGCCTCACTCTTTTAAGACTCAAAACTCTAAATGAAAGAAGCTGAATGATTTACCCCGACCCAGGTGGCTACCTGAGACAGCTCCAACCTGAAGAACAGAAAGGGCCTGAGGATGCAGTGCTTTGCAGCAGTGAGGCCTTTTCTCATTCTTCTTAAAGATTTAGAACATAGAATTTCCCCCAGTGACCTTAGGTGTTTTCAGTATGGTCATCTCACTCATAGGTTGGAATGATCCTACCGTTTGTAATTCAAACCTCTGGAATCCCTGTGGGTGCATAAGCCTATGCCTGCCCTTTCACCCTGGAAAGAGGTTGAGGGGTGCTTCCATCTGCTGTCCCTCCAGATGGTTTGCTGTGCAAAGACAGCCGAGCCCCAGAGCTTTACATCCCCAGAGCTCTGAGCTATCAGTCTTCCATTATCTAGTCCCTATTGCTGGCATTCACCCCACTCCAGTACTCTTGCCTGGAAAATCCCATGGACGGAGGAGCCTGGTAGGCTCCAGTCCATGGGGTCGCTAAGAGTCGAGCACGACTGAGTGACTTCACTTTTACTTTTCACTTTCATGCATTGGAGAAGGAAATGGCAACCCACTCCAGTATTCTTGCCTGGAGAATCCCAGGGACAGAGGAGCCTAGTGGGCTGCCATCTATGGGGTCGCACAGAGTCGGACACGACTGAAGCGCCTTAGCAGCAGCATTGCTGGCATTACAGGAGAAGGAGATAATGGAAAAGTTGAGAAAGTTCTCAAGATTACCTAGTTTGTTAGTGGCTAAGTTTTGGGGGTTTTATACAGAAAAATTATGAAGTAGAACTTCCCTACAATGTTTTGGGTTAAACTTGTCTAAAGCTATGCAAAGGAGAAAAGGAAAGATATACCCATTTGAATGCAGAGTTCCAAAGAATAGCAGGGAGAAATAAGAAAGTCTTCTTCCGTGATCAATGCAAAGAAATAGAGGAAAACAATAGAATGAGAAAGACTAGAGATCTCTTCAAGAAAATTAGAGATACCAAGGGAACATTTCATGCAAAGATGGGCATAATAAAGGACAGAAATGGTATGGACCTTACAGAAGCAGAGGAGATGAAGAAGAGGTGGCAAGAATACACAGAAGAACTGTACAAAAAAGATCTTCATGACCCAGATAACCATGATGATGTGATCACTCACCTAGAGCCAGACACCCTGGATCACAAAGTCAAGTGGGCCTTAGGAAGCATCACTATGAACAAAGCTAGTGGAGGTGATGGAATTTCAGTTGAGCTATTTTAAATCTTAAAAGATGATGCTGTTAAAGTGTTGCACTCAATATTCCAGCAAATTTGGAAAACTCAGCAGTGGCCACAGGACTGGAATGGGTCAGTTTTCATTCCTATCCCAAAGAAAGGCAATGCCAAAGAATGTTCAAACTACCACACAATTGCACTCATCTCACACGCTAGTAAAGTAATGCTCAAAATTCTCCAAGCCAGGCTTCAACAGTATGTGAACAGTGAACTTCCAGAGGTTCAAGCTGGATTTAGGAAAGGCAAAGGAACCAGAGATCAAATTACCAACATCTGTTGGATCATTGAAACAGCAAGAGAATGCCAGAAAAACATCTACTTCTGCTTTACTGATTATGCCAAAGCCTTTGACTATGTGGATCACAACAAATTGGAAAAATCTTCAAGAGATGGGAATACCAGCCCACCTGACCTGCCTCCTGAGAAGTCTGTATGCAGGTCAAGAAGCAACAGTTAGAACTGAACATGGAACAGCAGACTGGTTCCAAATCAGGAAAGGAGTATGTCAAGGTTGTGTATTGTCACCCTGCTTATTTAACTTAAATGCAGAGTACATCATGAGAAATGCTGGGCTGTCTGGAATCAAGGAGAAATATCAACCTCAGATATGCAGATGACACCACTCTTATGGCAGAAAGTGAAGAACTAAAGAGCCTCTTCATGAAAGTAAAAGAGGAGAGTGAAAAAGTTGGCTTAAAACTCAACATTCAGAAAACAAAGAACATGGCACCCCGTCCCATCACTTCATGGAAACAGTGAGAGATTTTATTTGGGGGGCTCCAAAATCACTGCAGATGATGACTGCAGCCATGAAATTAAAAGACTCTTGTTCCTTGGAAGAAAAGTATGACCAACATAGACAGCATATTTAAAAGCAGAGATATTACTTTGCCAACAAAGGTCCGTCTAGTCAAAGCTATGGTTTTTCCAGTAATCATGTATGGATGTGAGAGTTGGACTATAAAGAAAGCTGAGTGCCAAAGAATTGATGCTTTTGAACTGTGATGTTGGAGCAGACTCTTGAGAGTCCCTTGGACCTCAAGGAGATCCAACCAGTCCATCCTAAAGGAAATCAATCCTGAATATTCTTTGGAAGGACTGATGCTGAAGCTGAAATTCCAATACTTTGGCCACTTGATGCAAAGAACTAACTTATTGGAGGAGACCCTGATGCTGGGGAAGATTGAAAGCAGGAGGAGAAGGGAACAACAGAGGATGAGATGGTTGGATGGCATCACCGACTCAATAGACATGAGTTTGAGCAAGCTCCGGGAGATGGTGATGGACAGGGAAGCCTGACGTGCTGCAGTCCATGAGGTTGCAAAGAGTCGGACACGACTGAGTGACTGAACTGAATTGAAGGGTATGCTGTCCAATATAGTAGCTACTTGTCACATGTAGTTATTTTCAATTATTTAAAATTAAAAATTAAGTTTCTTATTTGCACTTTCCACATTTCAGGTGCTCAGTAGCTGCATTTAACTAGTGGCTACCATTTGTGCAAGTGAAAACAGAGTATTTCCATCACTGCTGAATGTTCTGTTGGATGCACAGGTCTAAAGTGATCTACTGTTGGCAGGTTATATGATTCAAAGTCACATCATTTGAATCACTCACTTGTTTGTGTGGAGCACAACAAACTGTGGAAAATTCTTCAAGAGATGGGAATACCAGACCACCTGACCCGCCTCCTGAGAAATCTGTATGCAAGCCAAGAAGCTACAGTTAGAACTGAACATGGAATAACAGACTGGTTCCAAATCAGGAAAGGAGTATGTCAAGGCTGTGTATTGTCACCCTGCTTATTTAACTTACATGCAGAGCATATCATGAGAAATGCTGGGCTGGCTGGAATCAAGATTGCCTCAAAGATAAGACTCAAAGATATTACCAAGAAAGGAGTGTAGGGACTTCCACTGGTTGGGGGCCTAGGATCCCACATTTTGTATGACATGGCCAAAAAACAAACAAACTAGCGAGAAAAGGTAATGCTCAGATCTCATTCAGCAGACTGAACTAAAAGGAAAGTGAGCTCCTCTGAGATATTCTAGATAGTTGCTCACATGTCTGTTGTTTACATGTTATTGTTCAGTAAATAGTACCTGTGTATATTCATTCAATTACTGTTTTAGTCAGTGTGCATTTATTGCATCCCTGTTGTGTTCCAGGAGTAGTGTAGGTGCTGAGACACTGCCCTGTCCATGAGGAACTACTGTCTAGAGGAGACAGGCATAAAAACAGGTCATGGTAATGCAGCATGACATATTGTAATATATATGATGATGTGGAAGCTTTTATGGAGACAGAGGAAATAAACTTCCTGGGCCTGGAAGAGTTTGATAAAATATCACAGAGAAGGCGATATTTGAGATTGGTGCTGAATCTCAGCCTCAGTGCACTGGTGCCGAATCGAATCTCAGAGACAGAGTTTAGGTGAAGTAGAAAAAATAGCTTTATTGCTTTACCAGGAAAATGGGAACATAGTGGGTTACTGCCCTCAAAACTTTGTATCCCAACCCAGGTGGATCTGGTGGGGAGTTTTATGGCAATGTTGAAGGGTGGCGTTGCTGATAAGGGTCAGGGTGTGTGCAGGGCCTCAGGTAGTCTCCTGATGAGCTTCTGTGGTCCCTGAGGTTATCAAACTGTGACCTCTCTGGAATGAAGAATGCCTCATCAAGTAGTTAATGTGTTTGTTGGGGATTTTGGTTCTTCGGAAGAGCTCAAAGATATTGTTAGGTGTATCCTTTGAGGTGGAACCAGGACCCTGCCCCAAGGCTGCACTATTGTTTCTGACTGCTTCTCCTTGTCTCCATATCCCCTCCCTTCCTTGTTTAGCAATGGTTTGAACCTACCCTTTGGAACTCAGGGAAGGTCATAAAGGCTAAAGCCTATTTCCTACAAACAAGAAACGGGATGCAGAAAGCCTTCCGTGCCCAGGAACCCCACATTGTCCTCTGTTTCAAGCTGAGGTTTGCAGGATGGGTAGGATTTTGCCAGTGGATTAAGGCATCCCCAGCCACGTGACATGACCAGTATGAGCAAAGGCACAGAGGCATGAAATGGCTGGTGTGCTAGGGACAGTGAGAAGGGCAGTATGCTGGGGGAGGGGGAGATTGGGTGGCTAATTAGGGCCAGGAGGACACAGGTGGCAGGAAGCTTACTAGTAAGAAATGGAGTATTTTCTGCCATATCAATAAACAAAGATGTCACAGCTCAGTTCAGTCGCTTAGTCGTGTCTGACTCTTTGCAACCCCATGGACTGTAGCACACCAGGCTTCCCTGTTCATCACCAGTTCCCAGAGCTTTCTCAAACACGTGTCCATTGATGAAATGATGCCATCCAACCATCTTACCCTCTGTCCTCTTCTCCTCCTGCCTTCAATCTTTCCCAGCCTCAGAATCTTTTCCAAGGAGTCAATTCTTTGCATCAGATGGCCAAAGTATTGGAGTTTCAGCTTCAGCATCAGTCCTTCCAATGAATACTCAGGACTGATCTCCTTTTGGATTGACTGGTTTGATCTCCTTGCAGTCCAAGGGACTCTCAAGAGTCTTCTCCAACACAACAGTTCAAAAGCACTAATTCTTCGGTGTTCAGCTTTCTTTATGGTCCAACTCTCACATCCATACATGACTACAGGAAAAACCATAGCTTTGACTAGATGGACCTTTGTCGGCAAAGTAATATTTCTGCTTTTTAATATGCTGTCTATGTTGGTCATAGCTTTTCTTCCAAGGAGCAAGTGTCTTTTAATTTCATGGCTGCAGTCACCATCTGTTGTGATTTTGGAGCCCAAGAAAATAGTCGGTCACTGTTTCCACTGTTTCCCCATCTATTTGCCATGAAGTGATGGGACCGGTTGCCATGATCTTAGTATTTTTAATGTTGAGTTTCAAGCCAACTTTTTCACTCTCCTCTTGCACTTTCATCAGGAGGCTCTTTAGTTCTTCTTCACTTTCTGCCATAAGGGTGGTGTTATCTGCATATCTGAGGTTGATATTTCTCCTGGCAATCTTGATTCCAGCTTGTACTTCATCCAGCCTAGCATTTCTCATGATATCCTCTGCATATAAGTTAAATAAACAGGGTGACAATGTACAGCCTTGATGTACTTCTTTCCCAATTTTAAACCAGGCTGTTCCATGTCTGGTTTTAACTGTTGCTTCTTGTTTCCACAGTTTGTTGTGACCCACACAATCAAAGGCTTTGGCATAGTCAATAAAGCAGAAGTAGATGTTTTTCTGGCATTCTCTTGCTTTTTCAGTGGTCCAGAGGATGTTGACAATTTGATCTCTGGTTCCTCTGCCTTTCCTAAATCCAGTTTGAACCTCTGAAAGTTCACAGTTCACATACTGTTGAAGCCTGGTTTGGAGAATTTTGAGCATTACTTTGCTAGCGTGTGAGATGAGTGCAATTGTGTGGTAGTTTGAACATTCTTTGGCATTGCCTTTCTTTGGGATGAAAACTCACCCATTCCAGTCCTGTGGCCACTGCTGAGTTTTCCAAATTTGCTGGCATATTGAGTACAACACTTTCACAGCATCATCTTTTAGGATTTGAGATAACTCAACTGGAATTCCATCGCCTCCACTAGCGTTGTTCATAGTAATGCTTCCTGAGACCCACTTGACTTCGCATTCCAGAATGTCTGGCTCTAGGTGAGTGATGTCACAGTCATCAATAATTCCAGCCCTCCAGGCCACTCAGAAAGGAAAAGAATACCTGTGGGATCTGGTAGCCATCAGGCTGCACCCACTCCCTATGGGGAGCCCTGAGGAACCTAGGATGTGGAAACAGGACACTGGCTGCGGATTGCAGAGATGTGTAGAAAGGAATAATTTCAATGAGCTCAGACTCTTGCATCTTCCCATACATAGAAAATCACTAAATCCCTTAACTTGAGATATCTGGTTTCCTTTAATTAATAATAATCTCTTGATATTCAGGCTACCTGCCCTTTGTTATAAAACTTCTATATGACCTTCTCCTTTCCTTTCTTCCTCGGAGCAGTTCTCTCAAGACCACTTGAGATGCTGCCTCCTGGGCTTAAGTCCTAAAAGTTTCTGCCAAATAAAACATAATGCTCAACTTTAAGGTGGTGACTATTTTTTAAGTCAACACTAGCCAGTTTGAACTTGCTTAATGAACTTAATGTGTGTGTATGTGTGCACGCATATGCATGCATGTTCAGTCATGTCTGACTCCCGTGACCCCATGGATTGTAATCCACCAGGCTCCTCTGTCCATGGAATTTTCCAGGCAAGAATACTGGAGTGGGTTGCCATTTCCTACTTCAGGGGATCTTCCCCACCCAGGGGTTGAATCCTTGTCTCTTGAGTCTCCTGCAGTGGCAGGGGGATTCCTTATCCCTGTGCCACCTGGGAAGCTATAGGCATTAATGCAACCCGCTAAAACCCAGTTCCACTGCTGAGTTTATGATCAACCTGTCTACCCAAAACTTAATTCCCTGTCTTGTCCCCTCTGACCACAATCCTGTGCTAACTGAATACTAATCAACCAGAGTCAGAGGACTGAAATTGCTGTTGCTGCTGTTAATGCACAGACTCAGGTTGTTTCTCCAGGGCAAGATGAGCTCACAGACCCCGGGGTCATGCACCACCAGACCAGAGACTCATAAATCACAGGCACCTAGACTCCTGAGATTACGATAAAGAAATGTCACAAGATGATGATTAATCCCAGCTACTTGGTTCTTCCTCTTTAAGACATTCCCAACTCAGAGACCAAGTTGGAGTGGATCTAAGGCTTGTTGTCCATTTCCTTGCTCAATGCTCTACAATACACCCTGATTTTGCTGAAAATGCTTGCCGTTTGGCTTTCTGCAAGGTGGGCATACGAGCCCATTGCTTAATTACATTAAAGGTTAAGTAGCCTCCCTTCTATAGCTTTAATATATTAAATCCTGTTAAAAACTGGTGTGTCATGTAGTTGAAGGCATCAGAGTATCTTAGATGCTTCAGCAACCCTTAATTCCTGTCCTTTTTTCCTTGAAGGTTTGATCCTCTCTCTCTTTTTTTTTTTTGATCCTCTCTTAAGTTGCTTATCAACTTGTCCATAGTATATTGCTGTCTCCAGGAGTGACTGATTTCTCATTTCCCTGGTGATAAAGTCTAACAGAATCTTACCCTCCTGTCTATTAGGGGCTCATTGATACGGTCCTTTCAACAACAGTAAATATATTTCCTTCAGTTTATCTGTTTTCTATCTCCTGCTGAGGTTTTCTTGTCCCTTTATGATATATGACCTTTTTGCATATGACTTTACAAAGGATGTCTCTGGTCTGTCTGTTTCTGTCCATGACATTCTGTCATAAGGCAGCATTATAAATGGACAATTTTCAGGAATAGCTTCATTTTTTAAAAAGACTCTCTATTTCTGAATGACCCCAGGGATTTCAGTTGTGAGTAAATGTGCCAGACAGAAACTGCTTTTAATTCTGATGGATTGGTAACAGGCACCTAATTCATCCTGGGTCACTAAAATGCAGGGCAAGCATTCAAATGGAGGCACATTCCAAGTGTCTACGTATTTAAAAGTTATAAATCAAGCTAACAGCTGTTAAATAAAGTATGCTTTGCCCTCCTACATTGATAAATATACCTTCATAATGACAAAAATAAAACATGTTTAAAGAGATGGTTTTTATATGACAGGAAGTTTAAATTTGACTACATCTTATTATTAATTGCACATGTTTGAGTGTTCTGTTGATGAGCTACTCATGTTTGGATGAGATTAAAAAAAGATACATAATTCATAAGTATTTCTGTAAATCTGTTTTTCTTTCACTTCAGCAAAATTACTAATAATGTTGTTATCAAGATTTTTAGCAATGGCCTAGAGGATTAAAACCCCATTCCAGTACTCTTGCCTGGAAAACTCCCTGGACGGAGGAGCCTGGTAAGCTGCAGTCCATGGGATGCCTAAGAATCTGACACGACTGAGCGACTTCACTTTCACTTTTCACTTTCATGCATTGGAGAAGGAAATGGCAACCCACTCCAGTGTTCTTGCCTGGAGAATCCCAAGGATGGGGGAGCCTGGTGGGCAGCTGTCTATGGGGTCGCACAGAGTCAGACACAACTGATGTGACTTAGCAGCAGCAGCAGAGGATTAAAAATGAAAATATAGTTGTATTCAAGTATTATTTGAAGAGATTTCCATTAAGCTGTGTATGTGTGTGTGTGTGTATATATATTTATGATTACATAGCTTATGCAGGCTATTTTTTTTTATTGAAGTATAGTTGATTTACAATGTGTCAGTTTCAGGTATACAACAAAGTGATTCAGATATATATATATATATATATATGTGAAAGTCTTAGTGGCTTAGTTGTGTCCAACTCTTTGTGACTCCATAGATTGTAGCCTGTGAGGTTCCTCTGTCCATGAAATTCTCCAGGCTAGAATACTGGAGTGGGTTACCATTGCCTTCTCAGGGGATCTTCCTGACCCAGGGATCAAACCCACGTCTCCTGTACCTCCTGCATGCAGGTGGATTCTATACTGCTGAGCCACTGGGAAGCCCATATATATATATATATATATATATATATATATATATATATAAAACATGCTTTTTCAGATTCTTTTCCCTTGTAGGTTATTATAAAACATTGAATATAGTTCCCTGTGCTATACAATAGGTCCTTATTGGTTATCTATTTTATATATAGTAGTGTGTATCATTAAACTGTATATTAAAGTTTATACAAACAATAGAAATTTTAATTATTTAATATATGTATTTCAACCTTACTTTCATTCTGAAATAGTCAAATTATCTGCTAAAATTAAAAAGTAAAGAGCAAATTTTTAATGAATATCAACATTTTAAATCAAAATTCTTCAAAGCATTAAAGAATAAAATAAAACATCTTGAATTAATTTTTTTTTAATTTAAATACTATTTAATAGTTTTGTGAAAGCAAAGCAATTAAAATTCTTGTGGTCAGTATCCACCTTGTTTCCAGTGTAAAGAACTGACTTCGTGCTTCATGCATGGTACAGCAAGTTTATCTGTATGAAAATTTCTGTTTCATGTTGCAAGATGCTCCTCAGCAGCTGTGGGCAATTGTGTTGAATACCAGTCTCCATGACCTGCTGAAGGGCCATGAGACCCTCCAGAACTTCAAATGACAACACAAACAGCAGCAGTTTCAGGCCTCAGAGAAACTAGTCCGTTATGTGAAAACCTACTGCATCTCAGAGGGAGGACTGGCAAGTAAATTAATTCAGTTTTTCTCTTACTTAAATGTTTGTGCCCTTCACATCTTTCCCACAGCCGAGGCAATGTCCATCTTCCACTTTGGCAGTGGCCCAACCCACCAACTGACCTGCCTTTGTCTTGAGGACAGAGGGTGAGAGATGTGGAGAAGTGCTTGGCCTTAGTCACAGAGTGGATGCATCCTAGAGGCACAGGTGCACAGGTGCACAGGCGCGGGCTGGGGCCCGCCTCATCTGGGTGTAGCATAGGCTTAGGTGTGTCTTGTTGTTGAGCGAGACCGAACAGTTGCTAAGTTGTGTCCGACTCTTTGCGACCTCAGGGACTGTAGCATGCCAGCCTGTCCCTCACTATCTCCTGGAGTTTGCCCAAGTTCATGTCCATTGATTTGGTGATGGCATCCCACCATCTCATTTTCTGTTACCCTCTTCTCCTTCCCCTTCCATCTTTCCCAGCATCAGGGTCTTCTCCCATGAGTTGACTGTTCACATCAGGTGGCCAAAGTACATGCCTAGATGTGCCTACACTTTGTCTTATTCAGTTCTGGCTGCTGCAACAGAATACCACAGCCTGGATGGCTTATAAACAACACATGTATTTCTAACAGTTCTGCAGGCTGGGAAGTCCAAGATCAAGGCACTAGCAGATTCTGTTTCTTCCTACTTTCTGGTTCGTAAATAGCCCTCTTCTCTCTGAGTCCTCCTATGGCAGAAACAGTGAGGGCGCTCTATGGGGATTCTTTATAAGGGCGTTAATCCCTAACAGTTCCCTAGGCCCAACCTACAAATACCATCATCTTGGGGATTAGGTTTCAACATATTGTGGGATGGCAAAATATGCCACCATAAAATATGTCTCTTTGGATCATGTTGAGGGGATGATTTTGAAAAACAGTAGACACAAGAGAACCTCTAAAAACCAGAAGTTACCTTTTGTAAGGAGAATTTGTATTTACAAAGGAAATCTCCATTTGTAAGGGTGACTCCCTCTCTGTACCAGGAAGGGAAATTGTTGAAATTGAAATTGTTAGTCACTCATTCATGTCTGACTCTTTGTGACCCCAGGGACTGTAGCCCACCAGGCTCCTTTGTCCATGGGATTCTCCAGGCAAGAATACTGAAGTGGGTTGCCATTCTCTTCTCCAGGGCATCTTCCCAACCCAGAAATCAAACCCAGATCTCCTGCATTGCAGGCAGATTCTTTTACTGTCTGAGCCACCAGGGGCTTTACCAGGAAGGGAAGATTAAATTGCTAAAGACTTGTCAGTGGTGAAGGCACCAAACTTCTCCTGGTCACCTACCCATAATTGGTCCCCTACATCTTTCCTTTTTTTTTTTTTTTTATTTAGCTGAAGATGACATTTAAGCCTGAATTCTAAGCCACCTCTCTAAGACTTACTAATTTTTTTCCTGGCTATCTCCCATGTATACATGAAGTATGCATGTTAAAGAACTCTTTTTTCCTATTTTTTTTTTCCTTGTTAATCTGTCTTGTTACAGGGGCCCCAGCCAAGAGCTTAGAATGATGGAGGAAAAAAATTACTTTTTCCCTTCTACAATATGAATTTTAGGGGGAGACATTCAGTCTATAGCACCCAGGGTCTGGAATTTTATTACTGAGAATTGGAATATTTCCTGCCATATCAATAAACAAATTGTCATAGTCATCAGGGATTCCAGCCCTTCAGGGGACTCAGAAAGGAGAAAGATTAGGCTGCAGCCACTCCTTTCAGGGAGTCCTGAGGAACTCAGGTTGTGAAAGTCACAGGATACTGACTCCAGATAGCTGAGATGTCTATGAAAGGAATGATTTCAGGGAGACTAGATTCTTGCATCTTCCCATACACAGAAAATCGCTAAATTCCTTAACTTGAGGTATCTGGTTTTCTTTCATTCACAAAAATACTTTTGATGTTCTGGCTACCTGCCAGTCATTGCGAACTTCTATATAACCTGAGTCCTCCCCTCCCACCCCTGACCTCCTTGGACCAATTCTCTCAGGGTCACCTGAGATGCTGTCTCCCAGACTTGAAGTCCTAAAAATTCCCAGCAAATAAAACAGCTCTCAACTTTTAGGCTGTGACTGTTTTTTAGGTTGATATTACAAATATATTAGCTCAGTAAATCAACTATGCTTCAATTTAGAATATACATATATTACCTCAGGTCTTGGTGATAAATGAAATTTTGGTCTCTTAGAATGGTTTGATAAAAGGTGAGTGGAGGAGTATGATAACGTCACACCATCATGATATTCTTTGTTTTATACGATTTGTAAAACGATGTTACTCTTTCTACTATAAGAATTTAACGAGTGAGGACATTTGTTTCAGTACATTATCCTTCCCCTTCATTAGCTATTCGTCACATAAAATCAAATTTGGTGCTATCACTTCTGTACCCTGGGTGCCAGTTTTATGAATCTTATATTTCATCTGACTGTGAGTCACTGATGAAGATTTAGGATGATTTTGTACTACCAGTTATCGTCACCAGGGGAACCATGAGTTGGGAGTTTCTTTTTTCCGTTTCCCCAAGACCAGGAATGTCCCTATAGCCTTGGTGTTTGAAGAAGGGAGGGACTGACTAAGACACTGAGGCACACTAATGGTGTACTTCCCTTCTCAGAGGCAAGGGTTTTCTGGGACACAGAAGGGGAAAATAACTCTGATTCATTCATGTCTACATATATGATTATATACACTCTGCTGCTGCTGCTAAGTCGCTTCAGTCGTGTCCGACTCTGTGTGATCCCATAAACGGCAGCCCACCAGGCTTCCCCGTCCCTGGGATTCTCCAGGCAAGAACACTGGAGTGGGTTGCCATTTCCCTCTCCAGTGCATGAAAGTGAAAAGTGGAAGTGAAGTTGCTCAGTCGTGTCCAACTCTAGCGACCCCATGGACTGCTGCCTACCAGGCTCCTCCATCCATGGGATTTTCCAGGCAAGAGTACTGGAGTGGGGTGCCATTGCCTTCTCCAGATTATATACATGGAGAAGATTAAACGCTTTCAAATTATGGGATCTATTTATTGTGTGGAAATAGCCCTGACCTGGGCAGTGCCACTGCATGGCTTCTGATGCACACCCCCCAAACCCCCCAACACACACACTCATCTTCTGTTCCACAGAACACCTCCAGTCCCTCACCTCACCAGTCCTTACTGAGGTTGACTAGCCCATGGAAGGGCATTTAATGTTTGACTTTGGCTGTTAGATATGCGGAGCAGAAAACAGAAGGGGAATATTCAGAGTGAAACATCCAGGAGGCAGTTGGTGAGGTGGGACTGTAAATTCCCACAAGGAATCAGGGTAGGTTTAGAGCAGTCTTAAGAGAAGTGACAGCAAAAGGCCTGAGAACAGATCACGTCAACAGCTGAAACAAGTGCACATTTGCATATGGAGTTAATGTTTGAACTGTATGTGGTGTGGCCCGAAGAGCTCAGAGGAGCTGGAGTGATGGGGTGTGCAGGCTCTGGTAAAGAAGCCGTCCCTCTGCAGACTTCTCTGACTACCAGCTCATGCTCAGGATTGTTACGAGATAAACTGAGGCACATTAAACCTGTGAAGAGTTTACTTAACCAAACGTCCATTCCAATTGGGCAATATCAAACCAGAAGTGGTTCGGAGAGACCCACCGACAGGGGCTGGGGCAAGACTTTTAGAGAACAGATGCAGAAGTAAAGCAAAGCAGTTTTTGACTGGCTGTAGAGCTGAAGTGTTTGCCTTATTTGGGAAAACCTAGTTGGCTGTTTGTGCTGGCTTGTCTTTAGGTTTCAATTTCATAACCTTGAGGCATTGACAGGCTTGGGTTTGGGTTTGCTTATGTAGGCTGCCAAGGCATAGAGCCACCTCAGACTAATTTAATTTAATTCCTGTTTAATTAATTTAACAGGAATCAGATCCTCTTCACACAGGGCTCCCTCACACAGGGGTCAAGTGGGAAACTGGAGAATTGCTTGAAAGTATCCCCAGCTTCATCCCTCCTCTGAGCCTCCTGTTTCTAGAAAAATGTTTTGCAAGGATCGATTCTTTGTGTTGACTGGCTAAAGTGGTCCGGCTAGGAATCAAGGGGAAAAGTATAAGATTACTTACCAAGATATCTTCCTGGGAGCCCTGTGATATTATGGTCACCTAACCCTTCTGCAAATTGCCTTTGTTTAGCTCATTCTCTCAGCCTATAGGACTTGCCCAATAAGCCAGGGGAAGTGTGAAGTATAAAATTGTAAAAACAAATGCAAAACTATTTTCCAGGCTTTACATGATTTGAGGATCCAGATTTAAAATGATAGTACTAAGTTCTTTACCTATTAAAAGCAACAAAATATTTTTAAACTTCTATATCTTTATACTTTCAATTTTTTGAGTTTTAGTTATCTATATAAACACATTTTTTACATCAGTGTTTGGGTCCCCTGTAATTCCCAGATATCTGGGCTTAATTATTACAGAATAGTGCAGCCCAATATGGTAGCCACTAGTCGGTGGCTACTGAGCATTTAAAATGTGGTTGGTCTTACTTGAGATGCATTGTAAGTGGAAAATACAAAGTGGATCTCAAAGACCCCAACTGTGGATAGACAGATTCTAGGATGGCTCCCAATAATCCTTGCCTTACACCTTTGTGGAATTTCCTCCCCTTTGAATGTGGGTGGGACCTGACTCACTTATACCTAACAGAATATAGCAAAAGTGATGGGATGACGTTTCTACAATCAGATGACATAGATTGTAATTTCCATCTGATCAGTAAACTCTTTCTACTGATGCTCATTTGCTGGCTTTAATGATACCTCACTAACCCACCATATGGAGAGACCCATGTGGCAAGAAACTGAGAGTGGATTCCAGCTGATAGCCAGTGGCAAGGTGAGCCCCTTAGTCTGACTGCCCACAAAGAACTGAATCCTGCCAACAGTTATGTGAGCTTGAAAGAGGATGGTTTCCCCAGTCAAGCCTTGGATGAGACCCTCCTCGGTTTTATACCTTGATTGCAGCTCTCTTGACTGAGAGACCTTGAAGCAGAGAACCTACTAAATCATGCCTAGATTCCTGATACTCAGAAACTATGAGATAACAAATGTGTTCTTTTCAGCTGCTAAGTTTGTAGTAATTTATTGTGCTGCAATAGATAACTAATAGAGAACCCAAAAAGAATATAAATTCCATCATCAATAATTATTTAATATTAAGTACATGTTGAAATGATAATATTTTGGATATATTGGGTTAAATAGAATACCTTACCAAAATTAATTTTACCTGTTTCTTTTTACTTTTTTAATGTTGTTACTAGAAAATTGAACATTTACAATATGTGGCTTGCACTATAATGATATTGGACAGCACTGGTGTAGAACCCCAGGGAGATAAGGGTTTCATGGAGCTTTTGTAACCCAGCATGCTGAAGGGAGTTGATTGTTATACCCTGAGTATCACCTGTCACTTCTTGGGGTATGCTATGGAAACAGTTCATCAGAAAATAGTTTGTCACATCTGGAAAAGAATGATTCACCCTTTTGAAGATGGGGGAAGCTGTTGTATAATTTCTGCCCGAAGCTGAAATCTGCTTAGTCTTCTTACTTTTGGATGCTGCCTTCGGGGTTTAATTTGCTTCAAATTAACAGCAGGTGGCAGATGCAATTAAAGGAAAAAATTACAAATTAAGCACTATATTTTGAAACTCCTTATTTGCAATGGCAGCTACACAACCAGGGAATAAATGCTAATTATTTTGAATTATTTGTTTACTCATTGGGTCATAGGTGTGCCTTTTACTGATTAATGCTTTATAACTTATGTTATACCCTCTGTGGTTAATTAATAAAGCTATAATGCTATCCCTAGTGATCTTAAACTCTAGGAAACTCTTTCAAACCACATGCCCTTTGAAGGCCTGACTTTCCCCAGACTTGTGCTCCCAATGACTCCCCTGGGAATTGGTTGCTGTCCAGAGTTACTGGGCTTCCCTGGTGGCTGATATGGTAAATAATATACCTGCAATGCAGAAGACCCAGGGTCGATCCCTGGGTCAGGAAGATCTCCTGGAGAAGGGAATGGCTACTCACTCCAGTATTCTTGCCTGGAAAATTCCATGGACAGAGGAGCCTGGTGGGCTACAGTCCATGGGGTCGCAAAGAGTCAGACATGACGGAACAACTAACAGAGCTACTGGTGCTAATGTAGCTTGTTGGGGCAGAAAAAAAGTGCTGAGAATACGTAGAAGGTCACCAAGGTATTTGGGTACCCTGGGCAGGATGACTAACTGTTGTGCCTTCAATACTTTAACGTAGAAGGTCTCCAAGGTATTTGGGTACCCTGGGCAGGATGACTAACTGTTGTTGTGCCTTCAATTTACTTTAACAGGATGAGAAGGTGCCTTCTACTTTAACGTAGAAGGTATTTGGGTACCCTGGGCAGGATGACTAACTGTTGTGCCTTCAATACTTTAACGTAGAAGGTCTCCAAGGTATTTGGGTACCCTGGGCAGGATGACTAACTGTTGTGCCTTCAATACTTTAACGTAGAAGGTCTCCAAGGTATTTGGGTACCCTGGGCAGGATGACTAACTGTTGTGCCTTCAATACTTTAAAATATTTCTACTTTTCTTTTTTATATCTTAATTTTTTTGGACTGTGCTGGATCTTCCTCGCTGCACACGGGCTACTGTCTGGTTGCGGTGTGTAGACTTCTTGTGGTGGTTTCTCTTGTTGCAGAGCAGAGGCTGTAGGCATGTGGGCTTCAGTAGTTGTGGCTCACGGGCTCCAGAGCAAGGGCTTGGAGGTTGTGGTGCTCGGACTTAGTTGCTTAGCAGCATGTGGGATCTTCCCGGACCAGGGGTTGAACCTGTGTCTTCTGCCTTGGCAGGTGGATCTTTACCACTGGACCACCAGGGAAGTCCATTTCTACCTTTCTTGAGAGAAGAGTTTCAGAAATTGAAGGAAGAGGGGCTCCCAGTGGCTGCACCATTCAACATGTCCTCCATTATCTCAAACAAATTAGCTGGCAAAATAAATAAGAAAACAGGTAACAGTTGGGATATTACTGCATTGAGTACTTCCCCATGTGCATATCAAATATTTCTTTTAACCACATACAGAATTTTCTGAAGAGGATGGTTTTAAAGAAAATGTTTTCTTTCTCATTTTACTTCTGACGATACTGTAGGGTCCCTTCTAGATTGGTACACTTGGTACTGTCTGGCCACCCTCAGCCTTAATTGGACTCTTGTCAGTTATAAGCATATGAGCAAACGCCTCACTCATATGAATCTCTAATGAGCAAATGATTCTTAATATGTAAAGAGTTCTTAGTGCTTCCCAGGTGGCTCAGTGGTAAAGAATCCACCTGCCAATGCAGGAGACACAAGAGATGTGGGTTTGATCCCTGGGTTGGGAAGATCCCCTGGAGAAGGAAATGGCAACCCACTCTAGTATTCTGGCCTGGGAAATCCCATAAACAGAGGAGCCTGGCGGGCTACAGTCCTTAGGGTTGTAAAAGAGCCAGACAAGACTCAGCAACTAAACACCAACAAAGGGTTCTTACAACACATAAGAACAGAACAGGAAGAGCCTTTTAGCTGACTCAAGAACTTATTAGCTTGATACCCACAGATATGTGAACAACTAAGACCTACAGTACATATTCTAACTTCCAAATGTATTTGAACTAGGATGTGTTCCTCTTTGAGGCTGAAAGTGATTAAGAGGACCAAGTTCGTGCCTCAGGGTACCATACCCTGTAATCATGAAGTGTGTAGTGTATCTCTAGGATTGAAGAGATGTTCCAGGTCTCATGGCTGTGGCCTGTAGTACATGTTTAGAGTTTACCTACAGAGTTGTTTTACTCTCATGTATGTAAGACCAAGTGTCAAGAGAGACCAGTAAGCTTACAGAAAGTCTGATCTCACCCTCATTCACCCAGATTTTATCACCTGCGATTATGTACCCCCAAGGATTTCAGGGTCTGAAGACATGTTCTGACTATCTTGGAAAATATATTGCAGATCTCTCTGTGAAGCCCTGCTGACTACACTAACCTACCTCTGCAACCCTTCCATATGTAGGTTCTAGATGAACTAACCAAGTAACATCTGAGTCTACTGTCTCCTCACCCTGAGCACACTCATGACACGTCACTTTTGTGGATATGAAAAATGTATGCAGAACAATTCATAGAAAGAAAATTCCAAATGACTAACAAATAGCTGATAAAAACCAGTCAGTCCTAAAGGAGATCAATCCTGAATATTTATTGGAAGGACGGATACTGAATCTGAAGCTCCAATACTTTGACCACCTGATGCGAAGAACTGACTCACTGGAAAAGACCCTAATGCTGGAAAAGACTGAAGGCAGGAGGAGAAGGGGATGACAGAGGATGAGATGGTTGGATGGCATCACCGACTCAATGGACATGAGTTTGTGCCAACTCTGGGAGAGTGGTGAAGGACAGGGAAGCCTGGTGTATTGCAGTCTACGGAGTCACAAAGAGTCAGACACAACTTTGTGACTTAACAACAATAGTGAAAATGCAAATAAAAATGAGATTTTTGTCCTATGAAATTTTAAAAAATATATAATTCTCACATTTAGCAAAGATTTGTGGATTTGGCAATCCCACACATTGCTGTTTTAAGTGCACATTTCTAGACAACAACTTGGCAGTTTATTTCAGGATCCAAACCAGGAATGTATCATAAGAAAATAGCTAGAAATGAAAACAAAATGCGTGTTAGGATGTTTATGAGGTTATCTATAAGAGGAACAAACATCCAATAAAAAAGAATTTTGTAAAGTCATTATGAATAATATTTTTGAAGAATATGTAATGACAAAGAAAAATACAGTAAAGCCTGCCAAAAATATGTCCTGAGATAACACGAATTCAGATACAATGCTACTGGCTGTCATCCTTATTGGCTCCTCTTGTCTAACGCTAATAAGGCTGAACTAAAGTCTTTCTAGGGTGTTGGGAATAGAGGGAGGACAAGGTTGGGCAGGGGGACCACAGACATCCCTTCTTGGAGATCAGGGATGCAGATACCCCAGTGTACTCCCAGCTCCAAAAACATCCAGAAATTGACACTGCTATCTCAGAAGTCCTGCCAACTCCCAAAGCCTGAATCATCCCCATCAATATTTGGAGCAGATAATTGCTCCCAGTGCACCAAACTGAAGCCAGGAAGCCCTAGGTGAATTTGGATCTTGCAGAAACCCTGGTTGTCACCTGCACAGGTCACCCTATCATTTCATTAATCATGTAATGTGATTTCAAATTTTATGATTAAGTTTTTTACTATTTTCTATTGAGTGGGAAAAAAAAGATAACTTTATGCACATTTGCTCCTAGTTCAGCAAAACAAGTCAGTCAGCAAACTCTGAATATATACGTATATAATCAAAAAGAAAATATTAAAAATTTATTATTAGTGGTTATTTCTGGCTAGTGGGCTATGGGTAATTTTAATATTCTTTACTATAATTTTTTTGTATTTTCCAAAATTTTCTATATTGGACCTATATTACTCTTTTAATGGGACGAGTTGTCATAGAATGGATGAACTGATGCAAAACTATAATTTCAAGAACCTGTCAATGATGGAAGGAGGGCTCCTTGGTGGGAGGGGGCATGCAAACACACTTGCTTTATAGGAGTCAGCTACAGAATGTATTGACATTACTTTATTTAAATAATTTTATCTATTTGTGAATGGAGTACAAACCAGCATGTAATGAAAAATGGCTCTTATTTCTTCTGTGGCCTGACCAGCCAGCTTCCTCCTCAGTGGCAAGTGCCACTATCTATTTCTCGCCTATTCCTTTGGAAATAATAATAATTTCTTTCTGCCTAGCCTTTTCTTTCTCTCTTTGTAAAACACAGTTCCCTAGTATATACATTATTCTGTACATTACTTTTTTTCACTTAAGAATTTATTTGGATATTTTCCTTTGTAGTACATATTGTGCTTTTCTAAATGATTTATAATATTTTGTGATATTTGGATATACTATCATTAGTTGGGACATTATCTGCAGATAATTAGGTAATTTCTAATGCTTTACTCTTAAAAGCAATGCTGCAAAATATCCTTGAACATATACCCTTTTGCATTTCTGTAAGTATATCTGTAGGCTAAGTTCCTAAAATTAGAACTGCTAGGTCTAAGGGGACATATATTTTTAATATTGATAAATATAAAATTCCATTCCATAATCCCATCAGCATGGATGAGAAGACTGGCTTTCTTACATCCTTGTCAAAACACAATGGAGACACCAAATTCGCCTAAGAGATTGATTGTTGTTACTCAGTTGTGTCCAACTCTGTGACCCAATGGACTGCAGCATGCCAGGCTTCCCTATCCTTCACCATCTCCCGGAGTTGGCTCAAACTCATGTCCATTGAGTCGATGATGCCATCCAACCATCTCATCCTCTGTCACCCCCTTCTCCTGCCCTCAATCTTTCCCAGCATCAGGGTCTTCTCCAATGAGTCAGCTCTTCGCATCAGGCGGCCAAAGTATTGGAGCTTCAGCTTCAACATCATCCCTTCCAATGAACACCCAGGACTGATCTCCTTTAGGACGGACTGGTTGGATCTCCTTGCTGTCCAAAGGGACTCTCAAGAGTCTTCTCCAGCACCACGGTCCGAAAGCATAATTTCTTCAGCACTCAGTCTTCTTTATTGTCCAACTCTCACATCTATACGTGACTACTGGAAAAACCATAGCTTTGACTATAGAGATTTTTGTCATCAAAGTGACATTTGTTTTTTAATATGCTGTCTAGGCTTGTCATAGCTCTCCTTCCAAGGAGCAAGCGGCTTTTAATTTTGTGGCTATAGTCACCGTTTGCGGTGATTTTGGAGCCCAAGAAAATCTGCCGCTGTTTCACTCCCCCCCCCCCCCCATCTATTTGCCATGAAGTAATAGGACCACATGCCATGATCTTAGTTTTTTGAATGTTGAGTTTTAAGCCAACTTTTTCACTCTCTTACCTTCATCAGGAGATTCTTTAGTAAAGTTTATTAGCTTTACAAGTCTTCAACATTTCAAGGCTTTTATGGTTCACACAACAGAGGGGTTTTATTTTCTGGCAGTGAGAACTGAGGGGTTTATATGGCCAGTAGGGGGCAGCATGTCCCCACAGAGAGTCCGGCTGCATCATCTGCTGATTGAACAAACTCTAGCAAGGGGACTTGGAACCTACTCAACTAAAAATGCTCCTTCACTTGGTTACCTTCACTGCCATCTCCCAGCTGGAGTTCCTGGGTGTGGAACAAAAGCTTAGCTAAAAAACCAGGATAGATCAAAATTAAATACATGGAATTTCTATCACATTTCACATCCATTTTGTTGACAATTGCTAAAAATGTCAAATAATATCTTCTGTCCCCCTAGAATTAGGATTACTATTTTGCCTTAAAAAGCAAATTAATCTGCTCCCTTAATATTAGCCTATTCAGCTAGTAAATATTGTTTGAGTGCTCAATGAAGAGAATGTGGGGTAAGGGAGATGGGCCTCTCAGAAAACACTTGGGACCTGGGTCAGGAAACCTTGGTTCTGGCTTTAGGTGAGGCACTATAAACTGGCTATGTGGCTGTGGGTAAGTAACTTAACTTCTCTGTGCCTCAGAAATGAAGTTTGCCTTACTGACCTCATAGGTGCCCGTAGAAAATACCACCTGCAAAGATGCTGAAAAAAAGAGTAATTGCTAAACAAATGAAAGATTTCAAAAGACACATTATAATTACTAGATCCTACAGCAGTAGAAATGGCAGCTTAGTGAGTCCTTACTATGTGCCAGGCACTCTGCTAAATGTACATGTCATCTCAATGAAGATCATAGCCCTGTGAGGCAGGTATTATTGGCCCATTTTCCAGATGAGAAAATTGAGTCATTGGAGGTTGGAAAACTCACTCAAAGTCAGATCCCTAGAAAGTGATAGAGCAGGGTTTAAGTCCAGGTCTGACCCCAGAGTCTGCCTAGGCTCAGGTTCTTCATCACTCTTCACAGTTCTGCATTTAGAAATTGTATGTATCACTCCCTTAATTTTACTTAGAACTAGCATCTAAAAGTTGGGTCACATGCTATCTCATGAAAAAATATTAAAACTTAAAGCTACGATTCCAATTTATGGAATCCATCAGTTTCAAGATCATTCCATGAAATACTTTCTTTATAAAAATGTAAATTGGCCATGTGTCTTAAATATTCCAGGATAACCATTGAGATTCTCAATTTAGTCTTAGGAGTATGAACTATTATTGGCTAAAGGGAAAAGCAAACAACTATGGAAAACCAGAAGAGAAGAATGAATAGGAAGAAGGAATTCACTGAAAGAAACCTGGAAGAAAGGTTTAAGAGGTTTACTTGAGATTCTTGCCATATAGGAAATAGAGCAGCATGGGAGTTTGTAATGAGGACTTCCCTAGGAGCGTTAAGCCTCCAGGCCACAAAATGGCCATAGGTAATGCCCCTTATAGGATGTCCAGAGGAACTGCTAGACAGATCTGAAGGGTCTTGCTTTGTGAATTATGCGTGATCATTAACTGGTGATGAGTTGCCTTACCAGATTTAAGTACTTTTTGGTGCTTGGTATGTCTTTCATGAATCATACAGCTGCAAAGAAGGTTCCTGGCACCTTCAGGGCAGGAACAAACATTACCTGAGAGCTCCCAGTGTAAGACAGGCTCTGTTCTAACACTTTATAGACAACAACCCTTTAATATTTATTCATTAATTTGGCTGGGCCAGGTTTTGGCTGCGGCACATGGGAGTTTTGATCTTCGTTCTGGTATGTAGGATTGTTAGTTGCGGCACTCAGGATCTTTTAGTCGTGGCATGAGAACTCCCAGTTGCAGCATGTGGGATCTAGTTCCCTGACCAGGAATTGAACTTGGGCCCCCTGCATTGGCAGTGTGGAGGCATAGCCACGGGACCGCCAGGCAAGTCCCGCAATAACCCTTTATATAAATTTAATAATGTCTCCATCATCTTCAATTTAAAGATGAAGAAACTGAGGCTTTTTGCCGCAGGTAGAAGTAGCACAACCAGGATTTGGACCAAGGAGAGCTGGCTCTAGAGTCTTTTCTTTAGCACTCCATTAGTTCATCTCTTGAAATCAGTAACAAGGAGGAGGGAGGAGGAGGAAAGAAGGAATAGGAAAAGAAGATGAAGGACAAAATAATTAATGTATCCTGTGAATACCACCATTTAGTTCAACAAGCATTCTCTGAAGAACTTACTATGGGACCTCCCTTGGGACTAGGCACTTCTGGGCCACAGCCCATTTATGCCCTGGAAAAGACCAGGTTATTTCTAAACAGTGTGATAACACTGTAAAACAGGAAAGTCCGCTGGTGCAGGACAGAAATTCCTGTGTTCCCAAGTATGTACTAAAGTGGAAAGTTACTGAGTTAAAGTGACTGGCCAGAAGGGCACAAGCCCATTCAGTCACAGACCGGGTACTGTGGATTCCATCTCTACTCTGCTCCCATAAAACAAACCTTGTTTAACTAGGCTGTTCTGCAAAAGTAACAGTTAAATACATTTACAGCCATACTGCTTCCCGGTGGCTCAGCCATAATGAATCTGCCTGCCAAGCAGGAGATGTGGTTTCATCCCTGGGTCGGGAAGATCCCCTGGAGGTGGAATGGGCAACCCACCCAAGTATTCTTGCCAGAAAATCCCATGGACAGAGGAGCCTGGCCGGCTACAGTCCATGGGGTTGCAAAGAGTTGGACAGGACTGAGCCACTAAACAATAGCTTTACTATGTCTGGACTCTGCTTCCAAGACCTGAAAACAGTCGGCAAACTTTAAATAAAAAAGATTAAGTAACGCAATTACAAATTAAATTTTTAAATATCCACCAGTAAAATAGTTTCTACTTTTCACTGTATTCTTGAAAGTTTTCACAGTAGGATGGTTGGAAAATATATTCCACTCAAATCTGCATAATAAGGACTAATCTCCTACAGGCGCCAGTTCATTAAACTGCCTAATGGCAGCTATGGAAAAGTAATAGCCTTATCCCAAAAGCTTTTGCTCTTTAAACAGAAAACAACGAGCAAGTGCGTTGCAACAGAGGCCAAAAAAGCCTGTCCCCAGGAATTCCACTGGGGCAGCGAATTCTAGAGGGACCGCCAGGGAGGTTCCCGCTCCCTGGGTGGGACCTAGTAGCAAAGCCACGTGGGGAGGGCTGAAGGGGCCTTTAGGGCTGGGGAGGGGGACCATCCGTCAGGGCAGGTCACGGTCTCTTCGCCCCTGTCCGCCAGCGGCGGCAGGGTGGAGCGCCGAGAACCAAAACTCAGTTGTCGCCAGTGTCAGGGCAGCCAGTCTGCGCCCGGTGGGCGGCTCCCCACCTCTCGGGAGGATGCGGACGTGGGATGCCCCAGGGAACCCTCACAGACCGGCGAGCACGAGGAGCTCCAAAAACAAAGCGAGTGGCGGGGGGAAGGGGAAGGCGCGACCGGCGAGGGGCAGAGCACACGCGGTGCTCCGAGCGCGGGCGCCGCCTTTGAGCCCGACCGACCAGCCTGAGAAGGGAGCGCGCCTGCCGGCGCCCGGTGCCCCTTGCCAGGTCCGGGACACCGCAAAGCCCGAAAACTCCCCTTTCCTATGGGGCGGAGATTTGAGAAAACCCAAGTCGGGGTCCGCGCAGCAGCTAGAGCCAGGACTGGAGGCTGCGCGTTGCGCGGGAGGCTGAAGACTTTTCTTTTGGGGGGATAAGATGGCAGGTCGGGGGAAACAAAGGAAACTTGGGCCCGGGCCTGGGAGCGGAGTGTGCGGCTCACGAGTTCGCCCCGGGTCCTGTGTGGGAGTCACTGGGCGCCCTGCGCCAGCCTGCACACTGCCCGCCGGGGGAAAACATAAAGCATCCCTCCGGGAGCCGGCGGCGCCGGCCGCCCACCTGCCGCCCCGGGGTCTCCGGGCCGGCGGAAGGAGAGGGCGCCGCGAACCCGGCCGGGGCCGGGAGGCAGGGAGGAGGGGAGGCGGCCGGCGGGCGCGCGCGGGGGGCGGCGGTGGAGGAGGGGAGCGCGGGTGGGCGGGCGGCGCCACGTCACGGCTATTGTGGCTGGCCCGGTATATAAAGTCCCGCCCGCCGGCCGCGCTCCCCACCTTGCCTGCACCCCGCCAGCGATCCTTCGGCACCCTGCAATCCAGCGAGACGCGCTGCGCACCGACGGAGCGGACATGGGGAGAGCGATCGTAGCCAGGCTCGGACTGGGGCTGCTGCTTCTGGCGCTGCTCTTACCTACGCAGGTGAGGTCCTGGCGCCCGGCGAGGGGGCTCAGGGGCCGCGCCCGAGGCGGGTGGGACCGCCCCCAGGGAACCGGTCTGCGCCCCCACCTTCGGTTGTGGACCCGAACTAGGAGAGAGAATCTAGTACAATCTGATCTGGGGGGAGAGGGGGCGGCAATTTGGAGCCCACTTTCCACTTCCTAGCAGGCTGTCCCCACCCTTTAGGCAGCCCCGAGAACAAAGCACCTACACGCGTGGGCTAGGAGGACCTTGCCCCACCCCAGGTTTCGCATAGCCCTTCACAGGCTGCCTGTCGCCCACTGCCCGCTTTCATGCAGAGCGGGAAAGAAGGCGCTCTCCCTACCCCTGGAGCACCCAGAGACCTCAGACCCTTTGGGGAGGTCGTCCCTGGATCCCACGAGCGCCCCGCTTCCCTGTACGAGTGTCTTCGCGTCCCCTAGCGCATCACACAAAGAGAGAGGAAGATCCCCTTCGGGGGGGCGCAGCTCTCGCCCATCCTCCACTCAGAGCTAGTTCGTGGATCCCTAGCAAGCCCCAGTTACTGACCCTGTTAAGCCACCCCAGTCCCGCGTGTTTCGGGGCTGAAGTCGGGGGAGGGGGGACCCTCTCCTGACCCTGTGCTATCCTGGGGACGACCTTACAAGTCACCAACGGAACCCTCTGTTAGCCAGATTGGCTATCTCTGGACAGGCGGCGGATGGGACATTTGTGTCCCGATTCCCCGCCAGGCTTTGTCCCTGTCCCCGCGGCCTCCTCAGATCCTCTGTCCCGGGAACACATCTTGCCCACGGTGTCCGGCGGGTGGGTGCGCAGCGGCCGCGAGGGAGGCCAGCGGCGGCTGAGCCTGAGACCGAAGTTGGGGGGCGCTGGGAGGGCAAGAAGGGGCATTTGTCTCCGGTAGCTTGGACTTGGAGGGTAGGTAGGGGTGCCCGAGCGGTTGGGTCTCCATCGCCTTCCGTTGGGGCTTTCTGAGGAGGGTCTCCTTAGCACTTCTTCCGAAAAAGTTGGGTGCGCCAGGTCCCCAGACATCCAGCCGCCGGGCTCACCTGGGAGCGCAGCCTGAGAGAGGTGCGCTCCTCGTCTTCCGCTCCGCGGACCGGGTAACTGTACCCTATTGTTTTGCGGGTCGGCTGCTCTCCCGAGCCTTTCTCTATTCCTCGGTGGGGGAGGGGCGTGGCCACTGGAAACGCTGGTCTCTCCCACCCCGCCCCATCTCCTTTCCCAGCCAGATTCCGTCCCACACCCCTAAATTTCAGAGGTTTGAGGTTAAGCAAATAAATCTTTGATAGCTTAGTAGGGAAATTTATGTTTACTGTCAATTTCATATATTAACATTAGTTTTTTTCATTGGTGTGGAGGACCCTTTGATTCTCCTATGGATGCACTGGGCTCTGGTTTGTTTTTTTTTTAATTCACCTGATGCACCAAGGCTTTGTTGGATAAGAACAGATTACCTTCAGGGATCCCAAATCAGGTCCTGCCCCCAAATAAGGAGCCCTGTTTTAAATTGTTCCTCATATTATTAATGCTTTCCTTTTACTAGGAGTGCTTTTCTTCTTGGTAGCACACTCTGTTGGGTAGGTGCCAAATAAATATATTTGATTTCATTGAGATTTTTAAAATTAGTCTATTTTAGATAGGCTTTATAAAATTTTTAGTCGATGTTTGCTGAATGTCCTTATGGGTTTTACAACAAAAGAAGCTGGGTTTTCTATGGATTTACAACAAAGGATAAAATGGTTTTATCTTTGAATTGATTGGTAGCCAAACATACATGTGGCCCAGACCTGCTTGGTGCCAGGTTCTTGTTCCAGCTGTAATCAGAAGCCCTTTAAAACCCTCTCTTGCAGTGAGAGCTGAAATCTCCCATCTGCCTTTGTTCCCTGACAAAGAAGAGATTACCATGTGCCCTGCTGGACTGTGCATTTTATGACTTGAAAAACAGTGTGGTGAATGATGCCACTTAGGCACTGGGGTTCTGGGGGACCTTGGTCCTTGGCCACAGTGCTGGGCTTAGTGACCAGGCAGGAGGGCTGCTGCTCGTGAAACCAACATCAAACCGTCTTGTCTGTTGTGAAGTCATTCCGACTTTCTGATGCTTTAGGTGAAATCATTTTGCCTTAAGGCAGAGGCTCATTATATTTTTCAACTTAAAACAAATATTGTGGCCATTTTTGAGAAGGGCTGTATACTGTTTCCAGACTTCAAAGGAGCAGATAAGATATCCAGGGCCCCTTAATTTTAATGCAAGGTTGTATTAAACAGGTAGGTGAAAGTTATCCAGCGAATTCAGGAAGACAGAGACTCAATTCTCCTAACATATGTCTCAAATTACTGTATTTTAAAATCCAAATTATTAGTGCAACTTTAAAATCTCCCCCTTCTTGAGAAAGTAGAAGAAGCCTATTTGTAACACCAGTAAGTCAGTATAATCACAGAAAGTGGGTTAGTTACCTTGGTTCCTTATTACTTTATAAAGAATTAAGGGTCAAGTCATACACTTGGGAGTTACATAGTTATTGAAGAACATTTTTGTTTGCTTGTTTTTGGTTATTGTTACTTGCAGTCATTAATCATCACTAGGTAGTTGTTTTTGAAACTAAAGGATCTTGGTGGGACTAAGAAATTCAGAATGAAATGATGTGGGTAAGGGAATAATGGGAAAAAAAAACCAACCTGAGACTGTATCATCTATCTTAATGGCATATAAAATGCATGTGGAGAGACAATGTAATGTGGAAATTGATCAGTGTAACTTTTTATATATTTTAGACTTACTCAAATCAAACAACTGTTGTAACACCAAGTAACTCCTCCCAGACTACCTCACCTGCCCCTCATCCAGCCAATGCCACCACCAAGGCAAGCGATGGTACTCTGCAGTCAACAGCCAGTCTCTTTGTGATCTCGGTCTCCCTTCTACATCTCTACTGTTAAGAGACTCAGGCGAAGAAACATCTGTACTCCACCATCTTCTAAATCCAGTTCAAATGGCATCTATACATCCTGTGTGACAAAGGAAAAAAAAAGAGAGAAAAAGAAGTCTTCATTGAATAAATCTGCTAATTCCACACCTTATTTAATTGACAGAAATTATTGAGGATCCCAAATTTGTTTGAAGAGCATGTGAAGGGTCTGACTAGATGATGAATGCCAATATTAAATCTGCTGGAGTTACCTGTACAAGATGAAGAGAGACAACGTCCAAAATTAGTTGAGATGATTTCCTTAAATGTGGCTTAAGAAGTATGGACACATAAAGCTCTACCTTGAAAATGAGAATAGATTTTATCTTACTTAGAGATAAAGAATGGGCTGTGGAACAGATTCAGTTTGCATTTGGTTTGTTAAATTTATACGGCCATAAAACAATTAGGTAAAACAGAAAGCTTCTATGATTCTATTTGTATGTACATTAGCAGAAACTTCCAGGAGTTACTGTAAATTCTCAAAGTGTTGTTTCAGCAGTACTAATTTAATGCTGACATACGATAGATTAAAATTTTATGTTAAGCTATCAACTGTTCTCTTGGGAACTGAACTTTTCCTCTGGGGCTTTGGGCTGACATTGCATTTGACTTTTTATATAGTGCCAGGGCAAAGATAGATTAATCTACCCCAAATTCAAGCATAATGAATACATTTTGCTTACATACTATTCCTATTCAAAAAGAACACTAGATTCATTTAAACAGATAACAAAGAATAGAAGTACATTGCTGTCAATGAATTTCAAAATATTTTTTATTTCTGCATACATTGAATAACTTTTACAGTTTAAAAAAATGATCTGTTTTGAAGGTAAAATTGACAAATTTTGAAATGAAAAAGGCTAATATGTGAAGGAGCCAAACTAAATCAAATATTTGTGAAGTCAATACTGGAAGCTTGCTTACATTGAATTTAGAAAAACTTTTATACTCTTTTCTGTAAATACTTCTTTTTAAACTGAATCAGAGTAGCCACATTTGGAACACTTTTTGTTATCATTTGATATTTTTAGGTAGTTAGAACCTGGTCCTAAGCCTAAAATGGGCTTGATTTTGGAAAATAAATCTTCTCACAACTGCCTTGATGCACAGTAACCTTTTTAAAAATAGATACTCCCTAAAGTCTTTTGTTCACATGGTCACACACTGATGCTTAGATATTCCAGAATCTAATATGGCCACAGTAGTTTTGAAAACCAAAGTCATTTTTTTTTCCATCTTTAGAAACCAACACTGGAATAAACATATCCAACAGATCTCAAGCTACTGTGTGTGTGAATGAACATTCCCTTTTGTTTCACACCTGAATGCTGTATATCTGTTTTGGATTGTATATTGTGTTTGTGTATTTATGCTTTGATTCATAGTAACTTTTCATGTTATGAAATTGATTTGCATTAAACACAAACTGTAAATAAAAAGAGATGGCTGAAAGAGCAATCCATTGAATTATAAGTTTTTCCCAACGCCTGGAATACTTTGTGAGTTTATCATGGTTGTATGAGTATTTAAACCACTAGGGACATACCTCAATATTTTCCTATTAAACAGAACATTTTAAGCTGTTTTGCATTGGCAACTAGCAACATGTCTTGATTAAAGGATTCATCTGAAAAATGACATCTTTCAGGCTTTAAGTGGGCATCCCTTACTCAGCAACTATTGAATGCCAGCTATGTGTCAGGATACTGAAGTTTTGATTGAATGCTGAACTTGCTCGACAAGGCTTTTTACTATAATTGAGAAAAAGAGTATGCATAATGACAAATAGGCAGTACACTGGCAAGTAGTGCTGTGAGGAAAACAGGCCAGAGTGGCAAGTCATGAGCTGTGACTGAGTATGGATGGTCTTGGACATTTAAGCTGAGGTATGGAGGAGAAGGCAATGGCACCCCACTCCAGCACTCTTGCCTGGAAAATCCCATGGATGGAGGAGCCTGGTAGGCTGCAGTCTATGGGGTCGCTAAGAGTCGGACACGACTGAGCGACTTCCCTTTCACTTTTCACTTTCATGCATTGGAGAAGGAGATGGCAACCCACTCCAGTGTTCTTGCCTGGAGAATCCCAGGGACGGGGGAGCCTGGTGGGCTGCCGTCTATGGGTCGCACAGAGTTGGACACGACTGAAGCGACTTAGCAGCAGCAGCAGCATGGAGGATCTGGAGGGAAATCATGGTGGGGGGAACAACACAAGCTAAATCCTTTAGTCTGCTTAATCACTGGCACTATTTTCATATCTGTACAGGAGGCCACATTTCCATCTGCTCCTTTAGTACTCCTGAACTCTTTTGACTCTTATTAAAGTGTAGTCCTGGACTTCCGCTGCTTAGTTGCTTAATCATGTCCAACTCTTTGCAGCCCTGTGGACTGTAGCCTGCCAGGCTGTTGTCTGTCCATGGGATCTTCCAGGCAAGAATACTGAAGTGGGTTGCCATTTCTTATTTCATGAGATCTTCTCGAACCAGGGATTGAATCTATGACTCTTGTGTCTTCTGCATTGGCAGGTGGATTCTTTACCACTAGCACCACCTGGGAAGCCCTGGACTTTTAGCTCTAGCCAGAGAAAGGCTGCAATTTGGTAGTAAGTTCCTTGATCAGAAGAAATGTTACGTGGGTCTCCATGATGGTTGATAGGATTTTCTGTGAGTCCAAGGATAGTAGTTTTGGTAGACGCATTGTATGCGGGGAAGGCAAATCCATATTCAGAATAACTGTTTATTTCTTTAAGAATAAAATGCTACCCTTCTAGATGATGTGGTCCCATGTAGTCAATATTCCACCTGGCTGGTCACCTCAAGCAATGGAGCATATAAGGAACTTGGTGTTGGTTTCTGATGTAGCAGATTGAGCACTCAGCAGTGGCTGTGACCAGATCAGTCTTCACATATGCCAACGTTGCTGGGACCATGCATAATCTCTGTCCTGCCATTGTGGCCACTTTGTTCATGAGCCGACTGATAACCAGAACGGTCAGGGGTCTGCATCCACACCCATCTTATCCACCTGATTATTAAAACCCCTCCTTGCTGTGGTTACCTTTTAGTGAGCATTCACATGGGACACTAATATCTTCAGATTCCCATTTGGAGAGGTCTATCCACATATCTTTCTCAGCTTGCCTTGTCACCAGTTTTCCAATCATATTGTTTCCAAGTCCATCCAGCCAAACTGTTGGCCACAGACCACGAGTTAGTATAGATTTACACCTCTGGCCACTTCTACTTTGAAGCAAAATGAACAACCAGGTGCACTGCTTTTAATTCTGCCCACTGGAGGTATTTCCCTTTACCACTGTCCTTGATGGGTGTCCCAGAAAGGGGTTGTACAGCTGGAGCTGTCCACTTTGAGGTGTCGCCTGCTTATTGTACAGCACCTTCTGTAAACCAGGTCCAAGTTTTCTCTTCCTCAGTCAGCTGGTAATCATTAACTCCTCACAAAGACATAGGTACAGACTAGGAGAGAGATGGTAATGCAGCAAAATTACAGCCCAGGGGCATTTGGACCACTTTCTCCTGTAACTTACTAGTATATTAAGTCCCCTACATGTGAACTTTTGAAGATGCAAACATGAAGCTTACTAATGAAGAACTGATGGAATTGGAAGCCCAGAGAAAGGACAAAGAAATATGAAAGAAAGAAGTAACTGGATAACTGAAGACATTCACGATGCAGGAAATGGCAGGGAATTGTCTTTATTGGAGGAGCCACTGTTGGTTCTGAGGCACAGGACCCGAACTTGGAATGGTACACGAAGGTCTCAGCAGCCATTTAGAGTGCAATCCAGTGCTGCCGTGTCGTCTGTGATGAGAAAAAAGGAACTACACCTGGACATCGCTGGATCCTATTTTTTCAAGCAGTTAAATAGAAGGAAACGGAACCTGTGCCATCAGCATCAGGCATGATTGAAATTACAGCTTGCCCTCCATCTCCTATTGCTAACAATCCTTTGGCTCTACCATCTCCCACTTCCTCTCCCTCTTCCAGCCAGTAACTCCTCTTGCTTATTGACTCAATGCCAGCCCCTGTATGCCAGCTGTTGTACTGTGCTTTTCAAGGCACTGTACTGTAAGATTAAAAATGTTTTCTTTATTTTTTTTGTATTTTTTTTTATGTATTGTGTGAAAAATATAGACCTATGACAATACAGTACTACATAGCCAATTGTGTTCATTGAGTACCTTGGATAATTTTGTTGGACTTACAAACAAATTGGACTTACGAACGTACTGTCAGAACAGAACTCATTTCTATGTAGGTGACTTACTGTATGTATATTTAGGGCCTCCTGAAGCTCAACATCCTCCATGCCACCTTTATTTGACAATGGGGTGCTATTGTGCACAGCCAGTTTTATGAGTTGATGATTAGACCATACCCAGGTCATCACGGATAGCTCAGGCTGCATGGTGGTCTGTGGTTACGCATTCAGTCTTTTTTTAAAAAATATTTATATGTATTTGTTTATCTGGCTGCCCTGGGTCTTAGTTGTGGCACACGGCATCTTTTGTCTTCGTTGTGGCATACGGGGTCTTTTAGCTGTGGCGTTTGAACTCTTAGTTGCAGCAGGTGAGATCTAGTTCCCTGACCAGGGATCACACTCAGGCCCCTTGCCTTGCGAGTTCAGAGTCTTAGCCACTGAGCCATGAGAGAAGCCCTTCAATCCCCTCAAGCATTCAGTCTTTACTAAAGCCCAGCAACAAGCCCAATCCTGCTTCTTCAGGAAGGGTTTCTGCCTGCCGAGGATGGCAGAGCTTTGCTCTGAAATCTTGAAACAGACTATTGATACCAACCCTGGGTCTAACATAAATTTATAGAAAAGCAATGAAAAAGCTGAGTTTAGTTTTTTAAGAAGTAATCATCAATACTCATGGAGGACGAAATATAACTAGTTTTTCAACTGTTCTTTGAAAATAGCTTTAAACAAACATGAACTGTTTTATTAGAAAAATACCCAAATTTCTATTTTGGGGTTATACTCTAAATATTCATGCTGAAATACTAGTCATATAATTTATGGCTAAATTGAGTAATGAGTAGCCATTGTATGGGTGTCTCTCGAACTAAGTTGAGCCTTAGCAGATAAAAGCAGATAATTTAGGGAAAGGTAGATAGTTGCTATGCCATAGGGTTAAGATGAGAAAAATCTGTTTAGAACTAAACATATTCTAAACACACACACCCAATGCCACCGTCCTTAAAATAGAGCTCAAATATTTAGGTAGCTGAAAAGTATGTGTTTTTCGTTCCTCATAGACCTTATTTGGGGTTAGCTTGATTATTTTTGGATTCTTTCCTTAGTATAAAGAGAGTATTTTTTCTAACTTTATTAGGATGGCACTTTTTGAAACAACACAATCATCATCATGATTTACTTGTCAGTTTCTCTTCAAATTACATCTAAATTTAAAATCATATGCATTTCTAAGAAACTTTAGGAAGTTTCCATATTTATGATTTTGCAAAGAAATCTCTTTGTGAGCCCAAAGGTTTAACTGTTATGCCTGTTAGCAATTGGCAAATGTTAAGGTTTGCGGATACAGAATGAAGCAGGGCAAAGACTAATAGAGTTTTGCCAAGAAAATGCACTGGTCATAACAAACACCCTCTTCCAACAACACAAGAGAAGACTCTATACATGGACATCACCAGATGGTCAGCACCGAAATCAGATTGATTATATTCTTTGCAGCCAAAGATGGAGAAGCTCTATACAGTCAGCCAAAACGAGACCAGGAGCTGACTGTGGCTCAGACCATGAACTCCTTATTGCCAAATTCAGACTTAAATTGAAGAAAGTAGGGAAAACCACTAGACCATTCAGGTATGACCTAAATCAAATCCCTTATGATTATACAGTGGAAGTGAGAAATAGATTTAAGGGCCTAGATTTGATAGATAGAGTGCCTGATGAACTATGGAATGAGGTTCGTGACATTGTACAGGAGACAGGGATCAAGACCATCCCCAAGAAAAAGAAATGCAAAAAAGCAAAATGGCTGTCTGGGGAGGCCTTACAAATAGCTGTGAAAAGAAGAGAAGCAAAAAGCAAAGGAGAAAAGGAAAGATATAAGCATCTGAATGCAGAGTTCCAAAGAATAGCAAGAAGAGATAAGAAAGCCTTCTTCAGCGATCAATGCAAAGAAATAGAGGAAAACAACAGAATGGGAAAGACTAGGGATCTCTTCAAGAAAATCAGAGGTACCAAAGGAACATTCCATGCAAAGATGGGCTCGATAAAGGACAGAAGTGATATGGATCTAACAGAAGCAGAAGATATTTGGATCTAATAGAAGCAGAAGATATTAAGAAGAGATGGCAAGAATACACAGAACTGCACAAAAAATATCTTCACAACCCAGATAATCACGATGGTGTGATCACTGACCTAGAGCCAGACATCCTGGAATGTAAAGTCAAGTGGGCCTTAGAAAGCATCACTATGAACAAAGCTAGTGGAGATGATGGAATTCCAGTTGAGCTATTTCAAATCCTGAAAGATGATGCTGTGAAAGTGCTGCACTCAATATGCCAGCAAATTTGGAAAACTCAGCAGTGGCCACAGGACTGGAAAAGGTCAGTTTTCATTCCAATCCCAAAGAAAGGCAATGCCAAAGAATGCTCAAACTACCACACAATTGCACTCATCTCACACGCTAGTAAAGTAATGCTCAAAATTCTCGAAGGCTTCAGCAATATGTGAACCGTGAACTTCCTGATGTTCAAGCTGGTTTTAGAAAAGGCAGAGGAACCAGAGATCAAATTGCCAACATCCGCTGGATCATGGAAAAAGCAAGAGAGTTCAAGCTGGTTTTAGAAAAGGCAGAGGAACCAGAGATCAAATTGCCAACATCCGCTGGATCATGGAAAAAGCAAGAGAGTTCCAGAAAAACATCTATTTCTGCTTTATTGACTATGCCAAAGCCTTTGACTGTGTGGATCACAATAAACTGTGGAAAATTCTGAAAGAGATGGGAATACCAGACCACCTGATCTGCCTCTTGAGAAATTTGTATGCAGGTCAGGAAGCAACAGTTAGAACTGGATATGGAACAACAGACTGGTTCCAAATAGGAAAAGGAGTACGTCAAAGCTGTATATTGTCACCCTGCTTATTTAACTTATATGCAGAGTACATCATGAGAAACTCTGGACTGGAAGAAACACAAGCTGGAATCAAGATTGCCGGGAGAAATATCAACAACCTCAGATGTGCAGATGACACCACCCTTATGGCAGAAAGTGAAGAGGAACTAAAAATCTTCTTGATGAAAGTGAAAGTGGAGAGTGAAAAAGTTGGCTTAAAGCTCAACATTCAGCAAACGAAGATCATGGCATCCGGTCCCCTCACTTCATGGGAAATAGATGGGGAAACAGTGGAAACAGTGTCAGACTATTTTTGGGGGCTCCAAAATCACTGCAGATGGTGACTGCAGCCATGAAATTAAAAGACGCTTACTCCTTGGAAGGAAAGTTATGACCAACCTAGATAGCATATTCAAAAGCAGAAACATTACTTTGCCAATAAAAATTCATTTAGTCAAGGCTATGTTTTTTCCTGTGGTCATGTATAGATGTGAGAGTTGGACTGTGAAGAAAGCTGAGCGCCAAAGAATTGATGCTTTTGAACTGTGGTGTTGGAGAAGACTCTTGAGAGTCCCTTGGACTGCAAGGAGATCCAACCAGTCCATTCTGAAGGAGATCAGCCCTGGGATTTCTTTGGAAGGAATGATGCTAAAGCTGAAACTCCAGTACTTTGGCCACGTCATGCGAAGAGTTGACTCATTGGAAAAGACTCTGATGCTGGGAGGGATTGGGGGCAGAAGGAGAAGGGGACGACAGAGGATGAGATGGCTGGATGGCATCACTGACTCGATGGATGTGAGTCTGAGTGAACTCTGGGAGTTGGTGATGGACAGGGAGGCCTGGCGTGCTGCGATTCATGGGGTCGCAAAGAGTCGGACACGACTGAGTGACTGAACTGAACTGAACTGAACATGTCCAAAACTGAACTCATTACTTCCCCTCCACAGACCCGCTGCTTCTCTATTCAGAGCACCTACCTGCCAAGTCACTCTCATCACAAACCCAGGAGCTTCCTTCCTCTTCTCTCCCAGTCTCCAATCAGCCACAAAACCCTGTCACTTCTGAATCAGAAATGTCTGAGCATCTTGCCTCTCTCCGCACTCTGCTGCTTTCTTCTGACTTGCATCCTCTGTCAAAGCCGTGCCTTTCTGCCCTTAGTCTTTCCACCCTGTGGCGCTTCTCTGAAATATAGATGTGATCATTTTGCTCCTAACTTAAAAAGTTTGGCTACACTTGGCTGATAGAAGATAGAATAGAAACCTCCATTCACAGACCTTAAGGCTTTTCCATAGCCTGGTCCCAGCCCCTTTTCAGCCCCATTTTCAGTCACACTGCATTGCCCACTGTTCTCTGAATCAACAATGTCTTTTTATGCCTCCATGGCTTTGAATACCTCCATGCATCCAACTGAGTATAGCGATTAAAGGTGTGGGTGCTAGAGCCAGGCTGCCTCAGTTTGACTTCTAGCCCAGCTGTGACTAGGGAAAGGAGCCCAGGCATGGACATAAATTCTCTGTGGCCCAGGAGTCCTGTCTGTAATGAGCTTGATAATAAAGGTACCTATCAATAAAGTTTTAGAATCTGGAACATTGCTAGTACTCAATAAACACTGGCCAGCATTCTTTCTTACAAATGTGTGGACATTGCATTGGCTTGTCTATGCCCCTTGAAGGCAGGAACTTTGCCACGTTTCATTTCTGGATTCCTGATGTGTGACTGAGAGTAGGTGCTTAGTTAATACTGAGTTAGTAAAACAGCCAGCAGTGGTATCTTAGCAGTGGTGTAATTGGGGGAGGGGAAGGAAATCCTCTGATACTATATTAGGTCTTGGGGGGAAGCACAAGAAGGTAGTTAGGGCTATTTCTAAATAGGCTGGTCCCTAGTGGCTGCTCAGCTTTCATCAGATAGGCAACCTGCTTATCTGCAACAATGGTTCTCAACTCTGACTACATATTAGAATCACTTGGGAAGCTTTTTAAAAAGGTGATGCCTGTCACCTTTGCCTACTTAGAGGGTTCTGATTTAATTGGTCTGGGTGGAGGTTAGTCATCGTAGTTTTAAAAAGCTCCCCAGGTGATTCTAAAGTGCAGCCAAATTGTGAAGCACGGGCCTGAGAGCAGCTTCGGGCAGCTCTGCTCTTTTAGATCATTTGGTTGGCAGTGGCTGGGGAGTCAGACACAGACCTGGCTCCTGGCTTCAGATCCCTGTGACTACCAAAGATGCTCACAGCAGGGTTAGCTGTGCTTGGAGGCAGGTAAGGTCACTTTAGTCCATTGTTTGGATTTCTACCCAACTCAGAAAGGACACAGAGACTCATGCTAGAGTCCTCTGGTTCTAGCGCTTCAGCCAGCATCATAAGTAGATACAGGTGCCAGTCCTGGTTCTGAAAACTTGCTCCATGGGCTCTGGAAGCCTCTCTGGGCTTTAAGAGGATTGGGCTTTTTGGAGATATTTTCTAGTTGAAAAATATAAAGATTTCATCCAACTTAAATTCTGTGATTCAGATCCCCGCCTCCCCCAACCCCCAAGCTTTTGGGAGCCTGTTCTCACATCCATGAAAAAATTGGTTCAGTACTCCATGCTGAGTCTACAAAAATTAATGCAAATTCATTGTTATTACTTGAGATACTGGGCGTTCATCATACTCATTTGTTCCGTTATTCGGTTGTCATTTTGCATTCTACTGCATTTTCTGAAGACTTGGAAAAGGGTTCTCTTAATGATAGATTAGCATAGTCTAATTGGTAGTTGCTGTTCAATTTAAATGAGATTTCAACAACTTTGAACTGTTTGGGCTTGTGAAATGTGACCAGTGACACAACCTTTGTTGAGGCTTGGGTGTGAACGCAGTGAGGAAACAGTTTCCCTTATTAGCCTCCTCATTGACACTATGTTTATCAGTATGCATTTGGTTTTGTGTTTACTTATTACTTATTAATTCTATGTTTTATTCCAATTAAAAAATTTCTTGAGTCCACTTACAGAAACATGCATTATACACCAGGTTACAAATAGATGAGGAATTTCAGGTAGAGGATAAATAAGGGTAGAAGGAAACCGTGAATTCATGGATAGGATTTGAGAACGCTTGTCGTAAGGTCATGAGTAGCTCCTGTAGTCACTGGAAGAAAAGAGCCATGATTAGAAACAGAAGCTTAATTGCCTGTGCATTTAAAATATGTGAGTAAACCTTAAGTACTGTGTTCTGGGGAAAGCTTCTAGTGTGGATCTGTAGGAGGAGGCCTCTGGGTGAATACGGTCAATGTCATTGACACCATTCCTGCAGCAGTGGCAACAGCGAGTTTCTAATGGATGTCTATTTCTAATCATTTTCATCCAGACAAGTGACACAGCAAAGCATAATTTAGCAGACATATTTTTTTCAGCAGCCAAAATAGTTTTAACCAAATCTGTGCCTCTCTAGTTGACTATTTATAGGGAAAAAACCCAGAATATTTAGAGGAATATATGGCCAACATGCTGCATGAATATTCTTTTTTGTAATTGAGCTTTTTTTTTTAAAAAAAAAAACTATTTATTTGGCTGCACTGGGTCTTAGTTGTGGCATGGGGGATCTTCAATTTTCCTTGTGGCATGAGGGTTCTTTAGTTGTGGCAAGTGGGGGATCTCGTTCTCCGAGGGGATTGAACCTGGGCCTCCTCCTTTGGGAACTGGGAGTCTTAGCCACTGGACCACCAGAGAAGTTCCATAATTGAGCTTTTTATATAAATTAAGCGGAAAATAATGGCAAATGGCATGTATCAGTAACTCTCCTAAATGCTTTTACATATAATTGTCCATTTAATACTTGACATATTTCTAAGGAGCCTAGTGGGCTACAGTCCGTAGGGTTGCAAAGAGTTGGATACTACTGAGCGACTAACACTTTGTCCGAGTACTTTGTCTTAAATAATCTTAGGACAAATATTGTGTGGTATCACTTATATGTGGAAGCTAAAAATGACAACAAACTAGTGAATGCAACAAAAAATAAACAGACCCCAGATGCAGAGAACAAGATAGTGGTTGCCAGTGCGGGGAGGGGCAGTACAGGGGTGGGGGATGGGAGGTATGAGATGGGCTCAAGGATATGTTGTACAACACGGGGAATATATCCAATGTTAGTAACAACTAAAAATGAAAAGTAACCTTTAAAATTAGTATAAAATATTTTTAAATTAAACATAAAATAATCTTAGGAGCTCTGAGAGAAAAAAAAGAAGAAAGACATTCCATAGCTTGCCCAAGGTTACCCCATAGTGAACTGGTATTTGAAGCCATGTCCTGTGGCTCCTTCTTCTTAGCCACTGCACCATCATCACCTCTGTTGAGGATGTGAAGGGACCCCCATGAGGCACATGGGGTGGGGGCAGATGATGAAGGAGAAAACTGAGCAGACTATGCCTCACCACCTTTTCCTCTCCACTTCCCTCTCCCCTCTAACCCCTTCTCAAACAGAGCACTGCCATGGTAATCTATTTCCTTTTTAGGGTTTATGTCTAAATGTCAGTTAGGCAAAAATTTCCAAGGCAAAACAATTAGAAAATTAGTGTTCTCTGCCATTGCAACCATAATAATATTTTTCAGTCTCCAAATTTACTGCTTCTTTCTGATTACGTAAGCAGTATACGTTCATTTTCTGAATGTTGAGCTTTAAACCAACTTTTTCACTCTCCTCTTTCACTTTCATCAAGAGACTTTTGAGTTCCTCTTCACTTTCTGCCATAAGGGTGGTGTCATCTGCATATCTGAGGTTATTAATATTTCTCCCGGCAATCTTGATTCCAGCTTGTGTTTCTTCCAGTCCAGAGTTTCTCATGATGTACTCTGCATATAAGTTAAATAAACAGGGTGACAATATACAGCCTTGATGTACTCCTTTTCCTATTTGGAACCAGTCTGTTGTTCTATGTCCAGTTCTAACTGTTGCTTCCTGACCTGCATACAGATTTCTCAAGAGGCAGGTCAGGTGGTCTGGTATTGCCATCTCTTTCAGAATTTTCCACAGTTTATTGTGATCCACACAGTCAAAGGCTTTGGCATAGTCAATAAAGCAGAAATAGATGTTTTTCTGGAACTCTCTTGCTTTTTCCATGATCCAGCGGATGTTGGCAATTTGATCTCTGGTTCCTCTGCCTTTTCTAAAACCAGCTTGAACATCAGGCTTAAAGCTCAACATTCAGAAAACGAAGATCGTGGCATCTGGTCCCATCACTTCATGGGAAATAGATGGGGAAACAGTGGAAACAGTGTCAGACTTTTTTTTTGGGGGCTCCAAAATCACTGCAGATGGTGACTGCAGCCATGAAATTAAAAGACGCTTACTCCTTGGAAGGAAAGTTATGACCAACCTAAATACCATATTCAAAAGCAGAGACATTACTTTGCCAACAAAGGTCCGTCTAGTCAGGGCTATGGTTTTTCCAGTGGTCATGTATAGATGTGAGAGTTGGACTGTGAAGAAAGCTGAGCGCCAAAGAATTGATGCTTTTGAACTGTGGTGTTGGAGAAGACTCTTGAGAGTCCCTTGGACTGCAAGGAGATCCAGCCAGTCCATTCTGAAGGAGATCAGCCCTGGGATTTCTTTGGAAGGAATGATGCTAAAGCTGAAACTCCAGTACTTTGGCCACGTCATGCGAAGAGTTGACTCATTGGAAAAGACTCTGATGCTGGGAGGGATTGGGGGCAGAAGGAGAAGGGGACGACAGAGGATGAGATGGCTGGATGGCATCACTGACTCAATGGACGTGAGTCTGAGTGAACTCTGGGAGTTGGTGATGGACAGGGAGGCCTGGCGTGCTGCGATTCATGGGGTTGCAAAGAGTTGGACACGACTAAGTGACTGATCTGATCTGATCTCTTTCCCTTTTTGAGGGGGACAAGGTCAAACCATTTTATTGAGGGGCTTTGGAGGAGGGTTGAAGGACTGGGAGGACAATGAGATTTCCTCACTTGGATCACTCCAGCTTCACAGTTGCTGGAAAGCTCTATTTCCTTGTTTTTTCCTCCAAATCTCTTCATTGGTATTTCCATTTTTTAAAGTTATAACTTGACATTTTTTAAATATAAATTTTGATTTTACTTTTTGGCTGTTCCTTGAAGCATGTGTGATCCTAGTTCCCCAACCAGGAATTGAACCTGCACACCCTGCACTGGAAGTATAGAGTCTCAGCCACTGGACCACAAGGGAAGTCCCTCTGTTTCCTTTTAGTGAATTCTTAGGAGTAGGATTTTTTTGGCAGATGTTGTGGCTGTCACCTGGATTCTCCCTTCAGGACCCAGCAACTCATTTCCCCACTTCTGAGGGTGTGACTGCTGACAGCTCACAACCGATCCCTTCCCAAGACCTCCCTTGGCTGAAAGAAGTTGCCTCTTCCTAAGATTCTGCCCTCCTCTGGGGCAGTTCACATCTGGCGGTTGTGGTTGTGGTGGTCAAAAGGCCCAGTCTCCTTGCCACGATCTCAGTCAGCTCTGGCATGCCAGCCCAGCTCCGGCTCCTGGGATCAGTTCAGTTCAGTCGCTCAGTCATGTCTGACTCTTTGCAACCGCATGGACTGTAGGTTTCCCTGTCCATTGCCAACTCCTGGAGTTTACTCAAACTCACGTCCATTGAGTTGGTGATGACATCCAACCATCTCATCCTCTGTTGTCCGTTTCTCTTCCTGCCTTCAATCTTTCCCAGCATCAGGGTCTTTTCAGATGAGTCCATTATTCGCATCAGGTGGCCAAAGTATTCAAGTTTCAACTTCAGCATCAGTCCTTATGATGAATATTCAGGACTGATTTCCTTTAGGATGGACGAGTTGGATCTCCTTGTAGTCCAAGGGACTCTCAAGAGTCTTCTCCAACACCACAGTTCAAAAGCATCAATTCTTTGGCACTCAGCTTTCTTTATAGTCCAACTCTCACAGCCATACATGACTAGTGGAAAAACCATAGCTTTGACTAAACAGACTTTTGTTGGCAAAGTAATGTCTCTGCTTTTTAATATGTTGTCTAGGTTGGTCATAGCTTTTCTTTCAGGAGCAAACATCTTTTAATTTCATGGCTGCAGTCACCATCTACAGATATTTTGGAGCCCAAGAAAATAAACTCTGTCACTGTTTCTACTGATTCCCCATCTGTTTGCCATGAAGTGATGGGACCAGATGCCATGGTCTTAGTTTTCTGAATGTTGAGCTTTAAGCCAACTTTTTCACTCTCCTCTTTCACTTTCATCAAGAGGCTCTTTAGTTCTTCACTCTCTGCCATAATGGTGGTACTATCTTCATATCTGAGGTTATTGGTATTTCTCCCAGCAATCTTGATTCCAGCTTGTGCTTCATCCAGCCCAGGATTTCACATGATGTACTCTGCATATAAGTTAAATAAGCAGTTGACAATATACAGCCTTGATGTACTCCTTTTCCTATTTGGAATCAGTCTGTTGTTCCATGTCCAGTTCAAACTGTTAGCTTCCTGATCTGCATACAGATTTCTCAAGAGGCAGGTCAAGTGGTCTGGTATTCCCATCTCTTTAAGAATTTTCCAGTTTGTTGTGGTCCACACAATCAAAGGCTTTGGCATAGTCAATAAAAGCAGAAGTCCATATTTTTCTGGAACTCTCTTGCTTTTTTGATGATCCAGCGGATGTTGGCAATTTGATCTCTGGTTCCTCTGCCTTTTCTAAATCCAGCTTGAATATCTCAAAGTTCATGATTCATGTGCTGTTGAAGCCTGGTTTGGAGAATTTTGAGCATTACTTTACTAGCGTGTGAGATGAGTACAGTTGTGTGGTAGTTTGAGCATTCTTTGGCATTGCCTTTCTTTGGGATTGGAATGAAAACTGACCTTTTCCAGTCCTGTGGCCACTGCTGAGTTTTTCAAATTTGCTGGGATCTGGTAGGGCCTTTGTTTCTGATGCATCACAGCCCAGCTGATCTTTATGCCCAGGACCACTTCCCTCCCCTTCATAGGTGTGACTCACAGGGCGTCTCCCTACCACCTCTGCAGGTGATCTCCTGTCAGCATCTGCTCCCTGGGAACCTGACCTAAGGCAAAAATGTTACATACGGTTTTAGAGAATTCTAAATAGTGTTAAAACAACAGGGATATATCCTTGTTAATAGTTCAAATCGGTGGGCCTGTCTGCAGAACTGAAAGGAGGCTAGAGTGGTAGTAGCCGAGAGGGGGAGGGGGAGAACAGTGTAAGATGAGTGTGCAGAGTTTTGCAAGGGCCAGACCATGAAGGACTGCAAAGTGGCACATTGGGGCATGGCAGGAAGCAGATGACACATCAGGTTGGGTAATGTGAGGACAGTTCAGCGATGAGATGACTTTCAAAGATGTGGACAGAGTTTAGTAAAGGTTGATAGGCATGGACATTATCCCTGGTGCTAGCAGGGTGCCCTTAATGACCAAAGCTTGAAGGAGCAGGTACTGGAACTGAGCTATTCACTGTGTGGAGAGGGCTGCCTGCCAGGAGCTGTGGCTTTTCAGTACTGTGATGCAGTCATCCTGAGGTGACTGGCAGAAGGGAAGGCTGGGGAAGGTGCCTCAAACTTACCCACCTTCCACCCTCCAGATCTCCTACTGGTCCCTTCGGTTTGCCAGGCCCTCCTGGCAGCCAGAGAGCATGTTCCATTAAGTCAGCCTCTAGGCTGAGTGGACGGGGTGAGGCTGAGTAGAGAGTGAATCGGGAGGAGCAAACCACAGATCTCCAGCCTGGCCATGGACACAACCTTGGATTTACCTAAGAGCAGTGGTGTTCGAGGCTGAATGGTGTCCATCCTCCCTTTATATGTTGAAATCCTAAGCCTAGTACCTCATAATGTGACTGTATTTGGAGATAGGACCCTAAAAGAGGTAATTCAGGTAAAATGAAGTCACATGGGTGGGCCCTAATTCAATGACTGGTGTCTTTATGAGAAGAGATTAGAACACAGACATGCACAGAGGGAAGACGGTCTGTGGACAGAGAAGTTAGCACCTACAAGTCAAGGGGAGAGGCCTGAGAAGAAATCAGCTCTGCCAGTAAAATTTCCAGAACTGTGAGGAAATTAATTTCTACTGTTGAAGCCATGCAGCCTGTGGTGTTTTGTTATGGTAGCCCTAACAAACGAACCCAAAAGGAAAGTCACTGAAGGTTGGGTGGGATGGGGTGATGTGATTAAATGTTTATTTTGGAAAGATGCAGCTGAGAACTGATTAGAAAGTGGTCAGGTAGGTACAGCTCAGTTTAGTCGCTCAGTCATGTCCAACTCTTTGTGACACATGGACTGCAGCACACCAGGCTTCCCTGTCCATCACCAACTTCCGGAACTTGCTCAAACTCATGTCTACCGAGTCAGTGATGCCATCCAACCATCTCATCCTCTGTCATTTCCTTCTCCTTGTGCCTTCAATCTTTCCCAGCATCAGGGTCTTTCCAAATGAGTCAGTTCTTTGCATCAGGTGGCTAAAGTATTTGAGTTTCAGCTTTAGCATCAGTCCTTCCAGTGAATATTCAGGACTGATTTCCTTTAGGATGAACTGGTTGGATCTCCTTGCAGTCCAAGGGACTCTCAAGAGTCTTCTCTAACACCACAGTTCAAAAGCATCAGTTCTTCGGCGCTCAGCTCTCTTTATAGTCCAACTCTCACATCCATACGTAACTACTGGAAAAACTATCGCTTTGACTAGATGGACATTTGTTGGCAAAGTAATGTCTCTGCTTTTTAATATGCTATCTAGGTTGGTCATAACTTTTCTTCCAAAGAGCAAGTGTCTTTAAATTTCATGGCTGCACTCACCATCTGCAGTGATTTTGGAGTCCAAGAAAATAAACTCTGTCACTGTTTCCACTGTTTCCCCATCTGTTTGCCGTGAAGTGATGGGACCAGATGCCATGATCTTAGTTTTCTGAATGCTGAATTTTAAGCCAACTTTTTCTCTCTCCTCTTTCACTTTCATCAAGAGGCCCTTTAGTTCTTCTTTACTTTCTGCCATAAGGGTGGTACTATCTGCATATCTGAGGCTATTGATATCTCTCCTGGCAATCTTGATTCCAGCTTGTGCTTCATCCAGCCCAGGATTTCGCATGATGTACTTTGCATATAAGTTAAATAAGCAGTTGACAATATACAGCCTTGATGTACTCCTTTCCTGATTTGGAACCAGTCTGTTGTTCCATGTCCAGTTCTAACTGTTGCTTCTTCTACCCTATTCTGCAGGGTAGGTGCAGATACACCAAAATAGGAGGCTACTCTGTAATTCAGGTGAGAGATGAAGAGACAGACTCCATTCCTAGTAGTGGAGAAGAAGTGGATTTGAGAGAGATTTAGGACTTCAAAAAGAAATCCCAGGGCTGATCTCCTTCCAGAATGGACTGGTTGGATCTCCTTGCAGTCAAGGGACTCTCAAGTCTTCTCCAACACCACAGTTCAAAAGCATCAATTCTTTGGTGCTCAGCCTTCTTCACAGTCAACTCTCACTATGTCTGTTGTAAAATGGCCAGATTTCATCTTTTCTATGCCTAAAAGAATAAATTTTTGTCATTTTTCAGCAACATGTGAAGGTCTAATTTTATCATTCATCTGTTGGTTGTTAGTTGAAGACAAATATGACTATTGTAAATAATGCTGAATTTTGAAAAAAGGATACCTTTGGAGTTAGTGTTTTGTTTTATTCTGGTAACACAGACATAGTAAACATGGATCATATAGTTTATTTCAATTTTTTAATTTTTTGGGAGGACTTCCATAGTATTTTCCATTAACAGATACACACTGCTCAAAGCGCACAAGTCATCCATCATGTCTACTTTCACCATAGACGGTATTCCTTTGGCTCCAATTATAGTCATCTCCAGACGCAAGGAATATCTGGAGTGGGTTTTGATTTCCCTTTTCCAATGCATGAAAGTGAACATCTTTCCATGTCGCTCAGCGTGTCCGACTCTTCTTGGAAAAATGCCTGTACAGTTAAGGCTCTGCCCCATGGATTTTAACTGGATTGTTTGTTTTGCCATTGCCTTTGTAGACATTCTTTGCTATTTTGATAAATACCCCCTCATTGAACAGGGTGATTTGCAAATATTTTATAATTATTCTATATACAGACATATAATAATGCTCTCACTCTACACACACAATATATATAATATAACCTTCTATATTCTGTTATAAACAAATCTTTTTGCTGTATATGGAAACTAACATAACATTGTCTATATTCTAGCTATCAATTAGAAAAATGATTCCTAAATGATCAATAGAATCATGGTGGATGGTAGAATCCCAACATGAGATGTAGTTTTATGTTATTGTATAGGACAAGGATTATTTCAAATTTTGTTTTCTTAAATAACCTGGATGCACTGATTCAAGAAGATGTCAAGTAACAGTACAAAACATTAGTAGAGTTTAAAGATGTTTGATCTAGACCCATAAATCTGCCTCTAGTGAATACTTTTTGGCACTCAGATGCCATAGGATAATTCAGACAAAAGGATAGCCGTCAGAGAGAAGCAAATAGCAAATTAAATTAGTTGTTTGGAAATGGGACTCCATTCTCTACTTTTCTCTGCCTGAAGGAAGACAAAATTACTGGCTGCCTTGTTAATGTGGTTCTTCGCCTGGATGTGTTTGACCTTAAAATACCAGAAGGAATAATGGGGGCACTAGCAGGGAGGCTTTGGAGGTGGGAGGAGCTGACAAAGTGTCAAGTCTTGGGGAACTGGTCATTGCATTTGGAAGGAGAGTGGAGTGGTGTTGGTGAGGAATTTTCCACAGTGGTGGCTTTGGACTCAGTAATGCTGTGGCTGGAGGGATGATCATGAGGATGTGGACTGTTGGGACTTCAGGTTTCCTTCTTTGGGAACCTGAATGCCTTTTTGTTTTTCCAAGTAACTCCTTCATTCAGTTTTTCAGTTAAAGTGCTTGTGGTGTTTATTGGCCTTGCCTGTTATATGTTCATTTGGCTACTTCCAAGGAGTAGCGTCTTTTAATTTCATGGCTGCAGTCACCATCTGCAGTGATTTTGGAGCCCAAAAAAAATAAAGTCTGACACTGTTTCCACTGTTTCCCCATCTATTTCCCATAGTGATGGGACCAGATGCCATGATCTTCGTTTTCTGAATGTTGAGCTTTAAGCCAACTTTTCCTCTCCTCTAGGACAATGAGATTTCCTCACTTGGATCACTCCAGCTTCACAGTTGCTGGAAAGCTCTATTTCCTTGTTTTTTTCCTCCAAATCTCTTCATTGGTATTTCCATTTTTTAAAGTTATAACTTGACATTTTTTAAATATAAATTTTGATTTTACTTTTTGGCTGTTCCTTGCAGCATGTGTGATCCTAGTCCCCCAACCAGGAATTGAACCTGCACACCCTGCACTGGAAGTATAGAGTCTCAGCCACTGGACCACAAGGAAGTCCCTCTGTTTCCTTTTAGTGAATTCTTAGGAGTAGGATTTTTTGGCAGATGTTGTGGCTGTCACCTGGATTCTCCTTCAGGACCCAGCAACTCATTTCCCCACTTCTGGGGTGTGACTGCTGACAGCTCACAACCGATCCCTTCCCAAGACCTCCCTTGGCTGAAAGAAGTTGCCTCTTCCTAAGATTCTGCCCTCCTCTGGGGCAGTTCACATCTGGCGGTTGTGGTTGTGGTGGTCAAAAGGCCCAGTCTCCTTGCCACGATCTCAGTCAGCTCTGGCATGCCAGCCCAGCTCCGGCTCCTGGGATCAGTTCAGTTCAGTCGCTCAGTCATGTCTGACTCTTTGCAACCGCATGGACTGTAGGTTTCCCTGTCCATTGCCAACTCCTGGAGTTTACTCAAACTCACGTCCATTGAGTTGGTGATGACATCCAACCATCTCATCCTCTGTTGTCCGTTTCTCTTCCTGCCTTCAATCTTTCCCAGCATCAGGGTCTTTTCAGATGAGTCCATTATTCGCATCAGGTGGCCAAAGTATTCAAGTTTCAACTTCAGCATCAGTCCTTATGATGAATATTCAGGACTGATTTCCTTTAGGATGGACGAGTTGGATCTCCTTGTAGTCCAAGGGACTCTCAAGAGTCTTCTCCAACACCACAGTTCAAAAGCATCAATTCTTTGGCACTCAGCTTTCTTTATAGTCCAACTCTCACAGCCATACATGACTAGTGGAAAAACCATAGCTTTGACTAAACAGACTTTTGTTGGCAAAGTAATGTCTCTGCTTTTTAATATGTTGTCTAGGTTGGTCATAGCTTTTTCTTTCAGGAGCAAACATCTTTTTAATTTCATGGCTGCAGTCACCATCTACAGATATTTTGGAGCCCAAGAAAATAAACTCTGTCACTGTTTCTACTGATTCCCATCTGTTTGCCATGAAGTGATGGGACCAGATGCCATGGTCTTAGTTTTCTGAATGTTGAGCTTTAAGCCAACTTTTTCACTCTCCTCTTTCACTTTCATCAAGAGGCTCTTTAGTTCTTCACTCTCTGCCATAATGGTGGTACTATCTTCATATCTGAGGTTATTGGTATTTCTCCCAGCAATCTTGATTCCAGCTTGTGCTTCATCCAGCCCAGGATTTCACATGATGTACTCTGCATATAAGTTAAATAAGCAGTTGACAATATACAGCCTTGATGTACTCCTTTTCCTATTTGGAATCAGTCTGTTGTTCCATGTCCAGTTCAAACTGTTAGCTTCCTGATCTGCATACAGATTTCTCAAGAGGCAGGTCAAGTGGTCTGGTATTCCCATCTCTTTAAGAATTTTCCAGTTTGTTGTGGTCCACACAATCAAAGGCTTTGGCATAGTCAATAAAAGCAGAAGTCCATATTTTCTGGAACTCTCTTGCTTTTTTGATGATCCAGCGGATGTTGGCAATTTGATCTCTGGTTCCTCTGCCTTTTCTAAATCCAGCTTGAATATCTCAAAGTTCATGATTCATGTGCTGTTGAAGCCTGGTTTGGAGAATTTTGAGCATTACTTTACTAGCGTGTGAGATGAGTACAGTTGTGTGGTAGTTTGAGCATTCTTTGGCATTGCCTTTCTTTGGGATTGGAATGAAAACTGACCTTTTCCAGTCCTGTGGCCACTGCTGAGTTTTTCAAATTTGCTGGGATCTGGTAGGGCCTTTGTTTCTGATGCATCACAGCCCAGCTGATCTTTATGCCCAGGACCACTTCCCTCCCCTTCATAGGTGTGACTCACAGGGCGTCTCCCTACCACCTCTGCAGGTGATCTCCTGTCAGCATCTGCTCCCCTGGGAACCTGACCTAAGGCAAAAATGTTACATACGGTTTTAGAGAATTCTAAATAGTGTTAAAACAACAGGGATATATCCTTGTTAATAGTTCAAATCGGTGGGCCTGTCTGCAGAACTGAAAGGAGGCTAGAGTGGTAGTAGCCGAGAGGGGGAGGGGGAGAACAGTGTAAGATGAGTGTGCAGAGTTTTGCAAGGGCCAGACCATGAAGGACTGCAAAGTGGCACATTGGGGCATGGCAGGAAGCAGATGACACATCAGGTTGGGTAATGTGAGGACAGTTCAGCGATGAGATGACTTTCAAAGATGTGGACAGAGTTTAGTAAAGGTTGATAGGCATGGACATTATCCCTGGTGCTAGCAGGGTGCCCTTAATGACCAAAGCTTGAAGGAGCAGGTACTGGAACTGAGCTATTCACTGTGTGGAGAGGGCTGCCTGCCAGGAGCTGTGGCTTTTCAGTACTGTGATGCAGTCATCCTGAGGTGACTGGCAGAAGGGAAGGCTGGGGAAGGTGCCTCAAACTTACCCACCTTCCACCCTCCAGATCTCCTACTGGTCCCTTCGGTTTGCCAGGCCCTCCTGGCAGCCAGAGAGCATGTTCCATTAAGTCAGCCTCTAGGCTGAGTGGACGGGGTGAGGCTGAGTAGAGAGTGAATCGGGAGGAGCAAACCACAGATCTCCAGCCTGGCCATGGACACAACCTTGGATTTACCCTAAGAGCAGTGGTGTTCGAGGCTGAATGGTGTCCATCCCCTCCCCCTTTATATGTTGAAATCCTAAGCCTAGTACCTCATAATGTGACTGTATTTGGAGATAGGACCCTAAAAGAGGTAATTCAGGTAAAATGAAGTCACATGGGTGGGCCCTAATTCAATGACTGGTGTCTTTATGAGAAGAGATTAGAACACAGACATGCACAGAGGGAAGACGGTCTGTGGACAGAGAAGTTAGCACCTACAAGTCAAGGGGAGAGGCCTGAGAAGAAATCAGCTCTGCCAGTAAAATTTCCAGAACTGTGAGGAAATTAATTTCTACTGTTGAAGCCATGCAGCCTGTGGTGTTTTGTTATGGTAGCCCTAACAAACGAACCCAAAAGGAAAGTCACTGAAGGTTGGGAGTGGGATGGGGTGATGTGATTAAATGTTTATTTTGGAAAGATGCAGCTGAGAACTGATTAGAAAGTGGTCAGGGTAGGTACAGCTCAGTTTAGTCGCTCAGTCATGTCCAACTCTTTGTGACACATGGACTGCAGCACACCAGGCTTCCCTGTCCATCACCAACTTCCGGAACTTGCTCAAACTCATGTCTACCGAGTCAGTGATGCCATCCAACCATCTCATCCTCTGTCATTTCCTTCTCCTTGTGCCTTCAATCTTTCCCAGCATCAGGGTCTTTCCAAATGAGTCAGTTCTTTGCATCAGGTGGCTAAAGTATTTGAGTTTCAGCTTTAGCATCAGTCCTTCCAGTGAATATTCAGGACTGATTTCCTTTAGGATGAACTGGTTGGATCTCCTTGCAGTCCAAGGGACTCTCAAGAGTCTTCTCTAACACCACAGTTCAAAAGCATCAGTTCTTCGGCGCTCAGCTCTCTTTATAGTCCAACTCTCACATCCATAACGTGAACTACTGGAAAAACTATCGCTTTGACTAGATGGACATTTGTTGGCAAAGTAATGTCTCTGCTTTTTAATATGCTATCTAGGTTGGTCATAACTTTTCTTCCAAAGAGCAAGTGTCTTTAAATTTCATGGCTGCACTCACCATCTGCAGTGATTTTGGAGTCCAAGAAAATAAACTCTGTCACTGTTTCCACTGTTTCCCCATCTGTTTGCCGTGAAGTGATGGGACCAGATGCCATGATCTTAGTTTTCTGAATGCTGAATTTTAAGCCAACTTTTTCTCTCTCCTCTTTCACTTTCATCAAGAGGCCCTTTAGTTCTTCTTTACTTTCTGCCATAAGGGTGGTACTATCTGCATATCTGAGGCTATTGATATCTCTCCTGGCAATCTTGATTCCAGCTTGTGCTTCATCCAGCCCAGGATTTCGCATGATGTACTTTGCATATAAGTTAAATAAGCAGTTGACAATATACAGCCTTGATGTACTCCTTTCCTGATTTGGAACCAGTCTGTTGTTCCATGTCCAGTTCTAACTGTTGCTTCTTCTACCCTATTCTGCAGGGTAGGTGCAGATACACCAAAATAGGAGGCTACTCTGTAATTCAGGTGAGAGATGAAGAGACAGACTCCATTCCTAGTAGTGGAGAAGAAGTGGATTTGAGAGAGATTTAGGAAATAAAATCAATACATCTTGATAATGGATTGGATATGTTGGGTGAAGGAGGAGACATAAAAAAATTTATTGATCAGATATCGATTGAATACATACTCTGTGCCAGCCACATTATCTTCTAGAAAATGAGGGATACAGATTGTCTCTTTTTCCACTGTATCAGTGACTGGCTGGTGATCCCTGAAATGGGAGACCCTAGAAAAATATTATGTTTTCAACTGTTCTTTTACTGATGTATATTTAAATGGTTTTCAAGTGTTTGTATATATAGACAGACACACACACACGTTTAGTGCTATTACACACAATGAAATAGTAAACATTTTCCTCTAAATTGATGTATAATTGATATACAGCATTATGTTGACTCCAGGTGTACAACATAATGATTTGATATTTGTATTGTGAAATGTTCACCCCAATCAGATCAGATCAGTTGCTCAGTCGTGTCCGACTCTTTGCGACCACATGAATCGCAGCACGCCAGGCCTCCCTGTCCATCACCAACTCCCAGAGTTCACTGAGACTCATGTCCATCGAGTCAGTGATGCCATCCAGCCATCTCATCCTCTGTCATCCCCTTCTCCTCCTGCCCCCAGTCCTTCCCAGCATCAGAGTCTTTTCCAATGAGTCAACTCTTCGCATGACGTGGCCAAAGTACTGGAGTTTCAGCTTTAGCATCATTCCTTCCAAAGAAATCCCAGGGCTGATCTCCTTCAGAATGGACTGGTTGGATCTCCTTGCAGTCCAAGGGACTCTCAAGAGTCTTCTCCAACACCACAGTTCAAAAGCATCAATTCTTTGGCGCTCAGCCTTCTTCACAGTCCAACTCTCACATCCATACATGACCACTGGAAAAACCATAGCCTTGACTAGACGAACCTTTGTTGGCAAAGTAATGTCTCTTCTTTTGAATATGCTATTTTGGTTGGTCATAACTTTCCTTCCAAGGAATAAGCGTCTTTTAATTTCATGGCTGCAGTCACCATCTACAGTGATTTTGGAGCCCAGAAAAATAAAGTCTGACACTGTTTTCACTGTTTCCCCATCTATTTCCCATGAAGTGATGGGACCAGATGCCATGATCTTCGTTTTCTGAATGTTGAGCCTTAAGCCAACTTTTTCACTCTCCACTTTCACTTTCATCAAGAGGCTTTTGAGTTCCTCTTCACTTTCTGCCATAAGGGTGGTGTCATCTGCATATCTGAGGTTATTGATATTTCTCCCAGCAATCTTGATTCCAACTTGTGTTTCTCCCAGTCCAGTGTTTCTCATGATGTACTCTGCATATAAATTAAATAAACAGGGTGACAATATACAGCCTTGACGTACTCCTTTTCCTATTTGGAACCAGTCTGTTGTTCCATGTCCAGTTCTAACTGTTGCTTCCTGACCTGCATACAGATTTCTCAAGAGGCAGATCAGGTGGTCTGGGATTCCCATCTCTTTCAGAATTTTCCACAGTTTATTGTGATCCACACAGTCAAAGGCTTTGGCATAGTCAATAAAGCAGAAATAGATGTTTTTCTGGAACTCTCTTGCTTTTTCCATGATCCAGCGGATGTTGGCAATTTGATCTCTGGTTCCTCTGCCTTTTCTAAAACCAGCTTGAACATCAGGAAGTTCATGGTTCACATATTGCTGAAGCCCAATAAGTCTAGTTAATATTGGTTACCAGGTATAGTCAACATAACTTTTTTCTTGTGATGAGAACTTTTAAGATTTACTCTCTCAGTAACTTTGAAATATGCAATACAGTGTTGTTAACTGTTGCTGTGCTGTACCTTACATCCCCATGACTGATGTATTTTATAACCGAGCGTTTGTACTTTTTGACTTTCTTCACCCATATTGCCTACCACCCACCCTCTGTCTCTGTCAACCACCACTCTTTTCTGTATCTATGAGTTTGCTTTTTTTTTTCTTTTTAAAGACTCCAAATAAAAGTGAGATCATATGGTATTTTTCTTTCTCTGACTTATTTCACCTGGCATAGTACCCTCCAGATCCATTTATGTGGTTGCAAATGGCAAGATTTCATCTTTTCTATGGCTGAAGAATATTTCTGTGTGTGTGTGTGTGTGTGTGTGTGTGTGTGTGTGTATGCTGCATTCTTCATTCATCTGTTGGTTGTTAGTTGTTTCCATATCTTGGCTATTGTAAATAATGCTGAACATTGGGGTGTATATATCCTTTGGAGTTAGTGTTTTTGTTTTATTCTGGTAACTCTCCAGAAGTGGAATTGATGGATCATATAGTTGTTCTATTTTTAATTTTTTGAGGAACTTCCATAGTATTTTCCATAGTAATTGCACCAGTTTACCTTCTCAATAGCGTACAAGTGATCCATTTTCTCTACTTTCTCACCAACACTTATTTCTTGTCTTTTTAATTATAGTCATTCTAACAGACGTAAGGTGATATCTCTTTGTGGTTTTGATTTGCATTTTTCTAATTAATGATGCTGAACATCTTTCCATGTACATGTTAGCCATCTGTATGTCTTCTTTAGAAAAATGCCTGTTCAAATCCTCTGCCCATATTTTAATTGGATTGTTTGTTTTTTGTAATTAAGTTGTATGAATTCTTTACATATTTTGGATATTACCCCCTCATTGGATATATGATTTGCAAATGTTTTCTCCTATTCTATATACAGACATATAATAAAATGCTCTCTATATATATATACAATATATATAATATATACTTCTATATTCTGTCTATATAGAATACATTCTATATATTTATATATGTTCTGTGTCTATATCTCTAGCTATCAGCTATATGTAACATATAAAATGATCAATAGAATCATGATCAATAGAATGCCAACATTAAGTATTTTAACTTATTGTATACTTCCAAAGATTATTTCAAACGTTTTCTTAAATAACCTGGACATGCACTATTCTGTAGGTTAATATCTATTAACATCTACAAAACATACAGAGTTTGGGGTTTTAGAGTGTTTGATCTCCACCCGTATAATCTGCCTCTGGTGAATACTTTTTGGCAGTCAGACTATGCCATAGGATAATTCTGTCTTTTCGTCTTCTCTGAGGGAAGTATGTGTTGGTTAACTTTCTGTTTGGCCCCAAGACTCATTCTCTGCTTTTCTCTGCCCTGCTCTGTGTCCCGTGGTGCTGCCTTGCTCGGGCTTCATCGCTGGATGCCCTTGACCTCTAGCTACTGGTTGGGTCAGTTAGTGGGGGCACTGGCAGGAGGCTGGAGGGTGGGAGGAGCGGGCTGAGGTATTTACTTCCTTAGCAACTGGGCTTCGGTCTGGTCAGTGGGCGCCTCCCTCTGTGTGCACTCTTCCACAGGGCAATTCTCTCCCACTCCAGTAATGCTGTGGCCCTTGAGGGAGGTCAGCACTTACTGTTGCTGGACTGTGTGCTTCACTTTCCTTCTTTGGGAACCTTAACCCTGATGTTTTTGCAAGTAACTCCTTCATTCAGTTTGCTTCAGTTAAACCTTTTTGGTGTACTTTCGGTGTTTTCAGGGCCCTGCCTGTTATATGTTCATTTGGCTCACCCCAAAGATCACAGTTAAAACATAGGGGACCCTCCAAGACATCTTAGTTTACCCTCTCATATTATCTGATCCGGTCCCTCTCTTGGTCTGTAGGATGTCTGCAGTGGTCCTGAGTGCTGGTCATGGTTGGGGACTGCCTTGCAATAAGCTTGTACTCCCTGAGCCTGTACTGAGCCAACATGACTTAGTGTAGCCCATGATTGGTTCCTGCCCAGAGTTAGAATGGGAAAGTGACAAAGCCCCTCATGGAACTCCTGGCAGATTTCTCCCCAATATGATATACACAAAGCCACTGTCTAGAGTGGAGTGGCCTGTCCCTAAAACTTATTGACTCTTCATATAGAACATGGATCCAGGAAGCACAGTTTCCATTTACCATGGAGGAGTTTTAGCATATTTATTATTATATTATTGATATATATAATATTATTATATTATATTATTCCAGTTCCAGTTCAGTCACTCAGTTGTGTCTGACTCTTTGCAACCCCATGAATCGCAGCACGCCAGGCCTAGGCCCTCACCAACTCCCGAAGTTTACTCAAACTCATGTCCATCGAGTCAATGATGCCATCCAGCCAGCTCATCCTCTGTCATCCCCTTCTCCTCCTGCCCACAATCCCTCCCAGCATCAGGGGCTTTTCCAATGAGTCAACTCTTCGCATGACGTGGCCAAAGTACTGGAGTTTCAGCTTTTAGCATCAGTCCTTCCAATGAACACACAGGACTGATCTCCTTTAGAATGGACTGGTTGGATCTCCAAGGGACTCTCAAGAGTCTTCTCCAACACCACAGTTCAAAAGCATAAACTCTTCGGTGCTCAGCTTTCTTCACAGTCCAACTCTCACATCCATACATGATCCAGGAAAAACCATAGCCTTGACTAGACGGACCTTTGTTGGCAAAGTAATGTATCTGCTTTTCAATATGCTATCTAGGTTGGTCATAACTTTCCTTCCAAGGAGTAAGTGTCTTTTAATTTCATGGCTGCAGTCACCATCTGCAGTAATTTTGGAGCCCCCCAAAATAAAGTCTGACACTGTTTCCACTGTTTCCCCATCTATTTCCCATGAAGTGATGGGACCAGATGCCATGATCTTAGTCTTCTGAATATTGAGCTAAAGCTAACTTTTTCACTCTCCACTTTCACTTTCATCAAGAGGCTCTTTAGTTCCTCTTCACTTTCTGCCATAAGGGTGGTGTCATCTGTATATCTGAGGTTATTGATATTTTCCCCAGCAATTTTGATTCCAGCTTGTGCTCCTTCCAGCCCAGCATTTCTCAGGATGTACTCTGCATATAAGTTAAATAAGCAGTTGACAATATACAGCCTTGACGTACTCCTTTTCCTATTTGGAACCAGTCTGTTGTTCCATGTCCAGTTCTAACTGTTGCTTCCTAACCTGCACACAGGTTTCTCAAGAGGCAGGTCAGGTGGTCTGGTATTCCCATCTCTTTCAGAATTTTCCACAGTTTATTGTGATCCACACAGTCAAAGACTTTAGCATAGTCAAAGGGACTATGGTTTCAATGTGTCTGCCCTCTGATGCCCTCTCGCAACACCTACTGTCTTACTTGGGTTTCTCTTACCTTGGTTGTGGGGTAAAGTGCAGCAAAGTGCAGCCACTGCTCCTTACCTTGGATGAGGGGTATCTCCTCAGGGCCGCCCCTCCTGACCTTGAACGTGGAGTAGCTCCTCTCGGCCATCCTGCACCCGCGCAGCCGCCGCTCCTTGGACGTGGAGTTGCTCCTCCCATATTATATTATTATTGATCTATTATTATCTGGAAATATATTCACAAATAATTATAGCATCAATTCCTTTTTAAAAATTTATTTATTTAATAGGATAATTAAACATGAATAGGCCATAGGCATACACATGTTCCCTCTCTCCTGAGCCCCCCATTCCTCCTCCCTCCATAGCCTATCCCTACAGGTTGTCCCAGAGCAATGGCTTTGGGTTCCCTGGGTCATACATCAAACTCCCACTGGCTATATATTTTACATATGGTAATGCGTATTTTGCATATGTTTCAATCTATAGCAACATAATGTTTATATTTCAATGTATAACATCAATTTCTACCTTGACATCATAAAGTAACTTTCCTAAAAAACAAACAAAAAAAACCCCTTTCAAATTATCAAGAGAAATTGTCAAGGATTTTAAGTTGGATCCTTAAGTGATTAACTTTGTGTGAAGATATTTTTTAATTAAGGAATTTATTGTTTCCAGTAGAGAGGGAAACAAAAAACCAAAAAACCCCCCAAAACACGAACCTTTTTATTTTTTCTTTTTTTCAGTTTTATTTATTTATTTATTTTTATTTTACAATATTGTATTGGTTTTGCCATACATTGACATGAGTACACCATGGGTGTACATGTGTTCCCCATCCTGAAATCCCTCCCACCTCCCTCCCCATCCCATCTCTCTGGGTCACCCCAGAGCACCAGCCCCGAGCACCCTGTATCATGCATCAAACCTGGACTGGCAATTCGTTTCACATATGATATTTTACATGTTTCAATGCCATTCTCCCATATCATCCCACCCTTGCCCTCTCCCACAGAGTCCAAAAGACTGTTCTATACATCTGTGTCTCTTTTGCTATCTCGAATACAGGGTTATCGTTACCATCTTTCTAAATTTCATATATATGCATTGCTGCTGCTGCTGCTGCTAAGTCGCTTCAGTTGTGTCAGACTCTGTGCGACCCCATAGACGGCAGCCCACCAGGCTCCACCATCCCTGGGATTCTCTAGGCAAGAACGCTGGAGTGGGTTGCCATTTCCTTCTCCAATGCAGGAAAGTGAACAGTGAAAGTGAAGTCGCTCAGTCATGTCCAACTCTTATCGACCCCATGGACTGCAGCCTACCAGGCTCCTCTGTCCATGGGATTTTCCAGGCAAGAGTACTGGAGTGGGGTGCCATTGCCTTCTCCAATATATGCGTTAGTATACTGTATTGGCAATGGCACCCCACTCCAGTACTCTTGCCTGGAAAATCCCATGGACGGAGGAGCCTGGTAGGCTGCAATCCATGGGGTCGCTGAGGGTCGGACATGACTGAGCGACTTCACTTTCACTTTTCACTTTCCTGCATTGGAGAAGGAAGTGGTAACCCACTCCAGTGTTTTTGCCTGGAGAATCCCAGGGACGGGGGAACCTGGTGGGCTGCCGTCTATGGGGTCGAACAGAGTCGGACACGACTGAAGTGACAGCAGCAGCAGCATACTGTATTGGTGTTTTTCTTTCTGGCTTACTTCACTCTGTATGATAGGCTCCAGTTTCATCCACCTCATTAGAACTGATTCAAGTGTATTCTTTTTAGTGGCTTAGTAATATTACATTATGTATATGTACCACAGCTTTCTTATCCATTCGTCCACTGGTGGACATCTAGGTTGCTTCCATGTCCTGGCTATTATAAACAGTGCTGTGATGAACATTGGGGTACATGTGTCTCTTTCAATTCTGGTTTCCTCAGTGTGTATGCCCAGGAGTGGGATTGCTGGATCATAAGGCAGTTCTGTTTCCAGTTTTTAAAGGAATCTCCACACTGTTCTCCATAGTGGCTGTACTAGTTTGCATTCCCACCAACAGTGTAAGAGGGTTCCCTTTTCTCCACACCCTCTCCAGCATTTATTGCTTGTAGAGTTTTGGATAGCAGCCATTTTGACTGGTGTAAAATGGTACCTCATTGTGGTTTTGATTTGCATTTCTCTGATAATGAGTGATGTTGAGCATCTTTTCATATGCTTGTTAGCCATCTGTATGTCTTCTTTGGAGAAATGTCTGTTTAGTTCTTTGGCCCACTTTTTGACTGGGTTGTTTATTTTTCTGGAATTGAGCTACAGGAGTTGCTTGTATATTTTTGAGATTAATTATTTGTCCATTGCTTCGTTTGCTATTATTTTCTCCCATTCTGAAGGCTGTCTTTTCACCTTGCTTGTAGTTTCCTTTGTTGTGCAGAAGCTTTTAATTTTAATTAGGTCCCATTTGTTCATTTTTGCTTTTATTTCCAATATTCTGGGAGGTGGATTATAGAGGATCCTGCTGTGGTTTGTGTCAGAGAAACACTAACCTTTAAATACTAGATTTATTTTTGGTGTAGTAGGGAGAAAGTGAATACAGAAAAGTATGTGGGGAGTTATAATCACCTGGATTTTCATAATTAGGGTAAATGTTAGCATTTTGCCATATTTGCTTCAAATCAATGTTTTTAAAAATTTGTTTTATTATTATTATTTTTAATTTTTGACCTTGAAAATGCCTTTAAAAGTCCCATGGGATCCTCTCTCAGGTCCCATTTTCCTCCCATACTCCTAGGAGAAATTATTATAAAGAATTTGGTATGTATCCAATCCATGCGAAGTTAATGCATACAATAATTTATTTACTTTGACATCTATGAGTATTCTATTATACAATTACACCTCAATTTATATGCCTAATTTCCTGCTGATGGACTTCTAGTTTTTTTCCAATTACCCTGCTGTGAGCAATGTTGACATGAACATGCTAGTCTGTGTTTCACTGAGCACTTTTTTTCCAGGGTTTATACCTAGACATGGAGTTGCTGGGCCACGGGGATATGTTCATTTTCAGCCCTACAAGATAGCTAAAACTGATTATTTTAGTCAATTAATTTACTCTGACCACATGTGTAGCTTGAAACAACAAGTAATATTATTTGTTGTGTGTGTACCAGTTTCTAGGACTGTGGAGCAAATTACTGCAAAATACAGTGGCACAGAGCAACTGTTGATTATGCTCACAGATTCTGGGCAAGGCGCAGAGGTGTCTGGGGCCTCAACTGAATGAAGCAAAAGCTGAGGCTAGTGGAATCATTCAAAGGCTAGTTCACTCACATGTCTGGTAGTCAATGCTGGCTCTTAGCTAAGGGAGGCCCTAGCTGGGCTGTTGGCCTGAACATCTCCATGAAACCTCTCCATGTGACCTGGGCTAAATCATGACACAGTGGCCAGGTTCCAAGGGTAAGGAGAGATGGGAAGAGAGAGAGAATGAACTAGGCAGAAGCTGTGTCATCTTTTAAGACCTACCCTTGGAAGTAATGCAGTCACTTTGCATCCTATTCATTAGAATCAACTCATAAAAGCTGGCCCCTTTTTAAGGGGTGGGAACAGAGGCTCCTTCCTAGCTCTCTATGGAGAAATGTCAAAGTCATACTGTAATAAAAGCATGGGGGGGTGAGAAATATACTGGTGCAGCCATCTTTGGAAATCTGCTACATTGTATTTTTGTTTTTTCTTTTTTATAGTAAAATGTTATTTTCTGCTTATAAAAGTAATACTAATTGCAGAGAAAAATTCAGAAAAATGCAGAAGGGTATAAAGAAGAAAATAAAGCCTATCAATTATCCCATCATCCAGAAATAGCCTGAGTTAACATTTCTTATGCATGTACACACATTTTTTGGAAAGTAAAAATCAGATCATAGTATATATACTGCATCTTCATTTAGCAAAATATCACTGACCTTTTCATCGTCAATCAATAGAGCTCTACACCATCATTTAAACAATGATACCTTCCATTATATACTGCCTTCATTTATCCAGTCTCCTCTTTATGGACACTTAGGTCATTTTAAATTTTCACTATTTGTATGTCTTTAAAGTATATATAAATGGTATTATACTGAATGAAATATTAAATATTGCTCTTACCCACTAAAATTATATTTTAAAGAGCTAAGTTAGTATGGATAGTAATCATTCATTTTAACATCTGTAAGTTAAAATTCTGTTATTCAGTTATAGAGTTATATTACAGTTTATGCATCTAATTTTCTGCTGATGAACTTTTAGGTTTTTCCCAGTTATGCTACTACAGACAGTGTTGAATGAACATGCTGTCATGTCTCGTATTTTTCCTAGTGTATTTTTGTATTTATACCTAGTCCTGGCATCTCTGGGTCATGAGGTCTTCTCATTTTCAGCTATACTAATAGCATAGCCATTAGTCACATGATTATTTTAGTCATGTGACTCATTGCCATCGACTGTTGGATGGATTTCTGAGGTTTCTCGGCAAGGTCTGGCATTTATTAGAGTCAGCGTGCCACTTCAGTTCTAGATGCATGCCCATGGACGGTGGGTGACCGGAGTGAATGATTTATAATCACATGCAAGAATGCAGAGTAGGCAGAGCTTTGATAATATTTTTGTTATATAGTATTTCAGTGTTTTGTTTGAAAATATTTTTAAAATGTCAGAAATATGAAGGTGTCATGCCTCTTTCATTTATTCAAGAAATATCTTGCCAAATATGAGTTAAACAACACTTTTTTATGCACCTTTGGCATAAAATCACTAAAACTGGTCTAAATAAACCTCAGAAACAGATGGTGTGAAGTCCCCTAGAAAAGTGACTTTATATTGGAACAGAAACACTACTGGTCAGAGACCAGTTATAACTGGTTTGACTCCGAAGATTTTTCCTGTTCTCTTGGTTCCTTTTGAACAATATTGCTGAGTTTGATTGCAAAGGGGGAACTTCATCAAAGTCATCTGGTTCCTTGGATCACATTACATAGGATCCTAAGATCCTAACCTGTGTTCACAATGGTACCTTTTGTCTATAAACCTCAGTACATATTTAAATGGATATTACTGGAAGGTATTTATCTGCTTACAAATGGCTTAGTGTTTTTTTCTTTTACATTGTGGCTTATTACAGAGTATTGAATATAGGTTCGCTATGCTATACAGTAGGACCTTGTTGTTATCCATTCGATATGTAATAGTTTCTATCAGCTCATCCCAGACTCCCAAGTCATCCTCTCTCACCCTCTCTCCCCCTTGGCAACTGCAAGTCTTTTCTCTATGTCTGTAAGTTTGTTTCTGGTTTGTAGATAGGATCACTTGTGTAATATTTTAGATTCCACATATAAGTGATGTCATATGGTGTTTGTTTTTCTCTTTTGGACTGACTTCACTTGGTGTGATACCCTCTAGGTCCATCCTTGTTGCACATGGCATTATTTCATTCCTTTTTATGAGTCAGATTCCATTGTTTATATTACCACACCTTCTCTATCCATTCTTCTGTCGATTGACTTTTGTTTCTTCTATGTCTTGACTATTGTAAATAATGCTGCTATGAACATAGGACTGCATGTATCTTTTTGAATTATAATTTTGTCCAGATATATGCAGATGGCTTAGTGTTTTGATTTTCTGGCAAGAAGTTGGCATTATTTCTCTTCTCTCCTGATCAGGTTCTATACTAAGCAACTGTACTAGATACAGGTTTTTTTTTTTTTTTTACATAGTGAAAACTTTTATATTTGGAATTAGCCAGCTGGACTCAGTTTAGATGATCCCAATTTTGTCGACAACATCCAAAGCATCATAGTCAGGAGCCAGTTGAACATATGCCTTCTTCTCTCCATCAGGCCTGATCAGAGTATTGACCTTAGCCACATCAATGTCATAGAGCTTCTTCACAGCCTGTTTAGTTTGGTGCTTGCTGGCCTTGACATCCACAATGGATACCAGTGTGTTGTCTTCCATTTTCTTCATGGCTGACTCGGTGGTGAGGGGGAATTTGATGATGGCATAGCAGTCAAGTTTGTTTCTCCTGGGGCGCTCTTCTGAGGATATTTGGGCTGCCTCCTGAGCCGCAGGGTTTCGGGCCGCCGGAAGGTGGGCGACGTCCAGATCTTTTTTTTGTGGCTGTGAACACCTTTCACCACTGCTTTCTTGGCCTTCAAAGCCTTTGCTTTGGCTTCAGCTTTAGGAGGGGCAGGGTTTTCCTTCTTCGCCTTCGGTGCCATCTTCATGAAAACGCTAGATACAGTTTTTAAGTGTAGTAGTTGTCATGTAATCTAGTGCCAGTTAAAATTTTGTTTTATATTTGCTACAATTCCTTTCTTGAACCTCAGTGTAAGATAAACCGAAATCCTACTCTTTGTTTCTGCTTGTGTTCAAATTTTAAAAGAAAAGGGAACAGGGCTACTTTTAGATTGTAGTTTCTATTTGGAGTGGAAATATTTCCACTGTTTTGTACTAGCCCTGGGAAAGAAACCAGATTGCCTCTGGCTAAGGGTTCTTGGTTAACCAAGTGAATCCTCTCAGATTTTGGGTCCCTGGCATGCATGACTGAGCCACTAGAATCTATGAGCAGCTAGCTTCTGGGAGTGAAATAGGGCTACTGAAAAAATGTGAAGCAAAATTCCAACATGGAAAATTACCCCACAAAGAACTGACTTGTAACTTAAGATATGATGTCACCACCTAATTTTCTATAATTGCATTTGCTATTGACCCTGTATAAGGATCCTCTTTGATGTTTTTAAGCGTTCTGCTCTCTCTCTCTTTTTAAAAAGACTTTTCCTGGGCTTCCTTGGTGGTTCAGTGGTTAAGAATCTGCCTGCCAATGCAGGAGACACGGATTCAATCCCTGATCTGGGAAGATCCCACATGCTGCAGAGTAAATAAGCCCGAGCACCACAACTGTTGAGCTTTGCCCTAGAGCCTGGGAGCCACAGCTACCAAGCCCATGTGCCTTTCCTGAAGCCTGTGAGCCCTAGAGTCCCCACTCCACAACAAGAGTAGCCACCGCAGTGAGAAGCCTGCACACACAGCTAGAGAAAAGGCCTGCAGGGCAATGAAGGCCCAACAGCCAGAAATAAATTAATGAAATTATTTTAAAAAAGGCTTTTCCTACTTTGTGAAAAATGATTACAAATAAATATGATTGAAGATCATAAACTATAAAAGCAACCATGAAGAATGACCTCTAGGAAGCTCTGCTTATCGCAAAACTTGTGTTTCAGAGTCATTCTTGAATGACTCATCATAAAAGCAAATTTCCCAGACAATATTAATAAAGACAAATCTTGAGGAAATCAAAATAAACAAATTCTTTTTTAATAGAAAATAAATTTTATTGTGAAATATGTTTAACATAAAATTTGCCATCTTAAGCACTTTTAAGCTCACAGTTCTGTGGCAGTAGGTACATTTTACATTGTTCTACAGCCATCACCATCATCCATCTCTAGAACTTTTTCATCTTGCAAATCTGAAACTCTATCCATTGAACAAGAACTCACTACTCTGCCCTCCAACCCCTGGCAACCACCATTCTACTTTCTGCTATGAATTTGACTACTGTAGATCCTCGTATAAGTAGAATCATATTATACTTGTCCTCTGCTGACTCTCTTATTTCATTTAGCATAATGTCCTCAAAGTTCATCCATGTTGTACATGTATCAGAATATCTTTCCTTTTTAAAGCTGATAGTCCATTGAATATATAGGCCACATTTTGCTTATCTATTTATCCATCGATGGACACTTGAGTTGCTTCTACTTTTGACCAACAACAAATAATGCTGTTGTGAGGACTGTGTACAAATATCTGTTGGAGTTCCTGCTTTCAAATCTTTCGGGTATATACCCAAAGTGGAAGTGGAAATCCTAGATCATATGGTAATTCTATGTTTAATTTTTTGAGGAATCACAATACTATTTTCCATAGCGGCTGTATCATTTTACATTCCCACCAATAGTACACAAAGGTTCCAATTTCTCCACATCCTTGCTAACACTTATTTTCTGTGTGTTTTAATAATAGTAATTCTAATAAGTGTCAAGAGTCGTGAACATATTTAATGTCAACACATGTATAGTTATCCTCTTGAAAGACATTTATTTTTTCACTGTGAAAACAAAGCTATGATCAATAAAATCTTTGTGGTTGTGATTGACTGTAAGCTTGTATTATATTACCAAAAGTTGAAGTACTGGATTAAAGGTATATATATTTATGGTGTTTGCTGCCATTTACACTCTGAGAGTTTCTAATCGTTGCATACTAAACAAGACCAGCTATTACCAAAAAATTTTTTTATTTTGCCAGTATGATGGTCAATAAGTGATATCTCATTGCTTTTCTTATATTCTTTAAGGGACAGAGTTAATATCTTTTCATCTTTTTACTTCAACCCTCAGTCAAATGGATTGAAAATTGCTGATGAGCAGCTTCCCAGGGAAAACTGGGGTTTCATTACCAAGATAAGGATGGATATATATTGCATAAGCAAAAGCAGCATATTTTTATAGTTTAATTTTCACTTCTGAGTCATCTAGAATTTATTTTAATGGCTTCATTATTTCAAATGGCTAGCTGGTTGTCCCAACATTGTTCACAGAGTAGTCCCTCTTTTCCCCAATGATTTTAAATGCTATGTCTATTATATTTTCAGTTGTATGGATTTGGATTTGACTCTTTTGGAGTATGCATTTTGTTCTATTTGTCTGTCAGTTCTTATGCTAGGAGTACATTGCTTTACTTATATAGCTATAGCTTTATATTTCAGTTGCCCATGGGACAAGCCTGCTCATTTTTTCTTTTTTTCCTCCCCAGAAATTTCTCACTAGTCTTACATGTTTATTCTTCTAGAGAAGTAATTCTCAGTGTTGGCAGCACATCATAATCACTCAAAGAGCTCTAATAAACACTTGGTCCTGCACTCAGAGGTCCTAATTTAATTGCTTTGGGATTCATCCTGGGAAAAGAGAGTTGTGAAAACTCTTCAGATGATTCTAACATGTAACCAAAGTTGATGGTGATTCAAGATGAAATTTAAGACTGCTTGGTTCCATTTCTGTTATGATTTTGGTGTGTATTTTATTGCAAACTGAAAGTGAAAGTCGCTCAGTCGTGTCCGACTCCTTGTGACCCCATGCACTGTACAGTCCATGGCTTTCTCCAGGCCAGAATACTGGAGTGGGTAGCCTTTCCCTTCTCCAGGGGATCTTCCCAACCCAGGTCTCCAGCATTGCAGGCAAATTACTAACCAGCTGAGCCTGTATTGTATTGAATAATAGATTAATTTAGAGGTAATTGACATCATTGTAATAGTATGTCTATTATAGACTCAGTTACAGTTATTTGGTTGAAAAAAATCAGAAGCAAATTTTTACTGACTTAAAGAAAAAGTGTAACATAAGGAATTCCTGAAAGGATGTGGAGGGGCTAACAGATGTGAAGAAAAGCTGAAGGACTGGATTTGGGCATAAAAAGAGCTAGAGTACTTATAGTGATCTGCAGCTCCACTCAAATTCCTCAGATCCACCAGCTTTCTGTCCGAGGCTCAGTTTTCAGATTCTGGAGAGAATTCAGTGATCCTTGCTTGGGTAACTTGTTTACCCCTTGGCTGAAAAAGGGCTAGACACATAGATAACAGGCATAACAAGTCTGCACACAGTGGGACAGGAAACCCACCGAAAGTGAAAGTGTTAATCATTCAGTTATATTCGATTCTTTGCAACCCCATGGACTGTAGCCAACCAGACTTCTCTGTCCATAGAATTCTCCAGGCAAGAATACTGGAGTGGGTTGCCATTACCTTCTCCAGGGGATCTTCCCGACCCAGGGATCGAACCCCAGTCTCCCACATTGCAGGTAGATTCTTTACTGTCTGAGCCACCAGGGAAGCCACAGAATAGGAAGCAGTTGTTCCAGAAACAGAAGCCTGGATGTTCTGGGGGACAAAGGCAGTAACAATGACAACAAGGGTGACAGAAATACGTGTGCAGTACACCCATGTTGGAGAAGGCGATGGCGCTCCACTCCAGGGCTCTTGCCTGGAAAACCCCATGGATGGAGGAGCCTGGTGCACTGCAGTCCATGGGGTCGCTAGGAGTCGGATACGACTGAGTGACTTCATTTTCACTTTTCACTTTCATGCATTGGAGAAGAAAATGGCAACCCACTCCAGTGTTCTTGCCTGGAGAATCCCAGGGACAGGGGAGCCTGGTGGGCTGCCGCCTATGGGGTCACGCAGAGTCGGACACGACTGATGCGACTTAGCAGCAGTAGCAGTGTTTCTTGTTGTTTTATGATTTTCTTAATTTGTACACTACTTATTTTGTTTATTTATAAGTGTCTTATGCATTTTGTTTCTATTGTGAATACCATCTTTTTTTTAACTGATATTGTCAACATATAAGAAAGCTTAGTGTTTAAAAAAAATTTCAGTTTTACTGAGGTATAATTGAGAAAGCTTTGTGTTTAATGTTAATTTGACCACCTAATAGAACTCTCTAATGGTTTTAATACCTTTGCGATTCAACCTGCCATGTTTTTCAGATAGATAGTAACATCTGAAAAATGATAATTTTGTCTGTTTCCAATATTTTGCACCTCTTTTTTCCCATTTCTGGTTGTTTGACAAGGACTTCTACAAGATTAAATCATAGACAACTTTAGCTTATTCATTATATTTATGGAAATAATTCTTATATCTAATTATTAAATGTGACACTATTTTGAATATATAATTTGTCATGTTTAAGACATCTTTGTGTCATTATTTTTTAAACTTTGGTTTTAATTGTCAATTGAGCACAATATTGTTGTTGTTGTTTAGCTGCCAAGATGTGTCCAAGTCTTTGGTGACTCCATGGACTATAGTCTACCAGGCTCCTCTGTCCATGGAATTTCCCAGACAAGAATACTAGAGTGGGTTGCCATTTCCTTCTCCAGGAGATCTTCCTGACCTGGGGATCAAATTAATCAGCAATTGATGTGGAATTTTTTAAATGACTTTTGGAATCTCTTAATGATGTGGTTTTTTACCTTGAAAAATTATGATGATGAATTTTATTAAAAGAATTTGTATGCTGAACCAGCTTTACATTTTTGAAATGAACTCTACTTGGTTTGGTATACTATTCTGTTAATCTAATGCTGGATTCACTTGGTAATGTTTTACAGAAGATGCTTGCATCAGTATTTATGCTTAGGGTGTTTTGTAATTGATTTGTAATTTTTGCCCTTTGTTTTCAGCACTATGCTGGCTGTCAAACATATTTGGAAGGCTTGCGTTCTTTTACTATGTGCTGGAATGATTTAAATAGCATAGACAGAAATGCTCTTGATGATTTCAAGGAATTCACATGTCAAATCATCTGGACCTGGAACTTTTTAAAATGCTTTGTCAAGATTCTCCATTCATCCCACCATTACTCAATGGAATAAAATTTAATAATTCATATATTCCTAGAAAATTCTTAGCTGCCTTCAGGTTTTATATATATTAGTAACGTTAAATGAAGTATCCACTGACAAATATCTTTAGTTTCCTTTGTATCTGTGTTTTTTTTTTTCTGTCTTTCTAATTTTTTGTATTGGGGAAGAATCTAACTTAAATATTACCAGTATGTCCTGCTGCTGCCGCCAAGTCGCTTCAGTCGTGTCCGACTCTGTACGACCCCATAGACGGCAGCCCACTAGGCTCCCCCATCCCTGGGATTCTCCAGGCAAGAACACTGGAGTAGGTTGCCATTTCATTCTCCAATGCAGGAAAGTGAAAAGTGAAAGTGAAGTAGCTCAGTCGTGTCTGACTCTTTGTGACCCCATGGACTGCAGCCTACCAGGCTCCTCCATCCATGGGATTTTCCAGGCAAGAGTACTGGAGAGTATGTCCTACTGAAGGACTATTTTTGGTGGATCTCTTGTAAATGATGTTTCTTGCAAGGTTGTTTAAAATTTTACTATATGCCATTCTCCATATTAATTTATAAAAGTATGGGGTTGGCCAAAAAGTTCATTCAGGTTTTCTGTAACATGGAAAAACCTGAACTAACTTTTTGGCCAACCCAATAGCATGTTCTAAGTTGCTCAGTCATGTCCAACTCTTTGCTATGTCCACCTCTTTGCCAACTCTTTAACCCTATGGACCATAGCCCACCAGGCTCCTCTGTCTATGGGATTTCCCAGGCAAGACTACTTGAGTGGGTTGCCATACTCTCCTCCAGGAGATCTTCCCAACCTAGGGATCAAACTTGCATCTCTTGTACTTCTCCTGCAGTGGCAGGTGAGTTCTTTACCACTAACATACCCATAAAATGTTACTTTTTAATTTGTAAGTCACTTTTCAGTTCAGTTTAGTTCAGTCGCTCACTTGTGTCCAACTCTTTTCGACCCTATGAATCGCAGCACGCCAGACCTCCCTGTCCATCACCAACTCCCAGAGTTCACTCAGACTCACGTCCATTGAGTCAGTGATGCCATCCAGCCAGCTCATCCTCTGTCATCCCCTTCTTCTCCTGCCCCCAATCTGTCCCAGCATCAGAGTCTTTTCCAATGAGTCAACTCTTCCCATGAGGTGGCCAAAGTATTGGAGTTTCAGCTTTAGCATCATTCCTTCCAAAGAAATCCCAGGGCTGATCTTGCAGTCCAAGGGACTCTCAAGAGTCTTCTCCAACACCACAGTTCAAAAGCATCAATTCTTCAGTGCTCAGCTTTCTTCACAGTCCAACTCTCACATCCATACATGACCACTGGAAAAACCATAGCCTTGACTAGCTGGACGTTTGTTGGCAAAGTAATGTCTCTGCTTTTGAATATGCTGTCTAGGTTGGTCATAACTTTCCTTCCAAGGAGTAAGCGTCTTTTAATTTCATGGCTGCAGTCACCATCTGCAGTGATTTTGGAGCCCAAAAAAATAAAGTCTGACACTGTTTCCACATCTATTTCCCATGAAGTGATGGGACCGGATGCCATGATCTTCGTTTTCTGAATGTTGAGCTTTAAGCCAACATTTAAGCCATTTTTCACTCTCCACTTTCACTTTCATCAAGAGGTTTTTGAGTTCCTCTTCACTTTCTGCCATAAGGGTGGTGTCATCTGAATCAGTTCAGTTCAGTTCAGTCGCTCAGTTGTGTCCGACTCTTTTTGACCCCATGAATCACAGCACTCCAGGCCTCCCTGTCCATCACCAATTCCCAGAGTTCACTCAGACTCACGTCCATTGAGTCAGTGATGCCATCCAGCCAGCTCATCCTCTGTCGTCCCCTTCTTCTCCTGCCCCCAATCCCTCCCAGCATCAGAGTCTTTTCCAATGAGTCAACTCTTCCCATGAGGTGGCCAAAGTATTGGAGTTTCAGCTTTAGCATCATTCCTTCCAAAGAAATCCCAGGGCTGATCTCCTTCAGAATGGACTGGTTGGATCTCCTTGCAGTCCAAGGGACTCTCATATCTAAGGTTATTGATATTTCTCCCAGCAATCTTGATTCCAGCTTGTGTTTCTTCCAGTCCAGCGTTTCTCATGATGTACTCTGTGAAAATGAGGTCTAAACATTCCTGATCAGTATTAAACCATGTAAGATAGGAATCATGACCACTAGTTTGCTTGCCTCTTTGTGATTTCAAGGACAACATAAATAAAGGACAAAGCTGACCTGGATAAATGAGGCCTCATGTTAAGAATTCATTCTTTGGATTATCAGGATAAAGCTTCACCTGTTTCGTTCTACTGGTATAAAAACAAAATTTATTTTACAAAAATTTTTATTGAAATATAGTTTATTATATTATAGAATTTCAGGTGCACATTGTAGTGATTTAATATTTTTACAGATTATATTCCAACACATGTACACCTGTGGTGGATTCATGTTGATGTATGGCAAAACCAATACAAGATTGTAAAGTAATTAGCCTCCAATTAAAATAAATAAATTTATATTAAAAAATAAAATTATCATGAATATTAGCTCTATTCCCTGTGCTGTACAATATATCCTTGTAATTTATTTATTTTATGCATAATAGGTTTTATACCTCTTCATCCCCTATGCCATTGAACCTTTTTTTTAGAACTTTTTTTTTTTTTAATTAATTTATTTTTATTGAAGAATAATTGCTTTACAGAATTTTGCTGTTTTCTGTCAAACCTCAGCATGAATCAGCCATAGGTTTTTATTGAGATCATGTAGATTTATATACAGTTGTAAGAAATAATGCAGAATGATCCTATATTTTTATCCACTTTCACCAATGGTAATATTATGCAAAACTACAGTATATGATATATATATATCTCATATGTTATTATATCTATATATACGCATGTATATGTATATATACACCACATCTGCTTTATCCATTCATCTGTTAACGGACTTATAGGTTGTTTCCAAATAGTGCTTGTTTGTAAATAGTGCCGCAGTGAATGTTCATGTATCTTTCCAAACTGTAGTTTTGTCTGAATGTATGCACAGAACTGGGATTGCTGGATCATATGGTAACTCTATTTTGGTTTTTAAAGAAACTCCATGCTGTTTTCCATGGTGGCTGCACCAAACAGCAGTGTGGGAGGGTTCTCTTTCCTCTACATCTTCTCCAGCATTTGTGATTTGTAGCCCTTTTAACGATGGCCATTCTGATTGGCATGAAGTGCTATATCATTGTAGTTTTGGTTGGCATTTCCCTAATGATTAGTGATGCTAAGCATATTTTCATGTGCCTATATATATTGACTATTTGTATTTCTTCTTCAGAGAAATGTCTTTTTAGGTCTTCTGCCCGTTTTTTGATTGGGTTGTTTATTTTTTTGTTGTTGTCGTCAAGTTGTATGAGCTGTTTGTATATTTTGGAAATTAAGCCTTTGTCAGTTGCATTGTTCACAACTATTCTCTCCCATTCTCAGGATTTTTTCATTTTTTTTTTTATGATTTACTTTGCTGTGCAGAAGCCTATAAGTTTGATTAGGTCCCATTTATTTATTTTTGATTTTATTTCTATTGCTTTGGGAGACTAACCTAAGAAAACATTGGTATGATTTATGTCAGAGAATGTCTTGCCTATGTTCTCTTTTAGGAATTTCATGGTGCCATATCCTATATTTAAGTCTTTAAGCCATTTTCAGTTTATTTTTGTATATGGTGAGAGAGCATCTTCTAACATCATTGATTTGCTTGAGGCTGTCCAACTTTCCCAATACCAATTCCTTGGTATTGGATCCACTGGATGTTTTTGCCTACTTTGTCGAAGATTAATTGACTGTAGGTGTGTGGGTTTATTTCTGGGCTGCCTATTCGGTTCCATTGATCTGTATGCCTGCTTTTGTATCAGTATCACACTGTTTTGATTGCTGTAGATTTGTATTATATTGTCTTAAGTCTGGGATGGTAATGACTTTGTGCTTTGTTCTTTTTCTTAAGGATTGCTTGGGCAATTCTGGGTCTTTAATAGTTTCATATGAATTTTAAGATTATTTGTTCTAGTTTTGTGAGAAAGGGCACGGGTAATTTGATAGGGATCACCTTAAATTTGAAGATTGCTTTGGATATCATGTTCAATTTAACAGTATTAATTCTTCCAATCTAAGAGCATGGGTTATCTTTCCATATCTTTGAATCATCTTCAAATTCCTTTATTAATGTTTTATAGTTCTCAGTGTATAAGTCTTTCACTTCCTTAGTGAGGTTTATTCTTAAGTATATTATTTTGGAGAGATTTTAAAAACTAATATTTTTTCACACTCTCTCTCTGATGTTTCATTGTTGGCATGAAGAAATGCCACCATATTAATCTTATGTCCTGCTACCCTGCTGAATTTATTTTTCAGTTCTAGTAGTTTTTGTGTGAAGTCTTTTGGATTTTTTATATATGGTGTCATATCATCTGCGTCTAATGACAATTTTACCTCTTTCCTTCCAAGTTGGATACTTTTTATTTCTTGTCTGATTGCTGTGTCTAGGACTTCTATGTTGAAGAAAAGTGGTGAGAGTGGGCATCCTTGTCTTGTTCCAGATTTTAGTGGGAAGCCTTTTGACTTTTCACCATTGAGTATTATATTGGCTGTGGATTTGTCATAAATAGTTTTTACACTTTTGAGATGTTCCCTCTATACCCACTGTGGTAAGAGTTTTTATCAAGAATAGATGTTGAATTTTGTCAAACGCTTTTTCTGCGTATATTGAGATGATCATGTGGTTTTTGTCTTTTGTGTATGTGTTGTATCACATTGATTGATTTTACATATGTTGAACCATCCTTGTGAAGAATCCCACTTTTTTTTTTTTGGCCTCCAATTGCAATTATCTGAGTTCCTGGAAAACCCAGTTGTTGGACTGAGAAGGAATCAATAGACTAAATTCACAGCAGTAGACTTTAGCTGACAGGTTGTTTTGGTTCAGTGTCTACATAAAAGGAAAAAGAGAGGTTTCACCTCTGAATGTCAGAACTTTCCAGGAGGTCATGATCAGAGTTCTTACTTTGTAGAAGAAGGAACTTCGTTCCAATGAGTTTAAGTGACTTGCCTGAGGTCAGTCAGCTGTTTTCCCTGGACCAGTGCTACAGTCTTCTGGCTACTTGAATGAGTGGCTCAGTCTTATATTTTGTTTTGCAAAGGGAGTCCAGCTGGATACAATCCTGGGCAGGACTCTGATGGGTCTGTCCTGAGTCATGTTCCCATCACTGGCAGGATCACTGACCACAGAAGGGTAGAGAGTACTTTGTGTTTCATCCAGCTTACATGCCCACTTCTGGTTTGGGATACAGTTAGTTCCCAGAGAAGCAGGGAGGATAAGGAAGACCAACAAAAACCATAAACAGTGTATGCGTTAATCAACGAGTCAAGTTTTGGCTGTGGTCCAGAGTAAATATTCTGGGTAATGTGCACACTTGGTTTTCACATGGGAATATTGTGGTTGGGATTATAGATAAGAAAGCCATGAACTATATAGAGGCTGCCTTACTGCTCAGAGGGAGACTCCCAGGGGAACTATCTGTTCTTGGGCCCCTATGTCCCAGCTTACTTCCTTCACTACACACTTTGCTCCTCAACTCAGGGGAACATCAAAAACACTCACCCAATGTTACTGTGCAAACCAGTTAGTTCACAATAAAGGAAATAAACCTTCAGTCACCACACCAGTTGTACTTTGCTAACCATCAGAATGTTGTGTGGTGAGCAGAGGATCAAGGAATCAAAGGTCAGGGAGATGGCCCCAGTGATGCTCAATGAACTTTCTTTCAAAGGGTACAAGTTGCCAGCAAGTTAGCATCCCAGTCTCTTTCTCTGCAGGATCTGGCCTTGGCACAGTATGACTTTTCAGATTAGTTAATTTTTGGCTGTGCTGTGTGCTGTCTTTTCTTTAGTCGCTGTGAGTGGGAGCTATTCTTTGTTACGGCGCACAGGGCTTCTCATTGTGGGGGCTCCTCTTGTTGTGGAGCACAGGCTCCAGGTGCATGAGCTTGTTGTGGCACGAGGCTCAGTACTTGTGGCTTGCGGGCTCTAGAGCACAGGCTCAGGAGTTGTGGTGCGTGGGCTTAGGTGCTCATTGCATGTGGAATCCTCTCGGACCAGGGATTGAACCCATGTCCCCTGCTTTGGCAGGTGGATTCTTAGCCACTGCACCATCAGGGAAATTCTGACACCATATGATTTTAATACTGGCCACCCAGTTCCTGCTCTATGGACTCTACTTTGTAGCTCCCATGCTAATGTTATCCTTTTGTCAACAACTTGGTGAGGTGAAGTCTGATTTTACAGAAGCTTCAGAAGCAATATACTCCTGATTTCCTTTCTCAAGACAATTCTCACTGCATAATAACATTAGCAATCACTTATTGACTGCTTATTGGATAGCAGCACTTTTTGGCTTCTAAGGCTAGATTAAATTTTTTAATTGAAAAATATAATTTTAAAATTTTTGACAAAGAGAAAAATGTTCACATTTTTTAAAGTTAAATAGTTCTGTGGGCTTTGTTATCAAAATAGTCTGGTCTCTTACTTCCTCATCCCCTATTTCGACCCAGTATGAAAATAAAATGAACTAAAAAAATCACAGTGCTTAGGAACAATTGGAGTTGATAGTCTTTTCTGGACATAAATATACCTTTATTTTATTTTTTATGAAAACATATTTTGTTATATATCCTATTTTGTAAACCACTTAAATTTTTTTTAATAATAATCCATGCTATGGATTAGCCAAATCTAAACTATTATACTTCAAAATTGTCTATAAAATTGCAACTCAGCCTATAACTGTCTCCTTAATCCAAATTTCATGACTGTATTTTATTTTATTACTTTTTATAATATTTTGCTCTTAGAGAAGAAAATAATGTGTATTCACTTGTGTTATGTTCTTCAGAATTCCCAGTCTGGCAATTGGTTTCTGGAAAAGATTTTAGAGTCTTTTGTGGGCATGATAATCTTTGCTTTATGGGGGAGTCTGGAAGCCCTGCCAAATGGAGAGAATGGCAGAGTGAGCCATAGCTGTTCCCCTGCTCTGCTTTTCCTTTTCCATTTACTTCTAATATCTGATGCTCACGACTCAGACCATAGACTGTGCACTGGACATTTGTTCAAAACAAGGGGAAAGGAAGAGGAGAATGGAGAATTGTGGCTAAGTGGCTTATCTAGGATCATGCATCCTGCCAACATACAGGGGCAAAAGAAGTAGACAAACCGTGTCCCAATTATCACGCTTTGGAGAGGAAGAAGCCTGTCTCCTTCATCCCTTAGAGCCCTATATCGGTCAGTTCTAGTCTTTTACCTGGTAAACACTCAGTGTGTATTTGTTGTTGTTTCTGATGATAATCATGATAATAGTACATGCAGTACACAATATGGAACCTCAAAAAAAGCAAATTTGGATAATTTATAGATTATGTAATTGTCTACAAAGAAAACTCAAAAGAGTTGACAGGTACTTATTAGATTTGGTCAGAAAATATAGCCAGCTTGTTGAATTTATGTGTGAGTGAGTTGATTTTTCTATAGTTTCTCACCTACCCCACTCTCCATTTGATAAGTATCTCTGGGTGAAGCAGAAAAGGACAACCCTTCTGCCCTGCCCATCCAGACTTTGGCAAAGAATCACCACCGTGTAATAAGAGATGATAGTTTTGTTAACTGTGTATGAGGAAAAGAAAATGTTGAGAGCCAGTCCAGAAGAAAGGATGATCCTCTTTCCCTTCAGTGTTTTTTCTCAAGTGGATTTTATATTGAAGCTGAGTCACAGCCCTGGAATAGAGAAATTTGATGTGAAACTTGAGGGCAGTCTCTAAACTTGGAATACGAGAAGGGTTAGAAGAGTCAATGCCCACAGGCAGGATTAGATAACCCTTGGGGAAAACAGCTTCTTTTCTTGGTGGCCTACAGGGAAATCTCACCCTGTGTGGAGACAGATACACTAGTAGGGGCCCTTGGAGACTTTCTGGATGTTACTTTGACTGCTCATGCCCAAGAGCTCCCTAAGCTCAGTTTGAAACTAGTGTGTCCCTATAGCGGCAATGATTATAATCACAGCCAAGCACACAAAGCCAACTGCATTGCCAGTGATGCCATTAAAATATTGAAAAATAAATTTTGGCATTTATGGACTTTCTGGCCTAATTTCCAATATTATAAAGTTTTTCCAACCAGAAAATTTAGCATTTCAAATGAAAACAAAGCCAAGGATAGAAATGTTAAAAGAAAATCACATTTTTACACTTAAATTTAATATAAATCCAAGAGTTTCTCTTTGTACCAAAACATAAATATTTTGTAGACTTAATCATGTGAAGGAAAAATTGTTCAATTTCAGTGCAGCAATAAGGAGTGAGTTGGATTTATTGAATTCATGTTCTGTGTTATATTTTTATGCTGCTGAGGAAAGAACTGACAGGTTGAGAGAGTTATTAACTTCTCGTGTGTATTAAAACAACACTTGAAGGCAAATGACTATAGATAAGACAAAATCAGTATAGCTTGTGATGTTACTTTAGTTTAAATCCAGCCTGCCCTGAAGCTCAGAGATAAAGAGCAAGAATAGGATGAATGTTTTCACTGAAGTTGTAACTTCAAATATTATGAGGTTCTCCGGAGGTTATTCAGTCTATTCCCTCTCTTGGCAGGATTATAGTTAAATCAGTTCAGGCAGATGGTAATCCATCTTATTTCTAAAATTGTCCACTCAAGAAATTCCACATGATAATTTTCTCTAAGGTATTTTCTATAGCCTCACTTGATTCTTCAAGTCCTCAGGAAATACATGCATACAATAATGGAATGCCAACGCAATGTGCAAATGTTCCTCCCAGTCCCCATCACTATGATTTGTAGACAATATCCAATCATATACCAATCCCTCTTCCTTCTCCGCCCACCTCACAGTCAACTTAACTAGCTCTTATCCTTTCTACTTCTCTTGTTTCCCTTGATTGCCTTTCTGTCCTGCCCAGAATTCCCCAGGAGGGTTTGTTTAAGACACTTTAGTGCCCCAGAAATAGGAAAAGCAACCCCTCCTCAGCCCACAGGGATGTTGTCAGCACCACGGACAGTGACTCACAAAGAGAGCCTGTTCATGAGGGGTCATCTTGCAGAAGAGCGGTATCTTTGAAGGCCTTTTAAAACTCATTCCCTGTTTCTTCCTAGCCTTCTATTTTTTGAGGTAAAGCCCTTTAATTTCTTCAACTTTTTGGTACAAGCCCACATCTCAGTTGTCTACGAGACTGACTGGCCCAGGACGACAGGAGGTAAACCCATCTGGGCTTGCTAAGGTCGGTTCATCACTTGGCCCTCCAGTTCAGGGAACAAGTTCCCAGAGGGCAGCAGAAAGGATGGAGTAGGCCCAAAAGGTGAATCTTCTTCCTCTTCTCTTGCAGATGCCCCAAATTGATTATATTTGACAAGAACTTAGTGTTCCCCCAGATGTACCATTCATCATGGCTCCTATTTTCTGGTTAGGAAACATTTGTTTTAACTCCAAATCCATTAAAAATTAGCTCTTCAGCCTTGACTAAGTCACCTGAAATCTTTGTCTAATCTGATGAAGGAAAATGTCACAATACTTCTCAAATTTTTAAGTCTATGTATTTTCTGATCCAACAATTCCAACACAGAAATTCTCCAATAGATACATTTGCACACATGTACATGCCACATGCATAAGGTTGCTCATTAAAGGCAAAGATGGAGGGAGTTCTCTGGGGGCCTAGTGGTTAGGACTGTGGGCTTTCACCTGTGGCCCAGGTTCAATTCCCAATCAAGGAACTATGATACCCCAAGCCATGCGGCTCAGCTAAAAAGAAAAAGTAGCAAAGATCAAAAGCGACCTAAAAAGTGCATCACTGTAAGACTGTTTCAAATACATTATACAGTCAAATACTATGAAACCATAAGAAAGAAGTTTGCTATATACTCATATGAAATATCTCCAGAATATATCATTACATGAAGAAGAACAAGGTTCAGAACTAATTAAATGAAAAAAAACTAGGTTCATCATCAGCGTACCATGTCTCCAGAAGAATATATAAGACACAGGAAAGGGCAATTGCCTCCAGGAAGAGAGACAGGTATTAGAGGTGAGGGGGAGTTGTTCACTGTAAACCCTTATGTTCCTTTTGAATGTGGACTAACGTGAATGTTTTGACTATATTTGTAAAATAAGCAGGAACTTCCCTGGTGGTCCAGCGGTTAGGACTCTGTGCTTCTATTGCAGCAGGCATGGGTTCCATCACTGGTTACCAAACCAAGATCCTACATGCCTCTGGACATGGTAAAAAAAGGGGGATTTTTTTTTTTTTTTTTTTAAATAATAAATTACCCATGACTCAGTTTTCTCAACTATGAAATGGACATATTCATACCTTTTTGATTATTCTGAGAATAAAATAGAATGATGTATGTAAAGGTGCTTTGAAAATATAAATATTCTTCATATATAATGCTTATTTCTAATAATAATGTATGGACACTCTTTATGTCTTTTTTTTAATTTTTCAGTGTATAATCAGACATAAAACTGATGTATGGCAAAACCAATACAATATTGTAAAGTAAAAAAAAATTTAAAAAAGTACTGCTAAAGAAAAAAAACCTGAAATAATAGTATAACATAAATTAAATATTTTTGAAGCATTTTAGAGTTTATCATCATAATTATAGCTCATAAATAAAAGAAACTTTGTTTCCTCTTGAACTTCTCATGCAAGTCAGTCTGATTTTTAATAATTGGTACTTCATAGGTGCTAGAGAAGAGGGTGAAGCATGCTCAGGATGATTGTAAAGGGCCTAAGGAGATTAGTGAGTAACTTGTGAAAAACCACTGTGTCTAAGAACAGAAGGGAATCAGCTGGAGCATAAAAACACCAGTGTAACCCACTGAGACACCAAACTAGAAATTCCTTTGTTTAATATTTGGAAGGAAAAAACACTGCTTTCTGGGGAAACAAATCCTTTGGGTCCTATACGACACATTTTTAAAAAGTAATAATAAAAGCCAGTTTAGATGTGTTCTTGTTAGTCCTAAAAGAAAGAAGGAGATTTGAAAGGTGGTAGTACACAACATCCCAAAGAGATGTGTTCAAAAAACCTCCCAGCTTTCCACATTCCACAGAGTCCCCCGAGATCATCCACACCTCATTAAATTTGTGAGCAGGCACAAGACTTGGAATCTCTGTAGGGACTTTTGGCCTTGCCTGGTAGAAAAACGATGAGAGATTTGTGGGTCTTTGTGAAGCAGACTGTACCAGCTTCAGCTTCTACCAAGTGAGAAGACTATAAAAGAGGAAAATAAACTCACAATCTCATTTCAATTTTTTTTTCTCCTAATGAATATTTTCCCTCTGCACAGTTGATGCCCAGAAAATACGATTTGTGTACAGAATATCTTTGCTTTCTCCTTTTTCCATCCTCCTCTCCTCCTCTTCTCCTTCTATATCAAGAGTTGGCAAGGGCCAGAAAGTTGCATCTTTTAGGCTTTGCAGGCCATGCAGCTTCTGTTGCTACCACTCATCTGCCTCCTAGCACAAAAGTCGCCACAGACAGTACAGAGATGAATGACCGCAGACACTGTTTACAGAAACAGGCTGCGGGCCAGAGTGGGACCACAGGTCGTAGTTTCTCTGCCTTTGTTCTATGCTGAAACAGTTTAATAAATGGGACCAAAGGGATACAATCTTCATAAGTGTTTGGTACAACAGGGTAGCCATCTGGAAGACAATAAATAGGTATCCATAACTCACATTTCTTTAAAAAGATCAAAGATTTAAATCTTAAAAAATGAACAATAATGATATGGAAAAGAACATGGGAAAAGTATTTTAATACCTCACAAATTCTTCCTAACTATGTAAAACTATTTTAAAATGACAGGTTCAACTACATTAACATTTTTGCAGAAAAACTATCAGCTCATTCATAAGACAAACAACAAGCAAAAAAAATGTTCCCAACACATGTCACAGATAATGGGATAACCTCCTTAACATATTTCTACAAATTAATAAGAAAAATAAACAACCACCCAGTAGAAAGTTGGGGAAACGCTGTGACCAGAATCCACAGAGAAGGAAATACAAAGAGTTGTCCAATATCTGTTGATGTATGGCAAAACCAATACAATATTGTAAAGTAATTAGCCTCCAATTAAAATAAATAAATTTATATTAAAAATAATAATAATAAATAAAGAAATTTTCCACATTATCCATAATAGGAGATACACAAATTTAAATTATACTTATTGCATACCTTTTTTCACATATCAGATAGGCAAATTTCCAGATACTGGATAAAACATTAGGGTGGCAAGCACTCTTTATATTTCTGGTGGAATATAAATTGGTACAACATCTATGGAGGGCAATTTGGCAGTAACTGTCAAAATTTAAAGTGCACATCTTTTAACAGAGCAATTCATTTTAAAGAATTTAGCTTTATAGACATACCTGGGTGTACGCAAAATGAAGTCCATACAATGTTAGTTACTGTACTTCTTATAACAGCACAAAAGGAAATGATTGCATGTTCACCAATAGGGGATTGGCTAAATCTGTAACGACATATCCATAAATCCATACCATGGAATATTCTTTAGCTATAAGAAGCAACAAAACAAAACAACTCTTTTATGTTCTGATATAGGTAGATCTTTGATATACATAATCAGAAAAAAAAACCTACAGAACAGTGTGCATGGTGGCTTCCAACTCTACAAAAGGAGGGCAGAATACATATTTGTGTATGTTTGCATAAAGGCTCAGAGAAGGCAATGGCACCCCACTCCAGTACTCTTGCCTAGAAAATCCCATGGACGGAGGAGCCTGGAAGGCTGCAGTCCATGGGGTCGCTGAGGGTCGGACACAACTGAGTGACTTCACTTTCACTTTTCACTTTCATGCGTTGGAGAAGGACATGGCAACCCACTCCAGTGTTCTTGTCTGGAAAATCCCAGGGACAGGGGAGCCTGGTGGGCTTCCGTCTATGGGGTCGCACAGAGTCGGACACGACTGAAGTGACTTAGCAGCAGCAGCATAAAGGCTCCCTAGAAGTATACACAAGAAACAGATGTCAGTAACAGTGGCTCTCTTAGAGGGAAGTGGGAAGAATTGGATGGGTAGATGATAGAGGTAAAAGGAGACTTTTGACTGTATGCCTTTTCTTCTTAACTTTTAAACCACTTGCCACCATTATTAATATGCCAAAAATAAAGTTAGTGAGATTCACTCAGATAACTTGGCTTTACACACACAACTTTGTTGTCATTTTTAGATGCATAGATTTTATAGTACTTTGGGCATGCTAATAATAAAGTCTAAGTATTTAGTAAATCTTGAAAAAAGTGTTCTACTCCATGTTAGAAAGATGATTAACTGGAAGGATAAACTGTCTTACTGTATTGTTGTTGTTTAGTTGCCAAGTCGGGTCCGATTCTTTTGTGACCCTGCGGACTGTAGCCCGTCAGGCTCCTCTGTCCATGGGATTTTCCATGCAAGAATACTGTAGTGGATAGCCATTTCTTTCTCCAGGGGATCTTTCTGACCCAAGGATCAAACCTGTGTCTCCTGTGTTGCAGACGGACTCTTTACCATTGAGCCACCTGGGTCTTACCAACTAATTATCAGACACTTTTATCAGTCAGCGTGGTGTGGAGAGGGACTGGGGCTGCTTTGTGGGACATTCTGCATCTCAGGGCTTGTTTAAACCAGTGTGCTGCAAGGTGGTGAAAGGGTCAAAATCTGTATTCCAATTATGAGATTCTATTATAATTGTTAGGAAAAGGGTGATGTGAACGCTTTATCTTTTATCATAAGTAGTAAGCTACTTTGAAAAAACAGATTTATACACTTTAGAAATCAGTTTGATGATTACAAAGAAAGTAACAATGATGGAAGGAGAGCTGAGGATAGTTGGGGATGGAGGGGCAGTGAACCAAGCCAGGTCAGGAGGAGGGCCCAGCCCCATGCTGACAGTCTCGTCATACTCATTATAGTATGTGAAGTGGATAAAGTTTCTAGTATGCTGCTGTCAGAACAGAGCACACACTTTCCAGAATACTACGTGCTGTGCAGATGGAAATAAATTTTTTAGAAAATGGCTAGAAATGATTGATGTTGATTTTTCAAATCATCCTCGTTTGTTCAGCTGGAGAAACACCTGATAGCTAATGCTTTCAAACACTCTAATTGGAAGTCTGCTTTAGCTGATGTTCATCCCTTAGCTGGATACAGCATCAAATACAGTACAAAACAGTAAATTTTTGATGAGAATAACGCTGGATAACGTGCAGCGCTCTTCCAGGGAACATTTGAAAGATGACAGGTACAGCAAACGGGTGCTCAGTAACCCTTTCCCCTCTTACTTCCCTTTCTCTGCTCCCTTCTTTTTTAATAGTTAAGTCTGTAGGCCCCCGGAAGAAAAGCATGAGTAGTCTGTGGGTAGTGCTCAGAATTGTTTAAAGCTTCACATAGCTGCATGTATCAATACTTCTGCTATCCTCTCAATGTGAGGGAAAGGATGATATCCTTTCCTCTGTTGATGCTCAGGAGTAAACTGATAATCAGAGATGTTGAAGTTCCTGGCACAGTTTCAATTAGATACTGGGTGCATTTCATGTAATCATGGGGGTAAAAGAGATTCTGAGGGGTTGTGGAGTTAAATGTGATGGTAAATTTTATGCATCAACTTGACAAGGCCATGAAAACCAAGTATTTGGTCAAACATTCTGGATGTTGCTGTGAGGGTATTCTGAAGGATCAGATTAATGTTTAAATCAGTGGGCTCCGAATCAGGTAGATTGCCATTCATAACATGAGTGAGCCTCATCCAATCAGCTGCAGGCCTTTAATACCACGAAGACTGACCTCCCAGGAGAAAGAAGGAATTCTGCCCACTGATAGCCTATGGAGATGAAGTGTAGCATCAGCTCTTCCCTGGGTCTCCAGCCTGCCAGCCTGCCCTCTCCTACATGCGGCTCTCTCTCACACGTGGAGAGCCAATTCCTTAAAATAAATTTATCTTTCGGGACTTTGAGTATATCTTGCCACTCCTTTCTGGCCTGCAAAGCTTATGTAGGAAAGTCAGTTGATAGCCTTATTGGGGTTCCCTTATAACTGACTCTCTTTCTCTTGCTGCCTTTAGAATCCTCTCTCTAATTTTTGCCATTTTAATTTTGATATGTCTCAGTTTGGATCTGTTTGGGTTCATTTTGTTTGGGACACTCTGTGCTTCCAGTCCCTGAATAATCTGTTTCATTCTTTTTAGATTTGGGATGCTTTTAGCCATAATTTTATCAAATACATTCTCAGTTCCTTTTTCTCTTTCTTCTTCTGGAATTTCTATCATGCATAGGTTGGCATGCTTTGTATTATCCAATAATATTGCTGTCATTTTTAAAAATTTGTCTTTCTGTCTGCTGTTCTGATTGGACAGTTTCCATTATTTTATCTTCCAGATCATTTATTCATTCTGCATTATTTAATCTGATAGCCAATGCCTTTAGCTTGGTTTTTATCTCAGCAATTGAGTTGTCTAATCTTGATCAGTTCCTCTATATAATTTATAGTTCCTTGTTATAGTGATCTGAATTTCTATAAACCTCTCCCTGTATATACCATATTATTGATTCTGTTTCTTTGGAGAACCCTGACTATTACATTAACCATGCTCATTTTTGGGGAGGGGGGTATAACTGTCATTTGAAATTATATATAATTTGCAAGTGAAACTACTTCATGACTTAATTCTTCATGATTTAAGGAGCAGAAGTTTCATCTGTATTAGTCTCTGAGTTTCAATTTCCTCATCTGTATAATGAGAATGGGTTGGTGGAAATTGTTAGTCACCTACTAAAATCCATTCTCTTTGTGGGCACATTATCCTACATTTCCCAGCCTCCTGGCAGTCAAGGTGGCCACATTTTTCCCAATGGCCTGTGAATGAAAGGGACGTGAGTACGTTGCACTGAGCCTGGGGCTCAAAACACTGGATGCGCTTCATTTGTGCCATCACCCCCTTTCTGTCAGGGATGGATCTTTGACTACCCGGCTCTGACCATAAGAATGCCTGAGGGAATGACGGAGCTACATGATGGAAGGAACCAGAATCTCTCAGCAACTGTGTGAAGCAGTATGGTAGCACTGCATTATTCACCTCAACACTGTTACTTGAATGAGAAATACATTTCTTTGGTCTCCGAGGCACTGTCTTGATGGTCTCTTTGTTACAGTAAGTTGGCCTTTGCTGTAACTAACACAGATGATCATAACAACTGTCTTACCTACTTTGTGGGATTTTTGTGAGGATTAGATAAAAGAAAATGGTAAGGCTCTGCACAAATATTTATCTTCCTTGATTATCCAGTATCAAGCTTCCTCCAGCCCTCTCTGGCATCCCTGTAAGATGGGGACAGTAGGCCTGATAATTTCTAGGAACTGCCCTGTGCTTTCTCTGATGGGAAAGAGATTACCCTGGGATAAAGAATGGCATGAGAAACAGAAAATGACTAACAGGTTTTGTTAAATACCACCAACCACGTCTGGATCGTACTTAGGAACTAATAGCTAATATAAGCAGTGGGGAATGAGTATCTGTGGAGAGCATCTGATATATTAGATAAACCTTGATTTTACAGCCATTTCAGAAGTAGTGGTGATTCTGACAGTGGCCAGGTAAGCTATAATACATTAAATGTCATTAGTGTTCTAGACTCTACCAGAAAATGTGTTTAGAGTGACAGGGTTTATGGTTTCATACTCCTGTGAAGGCACTGACCACATTAGTTTGGTAAGAGCAAAGAATTAATCTTTGCTATTTCTTACTTTATACATAATAGAACAAGTTCACATTCAAAGCAGATATGAATAGACATTTAAAAAAAAAAGAAAGAAAAAGAAAGTGGTTGACTGCTTTAAAAGACCGGGTGTCTCCTTAGAGCTTTTGAAAGAAACATTCCACAATTCCACTGACACTGCTTTTATCCAGTTATCAAAACTTAGCTGGAAAGAAAAACCATTAATAGTTCCCACAGGGAAAAGTGATCTATTGGGAAATGCCCCAGGGAAGCACTTTCAGATTTGAAGAGCAGTGCCATGAACTGAAGTCCAGTTGTGAGCCTAGAATGATGGAAAAGGACATTCAGGAGAAAAGAGGTACAAATGTACAACTTGTGACAGCTGATTACTTCCCTGCTGAGTAATGCAAGGAAGTTTCTCTGGAATCACACTATCTACTTACTGTAAATAACCAAGTTCTCAAGATCAACTATTTCCTTATGACACTGCGTCTCCCAGCAATGGCCTAAACGGAAAACCATAGGAATTATTTTGGCAGGAAAGAGGGATCACCTTAGGTGCTTAATGGGAGAAAAAAGTCTGAGGTCGTTTGTAACAAGAAGTAAATATTAGTGGTTCAGGGCACATTTGGAAATTTTCATCATGCTTAGTAAATGTCAAAGAGAAGCATTCTCCTAAAGGAAGAATTATTAGACTTAAGACTAATTTACCCAAATGTGAAGTTGACTTTGCACAATGAAAAAGACAAAAATAAAAGTAAATGAAGTAAACAGAGGAAAGAAAATGAGGCTATATGTGGCATACAGTTCATGAGGTTCTCTTTGAACTGAGGAGCATGAAGTGTTCTAAGGAGTTTATGCTGTGGGGAGTTGATGGGATGGACTTCTGATGATGAGAGAAACGGGGGTGAATATGTAGCTCACTCAGATGTCTCCAGTTTCTTGTTTACCATCTTGTAGGTGAGAGTATAAGGTAAGACGTCACAGCAGAACCGAATGCCATATAGCTCTGTATGAAGAATCACTAAGTCTGGAGTGAAATACACTTTCACTTGCTGTTGTTCCTGTTGGTTTGATTTTTGTGCATTTGAGTCATTGTATTAGTTGGGATTCTTCAGAGAAATAGAATCAAACCGACAGGAAGCTTTTGTGTGTGCACATGTACGTGTGCCCATAGGCGCTGTGAGGTTTTGGTTTACACAGTTATGGAGGCTGAGATGCGACAAAGTATGCAGGCGTGAGCCCCGGGAGACCCATTACTATAGTTCTAGTCTGAGTCTGAAGTCAGGAGACTGATGGTCCAGCACAAAGACAAGCAGAGACAGTGAATTCTCTCTGACTCTCCCTTTTATTCTCTTCAGGCCCAGACGGGTTGGACGAGGCCCACCCACATTGGAGGCGGGCCATCTGCTTTACTTAGGTCATCAGTTCAAATGCTAATCTCCTCTGGAAATGCTTCTATAGATACACTGAGAATAATGTTTAACCAAATATCTGGGCACCCCCAGCCCAGTCAAGATGGGCTTATAAAATTAACCATCACAGTCATATTATGCAAATACTGAATTTAGAAACCCAGTACTAACTCTGCTGATGACTCAGGACTTTCCATCCTCCTCTGAAATACTCCTTTATGAAATTGGCATCATTACCTGACTGGCAGAAATAATGGCAGTTCCGGACAGATCAGTCTGTCACTACGTGTACTCCTGGAAGGTACTTCATGGATTCTGCCCGGACAGTAAGCCCCTCTATATCATTGTGCCCCTTTTATCCCCACCCTTGCCACAGCTGATTGGACCAGGGTAGGAAGCAAATCCATAGGCTGGCCAGCATGACCTGACATCAAGATGGATAGAACCAATCAATGTATCTCTCTAGAGAATGTGAAGCAGAAACTGAAAACCCCAGTTAGCAGTGGATCTGAGGCTGAAGTGATGCTACATAAGGTAGGGCCTGGGTCAGGAAAACAAATGTATGTGAGAGAACATAAAAGAATGAGTGAGCCAGCCTAGAAAAAAGAGGAAGTCAGATAATTGAGGAGAACAGAGATGTTGAGAGGGTCCCTCTCTTAGAAGTTTTTTGCTTTCTAGGATTTTCAATTCCAGTACCTGGCCACATGGGTCCTTATGTTAACTCATTTCTCTTGAGGCAAATCAGATAGGTCTCTATACTTGGCACAGAGGAGCTCCCCTTGGTTTCACATTGTTTGTATGGGGGCCTGTATGGAGATTTTACTCAGGTAAGGTAAGTGAAGTCGCTCAGTCGTGTCTGACTCTTTGCGACCCCATGGACTGTGTAGCCTACCAGGCTCCTCTGTCCATGGGATTTTCCAGGCAATAGTACTAGAGTGGATTGCCATTTCCTTCTCCAGTGGATCTTCCCGACCCAGGGATGGAACCCAGGTCTCCCGCATTGTAGACAGACGCTTTACTGTCTGAGCCCACCAAGGAAGTCCAACTTTCCTTTTGCAAATTAAAAAACTGAAATATAGAAAAACCATTTGATCTCTGAGGCCACCTTCACCTCTGGGAGCAAGTTTGAGTCCATCAGTCACAGCTTATGCATATTCAGCACTGTATTCTTTGCAAGTTTGGCATAGAGGTTAATTTTGATAAAGCCCACTTTTTTTTTACAGCTGGTGCTTTTGTGTCATACATAAGTAATCTTTGCCTAACCCAAAGATACAGAGATTTATCCTATGTTTTCTAGATATTTTATAGTTGTAGCTCTTATATTTTGGTCTATGATTCATTTGGGGGTATTTTTGTTTGTGTTTGGTATGAAGTATATGATTGTCTAATTGTTCTAATACCTTTCATTGATGAGATTGTCCTTTCTCTATTTAGATACATTGGCATCTTTGCTGAAAGTCAGTAGACTGTATATCTATGGGCCTGTTTCTGTTCCATTGCTTTATGTTAGGGATCAACAAACGTGGCCCAAAAGCCAAACCTGTCCTATTCCCTGTTTTGTAAATAAAGTTTTGCAAGGAATTCAGTCAAACCTATTCATTTCTTTGAATATCCTCTACGACTGTTTTCATGCTACAAAGGCAGAGTTGAAACAAATTACAAATTACAAACAAATTATTTGGGCCTTTATAGAAAAAGTTTGCTGACTCCTGATCTATATGTTTATCCCTGTGCAATATCACACTATCTTGATTACTATAACTTTACAGTAATTCTTGAAATCAGGTAATAGAGCCTTTCAAAATTTCTTTTATGAAATTGTTTGGCTATTCTATGTCCTTTGTATTTCCATATGAATTTTAAATTTAGCTTGTCAGTTTCTACGAAAAAAGTCTTCTGCAGTTTTACTTGAGATTGCTCTGAAGCTATAGATAGATTTGGGGAGAATGGATATCTCAACAGTATTGCATCTTCCAATCCACGAACACAGAAAGTCGTATCTCCATTTATTTAGGTCATCCTTAATTTCTCATAAAAATGTTTCGAAATTTCAGTTTACATGTCTTGCACGTTTTTGTTAAGTGTATCCATAAGTATTTCACATTTCTGATGCAATCTCTTAGGATTTTTACATAGATGGCTCATGTCATCTGTGAATAAAAGCAGTTATTTTTTTCCATTCCAATCTGGATACCTTTTATTTCATTTTTTTCTTGCATTATTTCACTGGCTAGGACCTCCAATACAATGTTGAACATAAGTCATGTGAATGGACATTCTTGCCTCTTTCTTTTCTTTTCTTTCTTTCTTTTTTAAACCCAACATTTATCTGTTTATCAGGCTGTGTTGGGTCTTAGCTGCAGGCACATGGGGTCTTTGTGAGTCACTTGGATCTTTCATTGCAGCGTGAGGACTCTGGTTGCACAGAGGCCCTGGAGCACACAGGCGCAGGAGTTGGAGCACTCGGGCTTAGTTGCTGGCAGGTGGGATCTTAGTTTCCTGACCAGGGATCACACCTGTGTTCCCTTCATTGCAAAGTGGGCTCTTAACCACTGTACCACCAGAGAAGTCCCTTGCCTCGTTTCTAATCTCTGAAAGAAAGCATTTAATCTTTCATCAGTGTGTTAACTGCAGACTTCTCTTGGTTGCCCATTGTTAGCTTTGTCACATCTAGTTCTGGTTTGCTGAGAGATTTTATCACAAAGGGATGCTGAATTTTGTCAAAGGCTTTTCCAGCATCTATTGAGATGATCCGGAGAAGGCAATGGCACCCCACTCCAGTACTCTTGCCTGGAAAATCCCATGGATGGAGAAGCCTGGTGGGCTGTAGTCCATGGGGTCACTAAGAGTCAGACATGACTGAGCGACTTCCCTTTCACTTTTCACTTTCATACATTGGAGAAGGAAATGGCAACCCACTCCAGTGTTCTTGCCTGGAGAATCCCAGGGATGGGGGAGCCTGGTGGGCTGCCGTCTATGGGGTCACACAGAGTCGGACACAACTGAAGTGACTTAGCAGCAGCAGCAGCAGCAGCATTGAGATGATCAGATGTTTCCTGCTCCCATGAGCTTTCAGTCCATTGATAAATATAGACACCAAGTAAGTAAAAACAAAAAATGTAATGTATGTAAGATAGGGAAAATCCAGGTGCCTAACCCAGCCGAGGGTCAGAGAAGATCTTTTTCAAGAAGTGAAGTTTATACTATATATAAAATGGATAAACAACAAGTTCCTATTGTATAGCACAAGGAACTATATTCAATATCCTGTAATAAACCATAATGGAAAGGAATATGAAAAAGAATATATATATATACACACACACACACACATATTATACATATATATAAAATGAATCACTGTGCTGTATACCAGAAGCTAACATAACATGGTAAATCAACTGAACTTTAATAAAAAATAAAACTTTTTAAAAAAGAAGTCAAGTTTAAATTGAGGCTGAAAGAGGAGTAAGAAGCAGGTAGCTAAAAGGAGTTGAACAGGAAACAGAAGCTGACATATGACCTGATTCCAAATCTCATTCTGCTACTTTGTGGTTAGGTGAGAGGGGAGGGTTTCCATAGAAATGCCATCTGTGAATTCTGCTTTGGAGTCATCCTCTTAGCTGTGTGTAAGAGACAGCTTCATGAATTATTCTCTTGATGATAATGTAAAGGTGTTGTTACCATATCTCTCTTCCATCATCTTATGAAGGACCATGAAGAATTTATCTTTTAGAGACAAGAACCGTGTAAACCCTACCTCAGCAACTGTCTGTTGTCTTCTCATGGGGAGTGAGAATTGGGTAAACCCATCTGATTTCCCTTTCCTCTTCAGGTGCCTGAAAATTCAGAGACAGACCCCAGCCTTCCATGAAGTAACTGAACAGTACTTTATGTGGACATGTATCCTAACTTTCTCCTAGTCATGATCTCTTTTAAAAATTTACCTTTTCCTGCCCCTGACTTTATATCTTATTGTATACATTTCTTATATTCTATAAGCTACTTAAACTTTTTGTGGAACAATGTAGGTTATAAACAAATAAACCAAAAATGCATCATTGCGTAAAAATCAAAGCTTTAAGGCAACCTTAATGACTAAGTTTCTGGAACACCTAACAGCCTGAATTGCTGTTCCCGCCTCCTTCTCACGATGCCCATCTGCCCTCTCCTAACCGCCTTACTTGCCCTGTTCCTCCAGGCTGCCTCCTGGGCCACTCCACCCGCGATTAACTGTTGCTCTCAAAGCAAACACAGAGACTCCTTTTGCTTTAATGGTTTTTACAAGTTGTGCTACCAGGAAGGACACTAGACAGTGTAAGAAGCAAACATGAGGAAATTATTGAGGTTCCAAAAAGTTTCCGAGGTCTCGCTCATCCTGGCCCTGACCTATGCGTGCTGATTTCTTTTGGCATCTGAAAGTTTCTTTTGTTATCTGTTTGGCATTTTCATCCCTTGTGTGACACTTACTAACTCTCTTCCCCCTTAGGCAAAAAGCCTCAGAGGCCGGTGAGGACAGTCAGGGCCACGCAGTGTGTTCCTCCCGTCGTCACGGTAATCTGCTTCTACGAAGGCTGCAGGATTCGGGTGGCCCGTACAGGAATGAGCCCCCCCGAGTATTTTCTCCTATCCTGTACCTCTCACTGTTGTCTTTTTGCCCTCCTCAGAGTCAAGGCCCTCTATCTTAGGTGCAGAATAACGGGAGTGTTGTTGGGATGGCCTCCGGGAGCTCCGTTTTCGGCAGCGTAGTAGCGTCAGAACCTGGAAGAGGTGCTGAGGCGGGACAGAGGGCTGCGTGAGGAGGGCAATGCCTGCATTGCTGGGGCAGTCGACCTGCGGACCTTGGTGCACAGTTATACAGAAGACCTCTTCTAGGGGGATGCCCTGGTGGACCAGTGGTTCAGACACCAAGCTCTCACTGCTGAGGGCCTGGGTTAGATCCCTGGTCAGGGAACTAAGAAGATCTCATAAGCCTCAAGGTACAGCCAAAAAAAGAAAAGAGAAAAGATCTTCTACCAAGAATTCACAGGCGGAGAGGCTTAGTTTCTGGCTCCCTCTCCTTTCATCTGAGACAGGTTCGACTCCTCTTCTTTGGCCTGGTCCCCCTCCTCAAACCAATCTGTACCTTGATACTGCTCCTTTTTATCAAATTATGCTTCAAAAGTGACTTTCAAGGGGATTCTCTGGCAGTCCAGTGGTTAGGACTCTGCTCTCGCTACTGAGGGCCTGGGTTCAATTCCTGGTTAGGGAACTAAGATCCCACAAGCCATGCAGTGTGTTCTCCCCCACAAAACCACCTCCCAAAACAAAATGACTTTCAAACAGCAGTTTTTAATCCCAGGCTTTCATAGATATATGACCAATATGACCAGTGACTCCACACACAGAGAGCGAGTAGTCTTTCTCTAAGCATTATTTTCTGTAGAAACTTACGTTTGCCTTTGAGTACTTTATCTCTGAAACACTAAGTCTTTCCTGTCAGCTCTTGGATAATCTTTGTGCCGTATGATACTTTAAGTAAACAGTATGTGGTGTTGCCAGTGGTAGTGAGTTTCCCGGGGGGAATTCTGACTATGCTCTTCTTTCTTCATGCTATGCTTTGTCTTTCTTTAAAGACACCAGTTCCTTTTCCTTGCCAACAAATTCCCATCCCTTGCCTTGCAATGTTGATCAAAACTGAACCCAAAATGGAGATGTTGCCTCACAGAAACCCTGTGGTGAGATTCCTATTATATTAAGATACCTTCCGGCAGTCCCTCACTAAATATTTAGTGAATATTGAATTCCCAAGAGCACAGATACTTTGGAACAGGAGCATCTGGCCTCTATTTACCTCCCCAAAGATGGGACTGGAGGGACTAAACCCTCCTGGGGAGACTGTGGTGCCCAGGGCAGGACATTCACGAGTGCCCCGTCTCACAATTTGTGTTGTTTTTTATATTTTGTGGGCTTTCCTGCTTTGTTAAAATCTTTCAACTTCTCACTCTGTGCATCCATTCTTCTCCCAAATGTTTGATCATCTTTACAATCACTATCCTGAAATCTATCTAGGGTAGATGGCCTATATTCACTCCATTTATTTCGTCTTCTGGTTTCTATCTGTTTCCTTCATTTGGAGCATGTACCTCTATTGCCTCATTTTGCCTAGCTTCTGTTTGTATTTCTCTGTATCTGGTAGGTTAGTTATTTTTCCTGACTTTGGATAAGCAGCCTTTGTAGAAGATGTCTTACGCGTGCCAGCAATGCTCTCTCCTCTCATCACCATGGCTAGATGCTCTAGGGGTGTTCCAATGTGGGCTCTTCAGATCCTTGTTTGGTTGCAAGCTGACTCCTGTGGGTGGTCTGGTAGGCTTGATTGGCCCCTGGTCAGATGGGGAAACAGTGGAAACAGTGTCAGACTTTATTTTTTGGGGCTCCAAAATCACCGCAGATGGTGATTGCAGCCATGAAATTAAAAGACGCTTACTCCTTGGAAGGAAAGTTATGACCAACCTAGATAGCATATTAAAAAGCAGAGACATTACTTTGCCAACAAAAGTCCATCTAGTCAAGGCTATGGTTTTTCCTGTGATCATGTATGTATGTGAGAGTTGGACTGTGAAGAAAGCTGAGCACCGAAGACTTGATGCTTTTGAACTGTGGTGTTGGAGAAGACTCTTGAGAGTCCCTTGGACTGCAAGGAGATCTAGCCAGTCCAACCTAAAGGAGATCAGCCCTGGGATTTCTTTGGAGGGACTGATGCTGAGGCTGAAACTCCAGTACTTTGGCCACCTCATGTGAAGAGTTGACTCATTAGAAAAGACTCTGATGCTGGGAGAGATTGGGGGCAGTAGGAGAAGGGGACGACACAGGATGAGATGGCTGGATGGCATCACTGACTCGATGGACGTGAGTCTGAGTGAACTCTGGGAGTTGGTGATGGACAGGAAGGCCTGGCGTGCTGCGATTCATGGGGTCACAAAGAGTTGGACACGACTGAGCGACTGAACTGACTAACTGACTGGTTGGTTGCCATACAATAGACAGTGTGGAGGAAGAGGGTGGGGAGTTTAAGGTGAAAAGAAAGGAGATGTGACAAAGTCTCAATAGGCAAGCTTTCTCCAGGGTGAAAGGACTCTAGATGACCTCCTTCCTTTTAGGCTCCTGGTATATTTTTACTTGAGAAGAAAGGATGAAACAGGATTGCATGTTGTTTACATTTAGCAAAGGAACATTTTCACACACAGAAATACAATGGTGTATGTATAATTTCATTTGACAACAATGTCAAAAGCAGAACTGCATGGATGTGAACTCAGGCCATTCTGTCTTCATCCCCTTCCCTCTCCTCCCCACCTCAATCATCACTGTGATGGATTCCGGGAGGAGTGCCCTTTTGGAAACCACACTATATGTATGATCTGTGTCCTTTCTCCTCCCCCTATACCCTTTGTCCCCCCATCCCCAGGCAAATTTTTTTTTAATTTAATTTTTTGGATAGGTAACACATTCACATGTTTCAAACATTAAAATTAAGAAAGCTATAAAGCAAAAGACTGTCTTCCACCTTATCCCTCTTCATTTAGGTCCTTTCCTCCTCAACAAATAAACACTGTTCTTTCTTTTTTATCCTCTCAGATATATTTATGCATAAATCAGTCATGTAGATGCATTTTATTCCCCTTTATCTGTTACATACATGACAGCCTCTTTTACATACAGATATGGTATGTCTATTTGTATTCTTCTGTATGACTTTTCCATACTGATTCATTAAGAACTCCATATTTTGTTTTTCTTTTACAGAATATTTAATTGTATGGATTTACCACAGTTGATGAAGTCAACTCTCTTTTGATAAACATTTAGGTGGCTTCTGATCTTTGGCTATTACAGACAATGTGTCATAAATAGCTTTTGTACAATATGTGAGTATATCTGGAAGATAAATTCTTAAGGTTGAAGGGTATGAGATTTAGCTTTTGTAGTCTAAGTGAAAAATGGTATTTCTTTATAATCTTAATTTTCATTTCTTTTGTAATAGGCATTAAAAAAAGTTTAAGAGGTACTCATTTTCCTTCAGTAAACTCTCTACATAGACATGTGCAACTTCTCTATTGGGTTGTTGATAGTTCTTACTAATTTGTAGGGGACATCTTTAATATAGGTTAAAAAAGAGATATTAGGCCCAAAAATGAAGTCACATTTGCCAAGCCCCACATCACCAAACTGAGAATTAATACGTAACTTAATTACTGTTTCAAACTCTCCCAGGAGTGGAATCTTAAACCAGTCAGTCTGGAATTACCTGGTCAACACTAGTGAGGTAATCCACCTGCTAGACCCCTGTGTTCCTTCAAGGAAGGTGACCTTGCCACAAACAATCCAGTCTTTGCTAGTAACTTCCTTGATCCTGCTCCCTTCTGCCTATAAAAGCCTTGCATTTTGTACAGCTTCTTAGAGCTCCTTTCTGTTTGCTAGCTGGGGTGCTGCCTGATTCATGAATAAAGCCAGTAAGATCTTTACAATGTATCAGTTGGATTTTGTTTTTTAACAGGGTGACATAAGTTGTAAACATTTTCCCTAATCTGTCATTATCTTCTGACTCTATGGTTTTTTTGGAGAGGAATGCATCTTTTAACAAATTTTAATTTTTATATAGTCAAAGATATCAGTCTTTGCTTTTGAGGGTTTTGGATTTTGTGTAATAGTTAGACCTAATCTGTTCTGAAGTTATAAACATTCTTCTGCATTCTACTGTAACATTTTTTTTATAAATTTATACTCATATTGATCTTGTAAAGGAGGAGAAACAATTTTCCCTCGACCTTTCTGAATTTTTGCTGAGACTCCTGTAATAAAAGACAGATTAACTAGGGAAAGACAAACACAAGTTTATTAACGTTTGTACCTCATGTGTATATGGGAGACATCCAGGGGAAAACGAGGAGCTCCCTGTAGTGGCTTAGAATTTAGAATTAAATGCCATCCTAACAGGGAAAGGGGACAGGAAATGGAGCCCTCCCAGGGGAGAGGAAGTGATTCTCAGGAGAGATGAACGCGCTTTTGGGAGAGTAGGTGGGAGGTATGGCAGCTTGTGACACAGTTTGTCTGGGTGCCGTGTGGATGTCTAGTCTCCTCTCCTGTGGGGAGTCAATCCTCCCCAGTTGATGAGGCTCCGGGGAGGGGATCTGAGACAATTGAGTTCCTTTTGCAGGATCTGTCTTTAGGCAGATAAGGGGAGTTCAGAGAAAGCTTCTTCCTGTATTTGCTGTTTTTTAAGTGCCTTCAGCTCAACATAATCAATGCACCAAAGCATCGTATTTTAACAAAGTCTTGTATTTGGGGGTGGCAGATCCTAAGCTCCCAGGGTTATATTTTAGGATAGGTATTCTGTTGTCTTTCAGTGTTTTTGTTTATACAGAATTTATTCTGTGTCAGTTTGCTTCCACATGGCTATCCAGTTATGCTGACACTGTGACACCACGAGTTGACTAGTCCTGTGTTTTTCTTTAGGTGTTGGGGACACCTCCTTATGGGTTGTGGCAGTCTCATTCCTGAGCACTGTGGGGTGCGGGGGTGGGGATGCTGACAAAGCAGACGCCCCAGGGCAGTTCTCCCATCTGCTGTGACAGCAGAGTAGGGGCTTTTCTCAGGTACTCAGGCCATCTTGCCTCAGAGACAGTCTGCTGTCCAGGGATGTGCTGGTTGGGGATCCCCAGCATTGCCTGCCCCACCCCCTCCCCCCTCTACTGGGAGTGCAGCAGCTCAGATTCACTGCACTCAGGGGTGGAATTAGGCTTTGGGCCTGAATAAATAATTAGAAACTGGCTGCTGAGAGAATGTCCCTGGTGATTGCTTGCTCTGGAATTTTGCTGGGTGGCACACAGAGTTTTATTACCCAATTAAAATGCAGCAGATTAAATCGTGCAAAAGGAAGATGGAGAGGGCCACTAAATCTGCCATGGAAAGGGCTGTGGAAGGCCCGCCTGAAAGGCATGAATTGATGATTCAGAGAGAATCGAGAAAAAGAGCAATCAGGTTTCGCCAAAAGAAATCACTAACCAAGCGTATTGGAAGGTGACTGAATATTTGCCTTGGGGAGGGGTCGAAGGTGTTGACACTGGGGAAGAGTTTTTCAAGTTTCCTGTGAGGACCCTGGATGGAAGAGAAATAAAGAGCAGGTAAAGGCAACCAAAGTTAACACCATCCACCTCTGTAGTGGATAGTTTTGTGTAACATATAAACACTGAATACATATGGGTGATTTGGTGGTACCCATTGCCCAGCACTACATACTTAAATGATCAGATCACAGCCAGTTCTAAAATATTAGAAAAGTAAAATGAGGCAGAATTACCATATTAACTACACATTGAAAGGTAATTATATTTTTAAAAAGTTATTTTTAAATTTTTATTTTGGACTCTGCTGGGTCTTCGTTGTGGCGTGGGCTTTCTCTAGTTGCAGCAAATGGGAACTACTTTCTAGAAGCCTGGATTCTAGAGCAGGGGCTCAGTAGTTGTGGCTCATGGGCTCAGTTGCCCTGTGGCATGTGGGGTCTTCCCAGACCAGGGACTGAACCTGCTCCCTCTGCTTTGGCAGGCAGATTCTTAACCACCAGACCATCAGGGAGATCCTGTAATGGAATTTCTTGTGGTGTTAGTCTGCCAGGGCTCCCATAACAAAGGACCACAACTGGGTGACTTCTGCAACAACAGCTCTGGAGGCTGGAAGTCTGAGATCAAGGTGTCAGCAGGGTTGGTGCCCTCTGGGGGCTGGGAGGAAGGGATCTGGTCAAAGGTCTCTCTCCTTGTCTTGTGGATGGCCACCTCCTCCCTATATCTCTTCACATCCTCGTCCCTCTGTGTATGTATTTGTCCAAATTTTCCCTTTTCTAAGGACCCCAGTCATATTGGACAGGGCCCACACTAATGGCCTCATTTTAACTTGATCATCTCTGTTAAGACTCTGTCTCCAAATGATCACATTCTCAGGTGGGAAGGGGATTAAGAGTTTAGCATGTGAATTTGGGGGGTCATATATTTGGTGGTGCTGGTTTAGTCGCTAAGTCATGTCTGACTCTTGTGAACCCAGAGGGTTGCGACTCAGAGGAGCCTGATGGCTACAGTCCATGGGGTCGCAATAGTCGGACACCATCACCAATTGTGTGCCCCCCTCCAAATTCATATGCTGAACTCTTAAACCCCCCTCCCACCTGAGAATGTGAGCATGTGGAGATAGAGTCTTAACAGAGATGATCAGGTTATAATGGGGTCATTAGAGATAGTAGCCTCCGTTCGCCACAACTAGAGAAAGCCTATGCCACAGTGAAGACCCAGCAGAGTCCAAAATAAAAATAAATAGTTTTTTTAAATGAAATTACATTTCAATGTGTAGTTAATATGGTAATTCTGCCTCACCTTACTTTGCTAAAATTTTAGCACCCATACAATTCACACAGTTCAATCCATACACTTAACTAGCTTGAAAAAGAGCGATTTTCTTATTTATGTGTATCACACCAGCTTCCTCCCCCCAGGGCTTATTGATACATCTTGTTCATGGTGTCTCACGGAGCTGCCTTGCAGGACTAGGTTTCAGCTCACTGGTGAGACCCTGTGACTGAAGCTCTAGATCATTTGCACGTGTTTGGTACTTGACGAAGGGAACAAGCATTGAATGTTCTTAACATAATGGTGAGGAGGTAACTATTTCTCTTTGGAGGAGATAAAGAGACCGGTGAGTCTCCCTCTGGCTTCCCTTTCCACCTTGCTTAGAGAGGCCAGATATTGTGTTTGAGACCAATTAGTCTGCAACTTGCACCTTCTGAAAGGAATATCAAGTATATCCATATGGAAATGTATCGCATACATGCAAGATTTTAGTTGAAACCATCCAGATGCACTCATCTGTCCTGGCCCCCTGGGCCTGCTACATGTCTAGCCTTGAACAAAATGGAGCCTATGCTCCATAGATACCATAGAAGTTGTCTTTGAATTGTGTCAACATTAATGTCCTTGCCTTTGTCCTGCAGCAAAGCAGACTAGTAATGAAGACAAAAGTCTCTGTGCCAGATGGTTCAGTCCCTGGAGCTTGACTATGAACCTCAGCCTGTATCTGTCAATAAGGATAAGGCTCACTCCCTAGCACATGAGGGCTGTGTCTGGCACAGACACAGGTCCCCTAGTCTAGGAGCCATGCTTGATTGCTGGTTGGTACAAATGGATTCCTTTCATTCATTCAGCAAATACTTATTGAACTGTTGCTCTGCACTATTCACTTTTACAAATGATAGGAATAATAGGGATCAAAACAAAGACATCCATCCTCATGGACTCATGGACTTTACAATCCAGTCAGGCTAAACAGCATCAGAGATAAGGTGATAAATTCTGAAAACAAAAAAGCAGGGTAAGTGGATCAGGTATGTGGGGCCTGGGGCAGAGCTGTAATTTTTTTTTTTTTTTAATAAGGGTCAGTTCAGTTTAGTTGCTCAGTTGTGTTCGACTCTTTGTGACCCCATGAATTACAGCATGCCAGGCCTCCCTGTCCATCACCAACTCCCAGAGTTCACTCAAACTCACATCCATTGAGTCCGTGATGCCACCCAGCCATCTCGTCCTCTGTCGTCCCCTTCTCCTCCTGCCCCCAAACCCTCCCAGCATCAGAGTCTTTTCCATGAGTCAACTCTTTGCATGAGGTGGCCAAAGTACTGGAGTTTCAGCTTTAGCATCAGTCCTTTAGCATCACACCCAGGACTGATCTCCTTTAGAATGGACTGGTTGGATCTCCTTGCAGTCCAAGGGACTCTCAAGAGTCTTCTCCAACACCACAGTTCAAAAGCATCAATTCTTCGGCGCTCAGTTTTCTTCACAATCCAACTCTCACATCCATACATGACCACTGGAAAAACCATAGCCTTGACTAGATGGACTTTTGTTGGCAAAGTAATGTCTCTGCTTTTGAATATGCTGTCTAGGTTGGTCATAACTTTCCTTCCAAGGAGTAAGTGTCTTTTAATTTCATGGCTGCAATCACCATCTGCAGTGATTTTGGAGCCCCCCAAAATAAATTCTGACACTGTTTCCACTGTTTCCCCATCTATTTCCCATGAAGTGATGGGGCCAGATGCCATGATCTTAGTTTTCTGAATGTTGAGCTTTAAGCCAACTTTTTCACTCTCCTCTTTCACTTTCATCAAGAGGCTTTTTAGTTTCTCTTCACTTTCTGCCATAAGGGTGGTGTCATCTGCATATCTGAGGTTATTGATATTTCTCCCAGCAATCTTGATTCCAGCTTGTGCTTCTTCCAGCCCAGCGTTTCTCATGATGTACTCTAGAATACATAATGCATAGAAGTTAAATAAGCAGGGTGACAATATACAGCCTTGACGTACTCCTTTTCCTATTTGAAACCAGTCTGTTGTTCCATGTACAGTTCTAACTATAGCTTCCTGACCTGCATATAGGTTTCTCAAGAGGCAGGTCAGGTGGTCTGGTATTCCCATCTCTTTCAGAATTTTCCACTGTTTATTGTGATCCATACAGTCAAAGGCTTTGGCATAGTCAATAAAGCAGAAATAGATGTTTTTCTGGAACTTTCTTGCTTTTTCCATGATCCAGTGGATGTTGGCAATTTGATCTCTGGTTCGTCTGCTTTTTCTAAAACCAGCTTGAACATCAGGAAGTTCACAGTTCACATATTGCTGAAGCCTGGCTTGGAGAATTTTGAGCATTACTTTACTAGCATGTGAGATGAGTACAATTGTGCTGTAGTTTGAGCAGTCTTTGGCATTGCCTTTCTTTGGGATTAGAATGAAAACTGACCTTTTCCAGTCCTGTGGCCACTGCTGAGTTTTCCAAATTTGCTGGTATAGTGAGTGCAGCACTTTCACAGCATCATCTTTCAGGATTTGAAATAGCTCATCTGGCATTCCTGACAGAATGTGGTCCACTGGAGAAGGGAATCGCAAACCACTTCAATGAAAAGGCAAGATGATAGGATACTGAAAGAGGAACTCCCCAGGTTGGTAGGTGCCCAATATGCTACTGCAGATCATGCTAACTCCAGAAAGAATGAAGGGATGGAGCCAAAGCAAAAACAATACCCAGTTGTGGACGTGACTGGTGATAGAAGCAAGATCCAATGCTGCAAAGAGCAATATTGCATAGGAACCTGTAATGTTAGGTCTATGAATCAAGGCAAATTGGAAGTGGTCAAACAGGAGATGGCAAGAGTGAACGTCAACATTCTAGGAATCAGAGAACTAAAATGGACTGGAATGGGTGAATTTAACTCAGATGACCATTATATCTAGTACTGCGGGCAGGAATCCCTTGGAAGAAATGGAGTAGCCATCATGGTCAACAAAAGAGTCCGAAATGCAGTACTTGGATGCAATCTCAAAAATGACAGAATGATCTCTGTTCGTTTCCAAGGCAAACCATTCAATATCACAGTAATCCAAGTCTATGCCCCAATCAGTAATGCTGAAGAAGCTGAAGTTGAACGGTTCTATGAAGACCTACAAGACCTTTTAGAACTAACACCCAAAAAAGATGTCCTTTTCATTATAGGGGACTGGAATGCAAAAGTAGGAAGTCAAGAAACACCTGGGGTAACAGGCAAATTTGGCGTTGGAATACAGAATGAAGCAGAGCAAAGGCTAATAGAGTTTTGCCAAGAAAATGCACTGGTCATAGCAAACACCCTCTTCCAACAACACAAGAGAAGACTCTACACATGGACATCACCAGATGGTCAACACCAAAATCAGATTGATTATATTTTTTTGCAGCCAAAGATGGAGAAGCTCTATACAGTCAGCAAAAACAAGACTGGGGGCTGACTGTGGCTCAGATCATGAACTCCTTATTGCCAAATTCAGACTTAAGTTGAAGAAAGTAGGGAAAACCACTAGACCATTCAGGTATGACCTAAATCAAATCCCTTATGATTATACAGTGGAAGTGAGAAATAGATTTAGGGGACTAGATCTGATAGAGGTTCGTGACATTGTACAGGAGACAGGGATCAAGACCATCCCCATGGAAAAGAAATGCAAAAAAGCAAAATGGCTGTCTGGGGAGGCCTTATAAATAGCTGTGAAAAGAAGAGAAGCGAAAAGCAAAGGAGAAAAGGAAAGATATAAGCATCTGAATGCAGAGTTCCAAAGAATAGCAAGAAGAGATAAGAAAGCCTTCTTCAGCGATCAATGCAAAGAAATAGAGGAAAACAACAGAACAGGAAAGGATAGAGATCTCTTCAAGAAAATTGGAGATACCAAGGGAACATTTCATGCAAAGATGGGCTTGATAAAGGACAGAAATGGTATGGACCTAATAGAAGCAAAAGATATCAAGAAGAGGTGGCAAGAATACACAGAACTGTACAAAAAAGATCTTCATGACCCAGATAATGATGATGGTGTGATCACTGACCTAGAGCCAGACATCCTGGAATGTGAACTCAAGTGGGCCTGAGGAAGCATCACTACAAACAAAGCTAGTGGAGGTGATGAAATTGCAGTTTGATAGGGGTAGGTCTCATTAAGAAGGTGATATCTGAGCAAAGATTTGAAGGAGTGGAGGAAGTTAGCCTTGTGGCTGTAGAGACCAGTGTTTCAGCAGAGAAAGTAAGTCCTTTAGCTGGAGTGTGCCCAGTAAGCATGCAGAAGAGAGAAGAGGACATTGTGGCTGCAGGGGAGTTCTCCAAACAGAGAAGAGCAGGTGAAGTGGGTGTGGCAGAACACATCCTTCTAGGCCTTTAAAAGGGTTTTCGCTTTTGTCTTAACAGAAAGGAAATCCATTTCAGCATTTTAAGCATTGGAGATAAATGAGCTGAATTATTTTGTATCTTGTTAGAAAGTATATAAGGATCATTCTGGCTGCTTTGCTGAGAATAGGTTGTAGGAAGGTGAGGGGAGAAGCGGGGACACCAGTTGGGAGCCCTTGCTGTCACCTAGGATGACAGATGCTCTGACTGGGAGGAGCCATGGTCCAGGCAAGTGGTCAGGTTCTGGAGGTATTTGGAAGGTAGAGCCTAGAGGATTTCCTGATAGACTGGACACTGGAATGAGGGGAAAGGAGCCATGGAGGACACTAAGAGTTTGGCCTGGGTATCTGGAAGGATGGAGTTGCCACCAGCTAAGAAGGAGTGGGCTGTGGGTAGTGCAGTTTACAGGGGAGGGTCAGGAGTTCAGTGCTGGATAAACTGAGTGTAAGACGCCCATTAGTTCTCATCAGAACCAAGCATAGACTAATAGGTACACTATGACCTCATCACTCAGTCCTGGAAATATTTAAATAAGTACTGTTCCAAAAGGCAAAGTAGATAGATATGTTTGCCTCCCCTGAACACCACATTTAATGTTTTGAAATCCTGACCCCTAGAGGTGATGACATTAGGAGGTGGGTCCTTTCAGAGGTGCTTAGGTCATGAGGGTGGAGCCCTTGGGTGGGATTAATGCTCTTATAAAGAATACCTCACAGAGCTCCCTAGCCCCTTCTACCCTGAGAGGATGCAGCAAGAAATCTGAGATCTGATCTGGAGGAAGGCCTCACCTGACCATGCTGGCACTCTGGTCTCTGACCTCCAGGCTCCAGAACTGTGAGCAGTGAATTTCTGCTCTTTGCAAGCCACCCTTGTGACTTGGTATTTGTATTGTTTTGTTTTTGGTTGCAGCAGCCCAAATGGACTAGGACAGGTGGATAGAGAAATAGGAAATTGCTTTCTTTATTCTGGTCTCTTAAAGGACATCTAAGGAAGTCTAAGTTATAATTCCCAGCATTCTTTCCCACGTCTCTCTCCTTTCCTCCTCAAACTCTGCTATAATCCACACTCTCAGGTGTCTCTCCATGGCTACTACATTCCTTCCATTCCTCCTCTGGAGTCTCAGGTTGTAGACTGACTAAGTCTCTTTGAACTTGAAGGGTAACAGAGTATGCCACCCCTAGCTGTACCACTATGGCATAAAGGATAGTTTGAGTTGAAGGCAGTTGAGAAGAAACAGATGCAGGAAAAGTTCTCTGGCCTCTTCCTATTTGCCTAAATGCAGGACATTTACCATGAAGGACAGAAATTGATCACCTGAGACAACTCTAGAGCCCAATCAACCCAGGGTCGGCACCCAAGGAATCTCCATAACAAACCTTGCTAATGCTGCTGCTGCTAAGTCGTTTCAGTCGTGTCTGACTCTGTGCGACCCCATAGACGGCAGCCCACCAGGCTCCCCCGTCTCTGGGATTCTCCAGGCAAGAATACTGGAGTGGGTTGCCATTTCCTTCTCCAATGCATGAAAGTGAAAAGTGAAAGTGAAGTCGCTCAGTCGTGTCTGACTCTAGCAACCCCATGGACTGCAGCCTACCAGGCTCCTCCATCCATGGGATCTTCCAGGCAAGAGTACTGGAGTGGGGTGCCATTGCCTTCTCCATTGCTAATACTAGCACTCATCTAACATTACTTTCCCCGTATGTTTGCCTTCCTGCAATTTACCACCCCTAAAAACTCAAGGTCCTTTTCCTTTGTCTTGTCACTGCTCTAAAATGTATTGTTCTTTTATTAAGATGCTATATAAGCCTAAGTTCTAATCAGCACTTTGAGTTACTCATTGTTGACTGTTCCCATGTGTATGCATAAAGCACATGTTCACAAACTTCTGTTTTTGGTTTTCTCTTGTTAATCTGTTTTTGGTCAGTCTAATTTACAAAGCTCCAGCTGGAGAACCTGGAAAGGTAGAAGGAAGACTGTTTGGTTTCTCCCCCACAAACTCTTTCCATCCTTCTTTGGCTTCCCCATCACACAAAGTCCAGGAAGAAATGTGTCATGGGTGGCTTGTCCTCAGAGGCTGGGGTACAGCTTGGAAGAAGGGACTAGAATGTTGAGACTCACAGAGCAGATTAAGGGAGCAGACAAGTTGGAAAACTCACCAGGGTTGATACATGTTGCCCTCCCATGCATGCGGGTGTGGAATGCATAGTGGCCCTTGGCCTGGATCATCTCCCATCACCTTTATAGCCACATCTGGATAAGATCAGGAGAAGCACTCACAAGATTACATAAATGTTAGCTATTTTACACTTTGTACTTAAGAAATAATACTTTTAAGCTCCTCACCTCTCTCTCCACCAGTAACGAATAATAATTTTCATGAGTTCATCATTACTTAGATTCATAAAGTGATTCTTATGTACCCTGATAAAAAGTAAGGACCTGCAGTCCTGTTACCAGCAAAGCATTCATTCAACATTTATTAAATGTATTATTTGGGCTAGGGCCTGAGCTGCATACCAAGATGAGTAGGTGAATTGAATCAGCTCTTGGGGTGTGTGTGGTGGTGAAGGGGTCAGGTAATGTCAATATCCAGTAGTAGGAGCTGTGATGGAAGGGCTTCATCCAAAGCTGGGAGCCATGCTCCCCCCAGCTGAGGGGTGGGCCAAAAAGAATTACCCAGGAATTTGCATCTTTAAAAAAAGTCTTAATCTGGAATTTAAGTAAACTCATTGGGACATCACTCAAAGATTCTAGCTGCCCCTGTCTCTACTCTCTGGGTTCCAGGCCCACAGGTTGATTACTGCTGATGGCCTGTTTCATTGCCGTCATTCCTCACCAGGCTCTAGCTTCAGAATGCCAGATAGGCCTGTCTCCTTCACCACTACATCCCCAAGACTTCAGGGGGCTCAGGAATTGGATGACTGTTGAATGAATGGATGGAGAGATAAATGATTCCCTTATTAATAGAATTATATTATTCATTGTTTTGAGTACATGCACAACTTTTTTTTTTTTTAATTAATTAATTAATTTTTTTACTTTATAATATTGTATTGGTTTTGCCATACATTGACATGAATCCACCATGGGTGTACATGTGTTCCGTATCCTGAACCCCCCTCCCACCTCCCTCCCACCCAATCTCATCCCTCTGGGTCATCCCAGCACGCACAACTTTTAAAAGTACAACATGTTCACTACTGAGATGTTTCTTTTTTCCCCAATTTTAAAGATTGAAATATTTATAATGTTGTGTTAATTTTTGCTGAACAGCAAAATGATTCAGTTATACACACACACACACACATATATATTCTTTTTAAATCTTCTTTTCCATTGTGGTTTATCATAAGATATTGAATACAGTTCTCTGTGTTATATAGAACCTTGTTATCCTTTCTATACATAAAAGCTTACATGTGCTAACACCAACCTCTTATTCCATTCCTCCCTCAACCCCCTTCCCCTCGGCAACCACAGGGTGTTCTCTATGTCCATGATCCTGTTTCTGTTTCATAGATGGTTTCATTTGTGTCATATTTTAGATTCTACATAAAAGTGATATCATATGGCATTTGTCTTCCTCTTTCTGCCTTCACTTAGTATGATAAGCTCTAGTTGCATTCATGTTGCTGCAAATGGCATTATTCCATTCTTTTGTAAATGGTTAAATAGTATTCCATTGTACATGTGTACCACATCTTTAGCCATTCACCTGTCAATGGACATTTTGGTTGTTTCCATGTCTTGGCTGTCATGACTAGTGTTGCTATCAACTTAGGGGTGCATATATCTTTTTGAATTATAGTTTTGTCTGGATATATGCCTAGGAGTGGGACTGCTGGATCATAGAGTAATTCTGTTTTCAGTTTCCTGAGGAACCTCCACGCTGTTTTCTGAAGTGGTTGCACCAACTTAACGCTTCCACCAACAGTGTTAGGAGGGTTCCTTTTTCTCTACACCCTTTCCAGCATTTATTATTTGTATACTTTTTAATGATAGCCATTCTGACTGGTGTGAGATGCTACCTTATCGTAGTTTTGTGAGATTATTCTTTCTTATTTAACTTTTTAAAACATCATTTTAGTGAGAGAATTTTTTTCAGTGCAGTGTCAATCAGTTCAGTCGCTCAGTCATGTCCAACTCTTTGAGACCTCATGAACCGCAGCATGCCAGGCCTCCCTGTCCATCACCAACTCCCGGAGTTTACCTAAACTTATGTCCATTGAGTCGGTGATGCCATCCAACCATCTCATCCTCTGTTGTCCCCTTCTCCTCCTGCCCTCAATCATTCCCAGCATCAGGGTCTTTTCCAATGAGTTAGCTCTTTGCATCAGGTGGCCAAAATATTGGAGTTTCAGCTTCAACATCAATCCCTCCAGTGAACATCCAGGACTGATCTCCTTTAGGATGGACTGGCTGGGTCTCCTTGCAGTCCAAGGGACTCTCAAGAGTCTCCTCCAACACCACAGTTCAAAAGCATCAATTCTTCAGTGCTCAGCTTTCTTTATAGTCCAACTCTTACATCCATACATGACTACTGGAAAAACCATAGCCTTGACTAGATGGACCTTTGTTGACAAAGTAATGTCTCTGCTTTATAATATGCTGTCTGCTGCTGCTGCTAAGTCGCTTCAGTCGTGTCTGACTCTGTGTGACCCCATAGACGGCAGCCCACCAGGCTCCTCCATCCCTGGGCTTCTCCAGGCAAGAACACTGAAGGCCATTGCCTATTCCAAATATGCTGTCTAGGTTGGTCATAACTTTCCTAACAAGGAGTAAGAGTCTTTTAATTTCATGGCTGCAGTCACCATCTGCAGTGTTTTTGGAGCCCAGAAAAATAAAGTCTGTCACTGTTTCCACTGTTTCCCCATCTATTTGCCATGAAGTGATGGGACCACTTCATGCCATGATTTTAGTTTTCTGAATGTTGAGCTTTAAGCCAACTTTTTCACTCTCCTCTTTCACTTTCATCAAGAGGCTTTTGAGTTCCTCTTCACTTTCTGCCATAAGGGTGGTGTCATCTGCATATCTGAGGTTATTGATATTTCTCCCAGCAATCTTGATTCCAGCTTGTGCTTCCTCCAGCCCAGCGTTTCTCATGATGTACTCTGCATAGAAGTTAAATAAGCAGGGTGACAATATACAGCCTTGACGTACTCCTTTTCCTATTTGGAACCAGTCTGTTGTTCCATGTCCAGTTCTAACTGTTGCTTCCTGACCTGCATACAGGTTTCTCAGAGGCAGGTCAGGTGATCTGGTATTCCCATCTCTTTCAGAATCTTCCACAGTTTATTGTGATCCACACAGTTTTCAGTGCAACCACATCATTAATCAGTGAGAGTCAGCTGGAAATGAGATTTGTGTCAGTTCTTATAGTTATTTTGGGGGAAAAATATTGTGTCAAACCAGGGCTATCTTATTCTTATCTTTACTTTAATCTAAAGAACTGTGGTGTTGGAGAAGACTCTTGAGAGTCCCTTGGACTGCAAGGAGATCCAACCAGTCCATTCTGAAAGAGATCAGCCCTGGGTGTTCTTTGGAAGGAATGATGCTAAAGCTGAAACTCCAGTACTTTGACCACCTCATGAGAAGAGTTGACTCATTGGAAAAGACTCTGATGCTGGGAGGGATTGAGGGCAGGAGGAAAAGGGGACAACAGAGGATGAGATGACTGGATGGCATCACCGACTCGATGGACGTGACTTTGAATGAACTCTGGGAGATGGTGATGGACAGGGAGGCCTGGCGTGCTGCGATTCATGGGGTCGCAAAGAGTCGGACACGACTGAGCAACTGAACTGAACTGAAAAATATATATATAAAGTTTTTTAAAAAGAAAGAAAATGTTCTAGGCTCAATTTATTTAACAATGTAATTGCATTTTCTCATTATGAATATTACATAAACTCATATAGAAAATTAAAAAGAAAACATATTTTGATGTATTTTCCTCCAATAATTTTTTTTCTTTTACAACCATGCTCATTTTAAATAAAATTTTCAAGTGGTGAAGGGTAAATTTTTGGGAACTGGCCTGATTGCACTCTAAAATGACTTAAGATTTGGAGAGATTTCTCCAAACAAGAAAGTTAGGCAGTATAATTAAATGGGTGCAATAACTGGGTCAAACCAGGGTAATAAAATCCTCCACACAGTGAAAATAAAGCCTAAAGTGATACTCAACAAATAGAACATAAACAGAGGCTGCTATGGCTGGTACTAGAGGTGAAGGAAGAACTAGAAGCCCCACTGGCTGTTTATGTATATTCCAGCTAAGAATCACCCTCACTCATCTGTTGGAATCACCCAGATACCCAGGTGGCAGAGGGAAACATTAGGAGAACAAACATACAGTGGAGGAGTTAATCATTCATTTGTATCAAATTAATATATGGAAGTGAATTAAAATAAGTCTCTGAGACTGATTGCATCTATCTTTGTGTCAGCATGGGAATCAGAGAGCCAGGAATCTAAGCTGTTCCTCAAATCAAGTTACTGGTCACAGGAGACAGGCCATGTTACAAATGTGGTCAGTTAATGTTGAGAAAAACCCAGGTACCTGTAAGATAGCAAATCTTCTGAAAAAGAAAAGGAAAATTCTGTTTTGGTGGCCACCATTTTCAGAGCACCCTCTCCCTGTCCCCAGCCCCCTGCCAACTTCCATGGACTTTATTAGGTTTGTTGAAGAGGCAAAAATTTTCCTTTACCCTCTTAGTGACTCTGGCTGGGTCTGAAAATTAAGTTGGGCTTCCCAGGTGGCTCTAGTGGTAAAGAAGCTGCTTGCCAATGCAGGAGACATAAGAGACATGGGTTTGATTCCTGTGTCAGGAAGATCCCCTGGGGGAGGGCATGGCAACCCATTCCAGTATTCTTACCTGGAGAATACCATGAACAGATGAGCCTGGCAGGCTATAGCCAATGGTGTCGCAAAGAGTCGGACACAGCTGAGGTGACTTAGCATTTAGCAAAACATTAATAGGAGAAAAGCATCCAAATTTTGTCTTTATGTATGTGTGGGAGCCTTCACAGGGAAATGAAAACCACCAAGGCAGTGAAGCCTAAGTGTTTTATGTACTAGGTTGAGCAGAGAGTAGTAATTATGAGAAAGTAACTATACGAGGAGACTAAAGGAAGATAAGGGTTATTTTAACAAGGTTTCTTTGTTCCAATACTTCTTCGCCTGTACTTGCCATCTCTGAAGAAAAGAATGTTCTCTTCCTCCAGGTTCAGGCAGGATATGTTCCATACAGGAGTTCTGTCTCCTGTCCTCAAGAAGGAAACAGTAAATCAGGAGTCTTTCTTACACCTGTTGCTTTTCAAGTGCCTTTAGCTCAAAAATAATCAAAATGTCAAATTGGCATATTTGGGGGCAGCATGTTCTGAACCCATTCCTTCAGCCCTGTGTTGCCCTTAGTCTCACTCTGGGGAACCCAGGTGGGCTCTAGAGGGATACACAAGGTGATGGTAATCATCTGCAGGAGGGCGGGGGTATGTGAGGCAGTCAAATGGCCGTAAGAGTAAGGATCACTCAGGGAATTCCTTGGTGGGGCAGTGGTTAGGACTCCGTGCTTCACTGCTGAAAGTGAAAGTCGCTCAGTCATGTCCGACTCTTTGCGACCCCGTGGACTATACAGTCCATGGAATTCTCCAGGCCAGAATACTGGAGTGGGTAGCCTTTCCCTTCTCCAGGGGATCTTCCCAACCCAGGTATCGAACTCGTGTCTCCCACATTCGTGGATTCTTTACCAACTGAGATATCAGGGAAGTGGGCATAGCCAAAAAAAAAAAGAGTAAGAATCACTCAAATTTCTGCCCATTGTGCCTCTCCTGATTCATTTACCTGGCCTTCAGGGGAGTCTGAGCCTGGCAGCAGTTCCCTTGGTTCCACTAACTCTGGCCTGTGTTGACGGGTACGGCTGTAGCCTTGCTATAAGTGGCCATTAGAGTTAGGGTTAGGGTATATAAGCCCTCACCCCTCTGCTGCCCTATGACTTTTTCATTTCCCTTGTAAGGGAGTACAGATTTTATTCATCTCATAACTTTAAGAAAATAACCAAGCTGAAACCATTTACCTCAGATTGGGACTTGAACCTATGTGCTGGGACTTGAACCCAGTCAAAACCCAGTTTGGGACTTGAACCTACGTGGCTTGGACTTGAACCCAGCCAAAACCCACGGTACCTGGTTTCAGGGCCTAATAAAGCTCAGATTCTTGATGTCTCAACACAGAAAGAATTCAGTGGGAGACAAAGTGATAGGTAAGAAGTGGATTTATTCAGATACAGAGAGAATCACACTCCACAGACAGAATGTGGGCCATCGGACAGGGAGAGTGTGTCTGTGAAATGTGGCGAGGTCAGTTTTTATAGGCTGGGTAATTTCATATAGTAGAAACTGAAGAAGAACTAAAGAGACTCTTGATGAAAGTGAAAGAGGAGAGTGAAAAAGTTGACTTAAAGCTCAACGTTCAGAAAACTAAGATCATGGCATCTGGTCCCGTCACTTCACGGCAAATAGATGGGAAAACAGTGGAAACAGTATCAGACTTTATTTTTTTGGGCTCCAAAATCACTGCAGATGGTGATTGTAGCCATAAAATTAAAAGATGCTTGCTCTTTGGAAGAAAAGTTATGACCAACCTAGACAGCATATTAAAAAGCAGAGACATTACTTTGTCAACAAAGGTCTGTCTAGTCAAAGCAATGGTTTTTCCAGTGGTCATGTATGGATGTGAGAGTTGGACTGTGAAGAAAGCTGAGCGCTGAAGAATTGATGCTTTTGAACTGTGGTGTTGGAGAAGACTCTTGAGAATCCCTTGGACTGCAGGGAGATCCAACCAGTCCATCCTAAAGGAAATCAGTCCTAAATATTCATTGGAAGGACTGATGCTGAAGCTGAAACTGCAATACTTTGGCCACCTCATGCAAAGAACTGACTCATTTGAAAAGACCTTGATGCTGGGAAGGATTGAAGGCAGGAGGAGAAGGGGACAATAGAGGATGAGAAGGTTGGATGGCATCCCCAACTCAATGGACATGAGTTTGAGTAAAATTCTAGGAGTTGGTGATGGACAGGGAGGCCTGGCGTGCTGCAGTCCATAGGGTCACAAAGAGTCAGATACTGAGCGACTGAACTGAAATTTCATATGTTAATGAGTGGGAGGATTATTTCAAGTATTTTTGGGAAGGGGTAGAAACTTCCAGGATTTGGGCCACTGCCCACTCCTTGGTCTTTTGACAGTGCCTTGAAACTGCCATGGCACCCCAGGGTGTGTCATTTCACTTGCTGATTGAAGAGCAAGGTCTAGTCTTGTCTGCGTGTCTTGGTCCCATTTGACTCTAATTGGCTTATGTTGTGTCCTTGGGCTATGTCATTCTTTCAAAAGTTGTGTCCTGCCCCTTTCCCTCCTGTTACAAAACCACAACAAAACAAAAACCACCCTAACTCCTATTGATACCATGGCAAAATATTCATAGGAGCCAAGTTTCCTCCAGACAAACAAGGACATTCTCTTACAAACCATATGACAACCATCAAAATCAGGAACTTAACAGAGATAGATCATATCCAAAGGAAAATATTCTTTTACTATTTTATATTTGAATGGTGGTGGGAGGGTGGTCTGTGAATGAACTCACAATAGACAGATTAACAGGATAAGTCTGTTTATGCATGTGGGAGCTTTCAGCTTTAAGAGGCAACTTAAACAGCTGGAGGTAAGGGTTTACATATCAACTTAGTGAAGGGGGTGGTAGTGGTGATTGGGGCTTCAAAGGATGGAAGGTTGGGATAAAGCTTGTTTACACTATCTTTTGGAACGTCCTGGTGCCCAAGGTCAGGTCTCTGACTGGAAGTCTCCTTGGAGAGGGGCTGACTCTCATAAAGCCATGTGTTAGATAAGGGAAGTTCAGATAAGAGTTCTTTCCAGTTGGTTGTAGGGTAAATGTTCCCACCTTGAAGTAATCTTTGTGTCATTCAGGTGGGCTTTAAGTCCCATGAATAATACCATCTAATCCAGAGTCACCATTCAGATTTCACAGGCTGCCCTAACAGTGTCCTTCAGAGCAAAAGATTTCAATTCAGGAGCATCCACTGCATTTAGTTGTCATATCTCTTTGACTTTCTTCAATCTAATCATTGTTTCTGAAGAATGGTTTTAAAGATTTCAGACCATATATTATGGCAAAGGGGCTTCCCTGGTGGCTCAGATGGTAAACAATCTGCCTGCAATGCAGGAGGCCCAGGTTTGATCTCTGGGTTGGGAAGATCCCCTGGAGAAGGAAATGGCAACCCACTCCAGTATTCTTCCCTGGGAAAATCCCATGGACAGAGGACCCTGGCTGGCTACAGTCCATGGGGTCGCAAGAGTCAGACACGGCAGCGACTAAGCCACCATATTATGGCAAAATTTAATTAGCATATTTTAATTCATCTATTTACTCCTCTGTCTGGAGAAGGAAATGGCAACCCACTCCAGTACTCTTACCTGGAAAATTTCATGGATGGAGGAGCCTGGTAGGCTATAGTCCATGGGGTCTCAAAGAGTTGGACATGACTGAGCGACTTCACTTTCTTTCTTTCTGTAGTTCCTTTTGGAGAAGGAAATGGCAACCCACTCTAGTGTTCTTGCCTGGAGAAGCCCATGGACAGTGAAGCCTGGTGGACTGCAGTCTGTAAGGTTGCAAAGAGTCGGACACGACTGAGCAACTAACACACACACACCCTCATCTGTAAGGGAAGGAAAAAAATTCTTGTCCCTCTGTCCTTCAAAATTTTTGGTTGGGCCCTTGTAACAAAATGCAGATTAACTAGAGAAAAACAGAAGTTTATTAATGTGTATGTCTCCTAGAAGGGAGAAACTCAAAGAAAGAGAAACTGAAGGAGGTGGCTTAGAACTCTGGTTTACATACTACCTTCAACAAAGAAGAACACATTTATAGAGAAATAACTGGAAAAAGAAAGTGGTTTTAGGTTTCCAAGGGTGGCAAACAGTGGGAAGGTAAATATATGATAGAAAACTTAATGAAGTAAGTTGTTTGCAGATTCCTCTTATGCCATCTGATAAGGGTCTGTCTTCAGAGATGGAGAATCTATATCCTGCCTTCATGCAGAACAGGAGAAGGTTTCAGAGACCTTTTCCTGCATTTGCTGCTTCTTAAATGCCTTCATTTTAAATAGTTCGGCTAGAATTCCAGGTGAGCTACTTAAAGTCCTAAATGATGATGTTGTTAAAGTGTTGTGCTCAATATGTCAGCAAATTTGGAAAGCTCAGCAGTGGCCAAAGGACTGGAAAAGGTCAGTTTTCATTCCAATCCCAAAGAAGGGCAGTGTCAAAGAATGTTCAAACTATCAGACAATTGTGCTCATTTTGCATACTAGCAAGGTTATGCTCAAAATCCTTCAAGCTAGGCTTCAACAGTATGTGAACTGAAAACTTCCAGATGTACAAGCTGGGTTTAGAAAAGGCAGAGGAGCCAGAGATCAAATTGCCAACATTCATTGGATCATAGAAAAAGCAAGAGAACTCCAGAAAAGAATCTGCTTCATTGACTACACTAAAGCCTTTGACAGTGTGGATCACAACAAACTGGAAAATTTTTAAGAAGATGAGAATAGCAGACCACCTTACCTGCCTCCTGAGAAACCTGTATGCAGGTCAAGAAGCAACAGTTAGAACCAGACATGGAACAACAGACTGGTTCAAAATTAGAAAAGGAGTACATCAAGACTGTATATTGTTATCCTGGTTATTTAACTTCTATGCAGAATACATCGTGCAAAATACCAGGCTGCTTGAAGCACAAGCTGAAATCAAGATTGCCTGGAGAAATATCAATAACCTCAGATATGCAGATGATACCCGTCTAATGGCAGAAAGTGAAGAAGAACCAAAGAACCTCCTGATGAAGGTGAAAGAGGAGAGTAAAAAAGCTGGTTTAAAACTCAACATTCAAAAAATGAAGATCATGGGATCTGGTCCCATCACTTCATGGCAAATAGAAGGTGAGAAAGTGGAAACAGTGGCAGATTTTATTTTATTGAGCTCCAAAATCACTGTGGATGGTGGCTGCAACCATAAGATTAAAAGACACTTGCTCCTTGGAAAGAAAGTTATGACAAACTTAGATAGCATATTAAAAAGCATAGATGTCACTTTTCTAACAAAGGTCCATATAGTCAAAGCTATGGCTTTTCTAGTAGTCATGTATGGATGTAAGTATTGGACCATAAAGAAGACTGAGCACTGAAGAACTGGTACCTTCAAATTGTGGTGTTGGAGAAGACTTTTGAGAGTCCTTTGGATAGCAAGCTCCAAAATCACTGCAGATAGTGACTGCAGCCATGAAATTAAAAGACGCTTACTCCTTGGAAGGAAAGTTATGACCAACCTAGATAGCATATTAAAAAGCAGAGACATTACTTTGCCAACAAAGGTCCATCTAGTCAAGGCTATGGTTTTTCCTGTGGTCATGTATGGATGTGAGAGTTGGACTGTGAAGAAAACTGAGTGCCGAAGACTTGATGCTTTTGAACTGTGGTGTTGGAGAAGACTCTTGAGAGTCCCTTGGACTGCAAGCAGATCAAACCAGTCCATTCTAAAGGAAATCAGCCCTGGGATTTCTTTGGAAGGACTGATGCTAAAGCTGAAACTCCAGTACTTTGGCCACCTCATGCGAAGAGTTGACTCATTGGAAAAGACTCTGATGCGGGGAGGGATTGGGGGCAGTAGGAGAAGGGGATGACAGAGGATGAGATGGCTGGATGGCATCACTGACTCAATGGACGTGAGTCTGAGTGAACTCTGGGAGTTGGTGTTGGACAGGGAGGCCTGGTGTGCTGCGATTCATGGGGTTGCAAAGAGTCGGACACAACTGAGCAACTGAACTGAAGTGAACTGGATAGCAAGGTGATCAAACAGTGAATCCTAAAGGAGATCAACCCTGAATATTCATTGGAAGGACTGATGCTGAAGCTGAAGCTCCAATACTTTGGCCAGCTGATGTGAAGAGCTGACTCACTGGAAAGGACCTGGATCTTGGGAAAGATTGAAGGCAAAAGGAGAAGGGGACAACAGAGCAGATGGTTGGATGGCATCACCAACTCAATGGACATGAGTGTGAGCAAACTCCAGGAGACAGTGAAGAACAGAGAGACCTGATGTGCTGCAGTTCATGGGGTTGCAAAGAGTCGGACATAACTGAGCAACTAACTGATCAAACAACAACAAATATCTTCAGCTCAAAATAATTTTGATGTCAAAGAGACATATAAAAAAAAGGCATATTTTGGGGTGACATATTCTGGCTTCCTTTGATCTGTAAATTCATTGACTGGGGACGAGTAATTGATCATCTGTTCTGGACTGAGGCTTGTCAGGCCTTGGGATCTGTGGGTGCACTAGATAGATGTGGACCTGCCCTGGGGAGAGGCTCAGCAGTAAAGAATCTGCCTGCCATGCAGGAGATGCAGAGTTAGATCTCTGGATTGGGAAGATCCCCTGGAGGAGGGTATGGCAACCCACTCCAGTACTCTTGCCTGGAGAATCCTATGGACTGAGGAGCCTGGTGGGCTACAGTCCATGGGGTTGCAAAGAGTCAGACACCATTGAAGTCACTGAGCAGGCATGCAAACTATCCTAACCACCTCCTTGAGTCACATTTTCTGTGAACTCCCACACACATATACATGTATAAAAATCTGTCTTTTCTCACTAGTCTGTCTTTTGTTAGCTTAATTTGCAGGTGCTTAGAGAACACCTGCCAATGCAGGAGATTCAAGAAATTTCCTTGAAGAAATTCCCTTGAAGAAATTCAAGAGATTCAAAGATTCCCTGGGTCAGGAGGATCTCCTGGAGTAGGAAATAGCAACCCACTCCAGTATTCTGGCCTGGGAAATCACATGGACAGAGGAGCCTAGTGGGCTATAGTCCATGGGGTCACAAAGTCCAGACATGACTGAGCAACTGAGTGTGCACACACGCACACACACACACACCACTTAAGAGAGTATAGAAAATGTTTTTTTCCCCTTGACACACTTAGATATTATTAACAATGGTCACATTAAGGAGCAAAATGTTTAAAACATTGATCACCAGAAAATTAAAACAGTTGCTTTATGTATAGTAGCATCTCTTCCATTGTAAATGCTATTTTTATTCCTTTAATTCCTTATCCACCATTCTCTTCAAACTTTCTCAACTTTTCTGGTACTCTTTGTATATTGTTGTTGTTTAGTTGCTAAGTCATATGTGACTCTTTTGTGACCCCATGGACTGTAGCCTGCCAGGCTCCTCTGTCCATGGGATTTCTCAGGCAAGAATATTGGAGTGGGTTGCCATTTCCTTCTCCAGAGGATCTTCCTGATCCAGAGACTGAACCCATGTTTTCCGCATTGCAGGTGGATTCTTTACCGCTGAGCCACTGGGGACGCACTCATTACACAGCTCTGGGCAAAACACAGTGGCTCAGTGGGGAAAGCACTGGTAAACGCATTCAGGACCAGCGGCAGTGACAGGGCATGACTCATTCTGAGCATGATGCTCTGAGGTCACTGGAAGCATCAGCAGTGTCCAAAGACTACCTCCGCTTTGTGGGTGCTTGCTGTGCTTTTCAAAATGTCTACAATCATTCCTGCTGTTCTACTGCTTGACTTTGGATGGTAACTGGAAAACATTCCACCACATTGTTTTGCTAAAATATATTACATTTTTTGAGATGTTAATATAAAATTTTATACCATCTTAAAACAGACAAATTCTGTATTGAGAGATACATACATTCTATGAAGTTTGTATATTAAAAAACAAAAAGTGTTTTGGAGAGTTATTTGTCAGGCTGTACTTGCATATATAAAACACTTAAGACAGTGCTTGGCACAAAGAAAATATTAGCTTATTATTTTACCTTTAATGACATAATGTTCTCGGGGGGGGGGGGGCGGGAAACAGGCAAGAAGACACAAGATGGCTAAGATCACTGCAGACTGTGATGGGTTTTCTGAAGAGATTGAAAGCCATAATAGACAGTACTGGGGGAGGGACCTTCTTCATGTAGGTGGTCAGGGTGGCCTCCCTGGTGAGGTGATGTCTAAAAATCAAAAGCTTTCCAGGCAGAGACAACAGCAAATCCCAAGGCAAAGGTGAGGCGGAGCTGTTGGAAGGACATGATTAGAGAGTGGGGAGAGGGGAGACCTCTGTGAGATGAGGCCAGAGATATCAGGGTGAGGACCCAGGTCGTGGAGAATCTTGGAGGCCACAGAGAAGAGTTTAGATTCTATTGTAAGCACAATAAAAAATCATTTTAAAGATTTAGGTGGAGGGATGAAATGATCTGGTTTGTGGTTTGTTTGTTTGTTTAGATCACTTTTGCTGAGGAGATTGGGCTAATGGAGATTTCAGGTGGAAGCTGGCAGACCAGTTATGAGGCTTCTCCATTGATTCAGGTTAGAGATGAAGCAACACTAAAGATGGACTGAAGTCGGGGTGAAGAATGATTGGACTTGGCGTTGGGTGCAGAAAACGGATGACACAGGGATGGCACTTGGACTCCTGGCTCTGATAACCAGGTGGGTGCTGAAATTCTCAACTGAATTGCTCAAATTCTGAACATTTGCAGAGTTATCTCTGAAGTCTGGGCACATACACACATACCCATGAATGTAGAATTATGTTTGCCGTGTCTTTGGGGAGGTATCATTATTTATAAATGTCAATGTTGCTGCAAAAGGACTAGATGGTGTAGAGGCTCCATACCACGTGGCACAGGAGAATACTGAATTACAGTGATTTGCTTCAGCCCCTTTTCATAGTACCTGGTAACATTTGCTTTGGCCCTACCTTATAATAGCATCTGCTGTGATGCAAGGCTTTTTGTTTGCTTCGCCTTTTTGACTGGAAGCATGAAACGTGTGGCTGTTTTGGTTGTATAAGCTAAACATCAGAAAGGTCTGCCATCATTCCTCAGCAGGCCACAGCTACAGTGTGTCTGTTCCCTTTTTCCTTGCTTTTTAATAGAGTAATGGTGGTTAGGAGCAAATGACCATTCTGAAGAGATTAAGTGTAAGATGCTTTGGGATGAACAACCCAAGAAGAGTTGTAGATCACTACAGAAGGCTGCACAATATGCCACCTCCAAATACACCACTCTGGAATAAGGGCTATTTTGAGTGAAAGACAATTGAGAGAAGACTGATAGAAGAAAAACTGTCTGTCCCCCTTCTATTTACCTAAAAGCAGGACATTTGTAAAGTGTTCTCACTTCCCTCCACTACTGGAGATAACTCTAGACCCTATTAGCCCAGCGATGGCACCACAGGAATCTACACAATAAACTGGACTGACCCTTATCTTTCATTACTGCTGCTGCTACTGCTAAGTCGCTTTAGTCGTGTCCGACTCTGCAACCCCACCAGGCTCCCCTGTCCCTGGGATTCTCCAGGCGAGAACCACTGGAGTGGGTTGCCATTTCCTCCTCCAATGCATGAAAGTGAAAAGTGAAAGGGAAGTTGCTCAGTCGTGTCTGACTCTTAGCGACCCCATGGACTGCAGCTCTCCAGGCTCCTCCATCCATGGGATTTTCCAGGCAAGAGTACTGGAGTGGGGTGCCATCGCCCTCTCCGTATCTTTCAGTAGTTTCCCCATATGTGTGCCTTCTTACAATCTGCTGCCCTAGAAACTCAAAGTCCTTTTCCTTTGTCTTGTCACAACTCTAAACATGTTCTGTTCTTTTGCTGACATTATAGAAGCCCAAGTTCTAACCACCTCTTTGAGTTCCTCATCCTCGGGTGCTCTCCCATTTGTATGCACAAGCATTAATAAACTTCTGTGCTTTTTTCCTCTCAGTCTGTCTTTTGTCAGTCTGAGTTGCAGTGCCCCCACCCAGAGATCTGAGTAGAGTAGAGGGGAAAAGATTTTTTTTCCTTTCCTACATGACAAAGAACAGAAAGTATACACTGAGAACCCCAGAAACAGGGTGGCTTTGGTGTAGAGAGGCCCAGGGGCTGGCTGCCTCATTTATTAGTTATGTTAGCTTATGCAGACTACAGGCATCACTGAGCTCTGGTTCCCCCATCTGTGAAATGTTTTGGAGGGAGATGGGAGAGTGAATAATAATTGAATAAGATAGAATATAGTGATAGAATATTCTGGATTGTTATGGAAACCCAGTCTTTGAAACTCAGTGGCTTAGCACAACCAAAGTGGATTCAGACGTAGGTCAGTGAACTTTCTCCTCCTTCTGAAAACCATGAAGTCTGTATTTTCATCGTCTTGTGATATAGCCTGAGCATGTAGCCTTCAAGATTATTGAAGAAAGGGAAGAGAGGATGCAGGACTTCATGATATATTTTAATATTCAGACCTGGAAGTGGTTTATGTCACTTCCACCCATCCCCCACTGACCAGCATTGAGCCACATGGCCCCAAAGAACAGCAAGGTAAGCTGAAAAACAGTTTCCCAATGCCCAGTAAGAGAAAAATAAAATTTGGTGAAATAATGACATTCTCTCTATAACATGTAGGGAAAATATGTGTTATAAAATTATCTCCAGCTCTTCTCTAGTAATAATAATTTGAAATTACTAAAACAGGAAAAGAAGTTAATGAGCAAAGGGTATAAATGAGCCGCAAGATGGATCACCCATCTCTGAATAATGGGGAGGTAATTGCCTTTCTAAAACAGCACAGAAAAGAGGGCTGAGGAGTAAGAGGGGGAGTGGAAGGTGGAGGGTTGAAGACTCAGAATTGGAAAGAGATGAAATGTCTTAGTTAATAAAGTTCACAATTGAGGTGAAAGTATGCCTGGAAAAAAAAGTTTTATGTCTAAATTGAAAGCAAACAACATTTTTCAGAGAGGCAACAATTGTGTTGCCGGCAGAAAGGTAAAGTTTACAATGTTCATCTGAGAGTAAGAAGTTCCAAAATGAAGATCTTTTCTGCAAATAAAAAGAAAGAGCTATCTCTGGAAAGTATTTCCAAGTTAAATGTTAAGGATGAAAGACACCAATAAATGATTTGCGGGATGACTTATGCATGTTAGGAAGATTAAACCATGCTTCATCTTCTGATGTGGGAAGACATGGGACAAGTGCTCTGGGGGTCAAGGCTGTGCTGTGAGATGTGTACCTTTCTAAGAATGTCTTGTCTGCTTTGAGAAGGAGAAATCAGAGTTTTCATGTTGGGGGGAAAAATTCTATTTCTTAGTTCTCAGCAAAGGCCCCTATAACAGAAGACAGACTAATAAGAGAGAAAGAAATAGAAGTTTATTAACATGTCTGCTTCATGGATGCATGGGACAAACACCCAGGGAAAAATGAGAAACCCTGTGTGGTGACTTAGAACTCCAGCTTAAACACCATCACCGACTCAATGGACAGACGTTTGAGCGAACGCAGGGAGGTGGTGAAGGACGGGGAAGCCTGGCGTACTCCTGTCCATGGGATTGCAAACAGCTGGACGTGACTTAGCGACTGGACAACAACAGTGGGGAGACTGGTTATGAGGAAGTTACCAGGGAAACAGGGTAAACAGGGTAAGGCTTGTTGTACAATTTTAAGTGGTGCCTTCTCCAGTGACAAGAGTCTCTTGCGATTTCGTGAACCTTCTCTTCCTGGTACGCTTCCCTGATGGCTCAGCTGTTAAAGAATCTGCCTGCAATGTGGGAGACCTGGGTTCAATCCCTGGTTTGGAAAGGTTCCCTGGAAAAGGGAACAACTACCCACTCCAGTATTCTGGCCTGGAGAATTCTATGGACTGTATAGTCCATGGGGTTGCAAAGAGTCGGACACAACTGAGTGAATTTCACTCACTCTCTTCCTGGTACAGAGAGGGAGAGACACCCTTACCCAGGGAAATTTTCTTTCTAAATATAAATTTCCCTTATGTAAGAGGAACTTCTACTCTGTTTTCTGAGCTTCTCCTGTGTTTGCTGTTTCTCAAAATAATCAGCTCAAAATAATCCTTACACTGAAGAGGCATATTTTGGGATGCCACATTTGGCCATCCTTCCCTAATAAACTCCCCTTCGCCCTCTGCTCACCCTACTTCAGCCACACTGGACATTCAAAGATTCCAGCTTTGCTCCAGCCTCCCAGCGTCCACCCCAGCTTCTCTCGGCCTAGAAGACTTCCCCCTGGGATGTGGAGTCCACTCCGTGACACTGCCCCACCCCCAACTCCTCAGTGACACCTACCCTGTCCACTCTATTCAGTATCCTCAGACATACCGCATAGTTACTCTTTACAGTGTTTACTGCTTGTCTATCCCACTGGAATATAAGCTCCCCAAGGGTAGAGGTTCTTTATGATTATTTCACTGATGTATCCTAAGCATCCAATAGATGCACGAAAATATTTGTTAAATTGAATCGTTCACAGGTTACCAACTAGCTCCTAATGGGTTAAGTGGCATAGAGGTTTGTTTTCCCTTAAAACAACTGCTGTGAAACAGAGAGTGCTTGTGCTGCCCTGAATGATGGGGGAAGAGAGGGGGTGGAGAGGGTACAGCAGGGAAACCAAAATTAGGGGGAAAAATCCGTGTGAACACTTAAAGAGTCTTTTTGTGTTGCTGATTTTATATTTCAGGCTATATGACCAATGGCAATAGCATTATTTAAGCTATAATTTTTAGTTTTTAGAGTAATTTCTTTGGAATGTTTTTCTTTCCTTCTAAAACAAGCGAACTCTGTGAAGCACATAAGCTTCAGTTTCAGCTTAAGAGAGAAACCTTTAGGTGGAGATAAAATAGAAACCGGCACCTCTATTCACTCTTTCAGTACCTGGTCTGTTTGAAGAGCGGACGTGTTTGGACAGTAATGCTTAATGAGATCATTTCTGTTACTGTTTGTGAAGGGCTTAGCTTTGCCTCCATCTCCTTTGGGGCTTAAGAACTTGGACATTTCAGAATACTTTCTTAACATTAAATACAGAGTTTCAGTTGCTTTGATGCAATACTAGGGGACACAAAAAAGCCTGTTGAAAACGATCTCAGAACTGAAACTGAACAGCTACAGAATCCTTGTGAAAATACAAATATCAGAAGAAGAGAGTCAACATTTTAGGCATAAATTAGATTTTATACAAAATTACATTTTGAGCTTGTGGGATCTGTGGTTGTTTTGAAATATTATCTCTGTTCTAGAAACTGTAGGCCTTCCTTTGAATGATTGCCCAAAATCTCACCTTTGCTGCAGTGATTAGCCAGTCCCGGTATTTAGGGTTGAATTTACATGTGTTTAGCAGTCCCTTAAATTCTTCACCCTGAAAAAGAACCCCTTTATCCTCTAAGCACAGGTGTGGTGGATGCTTTTGCATCATTCAGTTACATTCCAGATTTGGGGGAAGTTAGCTAAGAGATGTGTCTGCATATTATGCTCTGGCCATCTGTCTGTACTATTTACCATGCTCTACACTGGGCCTTATATCAAAATTAATTGCACCACCAGGTCCCAGCCATTAATTTTAGTATATACAAACTATGTAAGAGCAGTGAGACATTTATTTATATTTTTTGCTTCAACCTGTAATTCTTGACCCCATAACATTGGGGGATCAACCCCCTGCTGCGACTTTATTAAACTATCAACTGTAACAAATAGCTCTTCTGCGTAATTACTTTGTCACAACAATCAGAATTTTAGGAAGCACATTGATAAAAGTAAGAATTAGACTCTTCATCTTATGCTAAGCCTGATTATTTCGCCCTAGAATTTTGGGTAGAATTGATCCCTTCTTCAACGATGCTAGTGGTGGTCATGAATATATTCTACTACCTTGGAGAGAATAAGCTGAAGGGTTTTTCCATGAGGTGAGTGATATGGGGTTGGCCATCTGTGATGGGGGAGTCACCTTGCATTCTGAATTTAATCCAAACTGCCCCTAATTACCAGTAAAGGATCTGTCAGCAGAAAGAAGTCTCCTAACTTGTCTTGCTTATAATTTAGTCAGGGCAGTACCCGAGCCAACCTGTTTGTTAGGCAAGAGAATTATTTCTGAAAGGATCTCCAGGAAAAGGAATACCCGCCTCTCTTGTGCTAATATGAACTGCATTTCATCTTCAAATTCTCTGCAGGAAGAGAGAGCCGTGCTTTGTTCCCCACCTGGGATGGCTGAGAGGCCTGGAATGTGAGTGGCTATGGTTCCCAAGATAAGAAATTGTCAGCCTCCACTGTGAGGATTATGAATAGGATCAGAGAAGGAAGAGAAAAAAGCAACGTCAGATTAATTTTAAAACCAATTTAAAGGTTAAATCTTGCCAAAAAAGAGAAATTACAATCTCAAGGTCGAGTAGAAAATTAGTTATTTCCCAATCCTGAAAGTGTCTAAAAATTTATCTTTTTAAAATTTCACATTTTACTGGGAGTTCCTTGGTGGCCAAAGGGTTAGGATTCCAGGCTTTCAATGCCAGGGCTCGGGTTCAGTCCCAGGTTGGGGAACTGAGATCCCACAAGCTGTGCAGCACAGCAAAAAAAAAAAAAAAAAGTAAAATTTCACCTATTACTGGTCAAATAGCAAAGAAGCCAGAACATGTGACAATTCAGTAGTATTTATTATTAATAAATAGATATAAATGTTTTATTGTCAGCCACCTAGAAGAAATGTCTCGTAACAGGCAAAGAAAACCCCATCGGGGTTTTGAGATACCCTTCCTTCCTTGCTGCTGCTGCTGCTTCTAAGTCGCTTCAGTCATGTCCGACTCTGTGCAACCCCATAGACGGCGGCCCACCAGGCTCCCCCATCCCTGGGATTCTCCAGGCAAGAACACTGGAGTGGGTTGCCATTTCCTTCTCCAATGCATGGAAGTGAAAAGTGAAAGTGAAGTCACTCAGTCGTGTCCGACTCTTCACGACCCCATGGTCTGCAGCCCACCAGGCTCCTCCGTCCATGGGATTTTCCAGGCAAGAGTACTGGAGTGGGGTGCCATTGCCTTCTCCACTTCCTTCCTTAGCAACCATCATATTAAACACTGTGTCACCACAACTTGTTGATCTAGTTGGTGATAGAAAAGGTGGGGCAAGCCGTAAAAAATAGCTAAGATTAATGATGTCTGTCAATAGCCATCTTCTTCAGCACTCTTTGATAACCCCAGGACTGGGCTGGCCCATTCTTGAGTGTGGGGTAATTTGTCCAGTGGAGCCCAGGGTAAAGCTGGGCCCTTTCAATGCAAGATCATTCAGGTCAGCTATGCAGTCCCTGTTGAGGTCATCAGCAGCTTCAGCAGAGAAAGATTTTAGAAAGGATATATTATTTGATAAACAAAAAAGTATTGATGTAATCATTATAAAAATAGAATATTTTAAACTCCCCATCATTTATTTTATAGTTTAATTTTATTTTGAAATATACATGAAAAGACTGATGCTGGGAGGGATTGGGGGCAGGAGGAAAAGGGGACGACAGAGGATGAGATGGCTGGATGGCATCACCGACTCGATGGATGTGAGTCTGAGTGAACTCCGGGAGATGGTGATGGACAGGGAGGCCTGGCGTGCTGCCATTCATGGGGTTGCAGAGAGTCGGACACAACTGAGCAACTGAACTGAACTGATACATGTAGGGGACAGTTTACCTTTTAGGTAAATCTTTTTGGCCTTTCTTGCCCAGCCCATTGCCCAGTGAGACTAGATACATTACAGCTGATTTTATAGGCCCCTCTTGATAAACTGTACAAGGATTTTTTTTTCCATTCCATGGAGCTTAATAGAGAGGGCCTGGAAAAGGCAAGAGAGTAAGAGATCAAACACAATTCCTGGGACTTATGTTTGGCAACAGTTAAAAAAAAAAAAAAATCAACAACAAATGAGTAAAACCTATCCAACTAGTTCATCCTGTTTCCACAGAGTAATCAGGGCGAAAGTGAGACTGTAACAATTTAGAGAAGACACTTCAGGCTTCCCTTTGGAATCACCACTCTTGGGTTTCTGTTGTTTATTTTCTTGGTCTCTCTGCACCCTCCTGCTTAGATGCATGTGTGATCCTGTCTGTGGCACTCCTTCCCGTGGTCTGGGTTACATTAGACAATACCATCAATTTCTTTGATAGAGTCCAGAGCTGAACCACTGTGGAAAATAATGAGCTTATTATGAATATGCAACTGTATCCTTTTTTTAAAAAATTGGGGTATAGTTGCTTTGCAATGTTGTATTGGTTTCTACTGTACAATGAAGTGAATCAGCCACAGGGAATTTATCCCCTCCCTCTTGGGTCTCATCCTCCCCATCCCACCGCCCCAGGTAATCACAGAGCACAGAGCTGAGCTCCCTGTGTTCTATAGTGGGTTCCCACTAGCTATCTATTTTACACGTGATGGTGTATATATATACACGTCAATCCCAGTCTCCCAGTTCACCCCACCCTCCCTGATCCCTGTGTCCTTGCATCAGTTATCTACATCTGCATCTCTATTCCTGCCCTGCAAACAGGTTCATCTGCAACATTTTTCTAATTCCACATCTATGTGTTAATGTACTATATTTGCTTTTCTATTTCTGACTTACTTCACTCTGTATGACAGATTCTAGGTCCATCCATGTCTCTGGAAACGACCCAGTTTTGTTCCTTTTTATGGCTGTATCTATGTACCACATCTTCTTCATCCATTCATCTGTCAGTGGACATTTTAACTCTCTTAGATTTGATTTATTAATTCTTTCTGTATGCAGTGTTCATGGGTTGATGGGGCCAACTAGTCACGGGCTCATCAGAGCTCCCTCTCTCTCTGGGAGTTAAAAATCTGCAAACAGCATCCAGATTCTTTTACAGTGCCCCATTCTAGGCTCCACAAAGGCAGGAGCAGGTTTTACTTCCTGGGGCCGGTGCTGTAGCTGTTAGGAGTCAATTCTCCTTAGGACTCAGATTGTCAAGTTGTTTCAGGACTCTTGGGTTTGTTTGACTTCCTTCCTAGGACCTTGGGAATTTTGGTATAAAACTATCCTTTTCTCTAGTTTTCAGAAGACAAATAGAAGACTTTGCCAAGGAAACAGAGAAGAAAAGGTTAGAAAATATATTGATTTACAAAAATAGATGGATCTTTAGTAGAACAAAAGGACAAACTACAGGCTGGGAGAAAATACTTGCAAAAGACATGTCTGATAAAGGACTGGTATCTAAAATATATAAAGAACTTTTAAAACTCAGCAATAAGGAAACGAACAACCAACTGAAAAGAGGGTAAAAGATTAGAGCAGACACTTCCCCAGAGAAGATGTACAGATAGCAAATGAGTATATGAAAATATCCTTAGGGAGTTGCATATTAAAATAAGATACCACTGCACACATAAAAGAATGATTAAAATCCAAAACAGTGACAATACCAAAAGCTGGCAAGGATGTGTAGGATCTCTTACTCATTGCTGGTGGGAATGCAAAATGGTAAAGCCACTCTGGAAGATAGCTTGACAGTTTCTTCCAAAACCAAATATACTCTTACCACATAATCCAGCAAATTATGCTCCTTGGTATTTACCCAAAGGAGTTAAAAAATTATGTTCACACAAAAACATGCCCACAGATGTTTAGCAGCTTTATTCATAATTGCCAAAATTCAGAAGCAACAAGATGTTTTTCTGTAGGTGAATACATAAACTATGAGACATCCACAGTAGAGTATCATTCAGTGCTAGAAGAAATGAGCTAACAAGCTGTGAAAAGACATGGAGGAACCTTAAATGTATATTGCCAGGTGAAAGAAACCAATCTGAAATGCATACATACTGTATGACTCCAACGATGTAACATTCTGGAACAGGCAAAATTATGGAGATAATAAAAAGATGAGTGGTTGGCAGGGGTTGTGGTGAGGAAGTGATGACTAGCTTAGGGAATTTTTAGGGCAGTGAAAGTACTGTGTGATACTGAAACATGGGGTACATGACATTATACATTTGTTCAAACCCATAGGACGTACAATGCAAAGAGTGAACCCTAATGTAGACTGTGGACTTTAGTTAATAACATCAGTATTGGCTCATCAACTATAACCAATGTGCACTTAATGCAAGATGTTAATGACAGGGGAATTGGGACGGGGGAAGGAGGATATGGGAACCCTGTACTTTCTGCTCAATTTTTCTATAAACCTGAACCTTTTAAGAAAAAGGTCTACTAACTAAAAGAAAACAAAAAGCCAGATCTAGGAAAGTGTGGGAAGAATCGTGCCATTAGAGGGTCAAGGGAAGTGTGGTCAACACTGATCTGAATTTTTCTGAGCCACCGCAAAGGCAGGCCTCTGAGGCGATGTTTTCACCACCAAGAGTCTAGCCGGTGAATTTAAGTTGCTGGTCAGCCGAACAGCACTGCACTGTTCACCATCTCAGAACAGCTAATGAAATCACAGACTCCCATCTTAGGGAGCTAGGGGGAGAAGAAAGGGGCTTTCAACTGAGTTTAAAGGTAAGAAATAGAAACATCCAGAGACTTTTGTAGCCTGTAGCATTTGAAAAGCTCTTCAAATAAATCATCTCAAGCACTGGAGTTGGAGGAACCTTGAAATAGGATAATTATGAGCTTTGATGTGGTGGTTTGTGCTGCATTCACAGTATTTACTCCATTCGAGTGTGTGTGAGTGAGAGAGAGAGAGAGAGAGAGAGAGAGCCGCGCATGCGCACGCCTGCATTCACAGTATTTACTCCATTCGAGTGTGTGTGAGTGAGAGAGAGAGAGAGAGAGAGAGAGAGAGAGCCGCGCATGCGCACGCCTGCCTGAGAGCCAGGGAGACCAAAAGGAAGGAAGGGAGAAAAGATCTTCATCTTCTCTAATTTCTTTGTACTGGTGGAGTCTAACCTGACCAGGTTATTTCTTTTACACTAACTTCGAGCAGCTACCCACATGTCTTAGTCAACACATCTTTGTACTTGCATTCCTTGAAACCACATTCTGCTTCTTCCTTTTCCCACCTTGCCACCCTCCCCCCTGCCCTTTTTTTAAAGAAAGCGTTGTTAATATGTTCAAGATCTTTCCGGTGTTGTCACATGGCTGTCATGTTGTTCATCACGTTTTCTTCCCTCCCTCTTAAAGTCCCACCTAGCCTCCTTGGGAGAGGTGGTGTCTACTTCAGCCCCTTGCCTTCTGGTTTGCAGACACAACTCCAGGGGTTTGATTAGCCTCAGCCTGAGATGACCCAGATACTTTAAGGGAGTAGAAACAATAGAATTATCCATGTTCACAGTGTTAGTGTTGTATTTAACACTTAGAAGGCAAATGCTACTTTCTGAGGAATACACATGAGCGTTGTCTTAAGGAGAAACAAAGGCCAGAGGAAGATCTGGTTCTTGCCCCAGACAAATGTATGACCTTGGGAAAATGCCAATCTGTCCAAGCCTCAGAGCCTTCATATGCAAACTAGAGATATTCTTCCTGCTGAAAGGCAGAGGACCAGACCTTTGGTTTCCCAAAGCCTTGTCAGGTTTAAGGTTCTGTATTAAAACTTTAGCCTTTTCCTTCTCCAAGGGATCTTCCCAACCCAGGGAAAGTAGCCTTTCCCTTCTTCAGGGGGGTCTTCCCAACCCAGGGATTGAACCCAGGTCTCCTGAATTGCAGGTGGATTCTTTACCAGCTGAGTCACAAGGGAAGCCCATATTAGAACCTAAGAAATGCTTTTCACCCAAATGGATAGATCTTAACTGTCTGGAATGTGAGTTGGGTCATATTTCCCTTGACTAGCCCACAGCACATAGCATGCTATTAGTAATCTTAACAGCTACCCTTTACTGAACTATTTATGAGCCACTTGCCTGCCTGCCTGGGGACTCAAACTTGTGGAGCAGTGGCTATTATGGAGAGAGAGGGGAAGGGAGTGGGCCATGGCATAGAGCCAACCACCAACCCAGGGCCTCCAGCTTCTGAGAGCAGGCAGCCCCCTGGGTTAGCAGGCTCTGCCCAGGAGCTGGAGGTGAGTGGGAGGTGGAGCCTTGAAGGTCTTTATCTCTTCTCTTGCTACTGTGCTGAATCTGACATAACGCATACATAGCTTCAAGGTAGAGGCAGCCGTGACCTGGAACATTGTGTCATCGGAAAAAAAAATTACATATTCACAGCATTTCCTCTAATGTACCTGTAAAGCTGGCCTGCTGGGCTGTTTAGGTTATGGGTGGAAAGAAGCATCTGAAAATTATCCACGTTAAGAATGAAAAACGCGAGTGAGAACAGCAGGCCTTGGTGAGAGGGTTATCTAATGAGGATTTGAGAATGTTTCTGATGGAGTCTTTCCCTCTTCCCAGGCTGCACACCCTCTGCCATGAGGAAGTTTAAAACTACTCTTTGGGATGTTTTACATTCAGGGAATTCCCAGGCTGTCCAGTGGTTAAGACTCTGCTGCAGGGGGTATGGGTTTGATCCTGGTCAGAGAACTAAGATTTCACATGCTGCGCACAGCCAAAAAGGAAAAAAAAAAAAAAGATGTTTTACATTCAGATTTCTTCTCCTCCACCTGGTGCTAAGATGAGCCTAGGGTGGCCTGGGTTTAGGTTAGATTGGCAGGAGAAGCTTTTCTGTGCAAACAAAATCAATCAGTTCTTCAAACAACCCGCGGGTTTCAAAAAATCTTGCTGAGGGGAAAGATTGTGCATAGTGATGGGCAAAGAGTTAATGGCAACAAAGATTTGATGAAGGTTTGAAACACAGGTCCAGCAGTTCTCCATAAAAAGACGGCTATCCTCTCCTGTCAGAGAAGGCAATGGCACCCCACTCCAGTACTCTTGCCTGGAAAATCCCATGGACGGAGGAGCCTGGTGGGCTGCAATCCATGGGGTCGCTAAGAGTCGGACACGACTGAGCGACTTCACTTTCACTTTTCACTTTCATGCATTGGAGAAGGAAATGGCAACCCACTCCAATGTTCTTGCCTGGAGAATCCCAGGGACGGCGGAGCCTGGTGGGCTGCTGTCTATGGGGTCGCACAGAGTCGGACACGACTGAAGTGACTTAGCATAGCATCCTCTCCTGTATTCTGGCCTGGAGAATTCCATCAACTGTATAGTCCATGGGGTTACAAAGAGTTGGACATGACTGAGCGACTTTCACTTCATATCTCTCATGGCTAAGAGTTTACAAAGCTCTTTCCAGCCCGTTGTCTCACCTTTATTGCCACACTAACCTATGAAGCCCAGCATAGTAAACTAGCATGATCCCTCCTTAGCGGAGAGGAAACTGAAGCTCAGTGACCTGCCCACTTCCCACAGCTCAGGCCAGGGCCAGGGCGAGAATCCAGCTATGTGACTCAATTTGTCTTCATTCTAGGCTGTTCGCCACCAGTAGCATCCCCTTATTCTACCTCCCTGCCCCCTCCCCACCATCCATCCTAGCCTTGAATATGAAATTTATCAGGATCAGGTGCAACAGAAAATGCATCACTGCTAGAAAGCCCAAGAGCCTTTTTGCATTTTGCACATATTTTATTGAGAGAAGTACAGCTTTTGATTATCTATGGGACCTGAACTCAGTAGCTTCCAGGAGATCTGACTTACTGATACGTGAGAAAATCTGGGAAATAAGCCATAAGATAAATAGCTCAGTCTCCTCTCTCTGCCATGGCTTATGATCCGGCTGTCATGGGAAGGTAAGTGGAGGTGAGGTATTAGTCAGCTGACTACATAGAACATTAATTTCTTACTAACTTTATAAAACAAAATCCTTCATAACTCTGAAAGCATAATTGGAACTCCCCAAGCACGTTCGAGGGAAGTACTCAGCTCTGGCCTGTTTAGTATTTCTATCAGCAACTTGAAGAGTCATGTAAAAGGAATGTTCACAGATTATTCAACTGACAGCGGTGGGGAGGGATGGCTGATACAGTGTGTAGTGACAGAGGGGTGAGCATCCACGCCAGGAAGCCTGGCCTCACACCTCACACGATGTATCCCTGTCCCTGAGGACCGCCCATCTGACACCTGCAGCTCACAGGTCCTGGGCCTGTGCTTTCTAAGGAGTTTTGTCTTTTTCAATATCATGACCACATTCTGGACTTTGCTGTTACTCTGGCTGCTCCCCGCCAGTACCCCTTCAGCACCACACTCTCGAAACTGTTTTCCATGATTCTAGCTCTCACTGCCACCTCTCACACTACACCTCTTATGAGCTCATCTTTTCTAATCACGTCCTTGGTCATCTGCATTAGCGAATGCCACCACTTCTCACCCAGGTTCCAAGACAGAAACTGAGTCTACCTGCCATTCTGGGTCTTCACTTCTTGTCTATTAAGGCCTCCTGTGCACAATAAAAAAAAAATTAAAATAATAACATCAAATAAAATTTGTGTACCTTTTCTAAAGGCAATGCCAAAAAAATGCTCAAACTACCACACAATTGCACTCATCTCACACGCTAGTAAAGTAATGCTCAAAATTCTCCAAGCCAGGCTTCAGCAATATGTGAACCATGAACTTCCAGATGTTCAAGCTGGTTTTAGAAAAGGCAGCGGAACCAGAGATCAAATTGCCAACATCTGCTGGATTATGGAAAAAGCAAGAGAGTTCCAGAAAAACATCTATTTCTGCTTTATTGACTATGCCAAAGCCTTTGACTGTGTGGATCACAATAAACTGTGGAAAATTCTGAAAGAGATGGGAATCCCAGACCACCTGATCTGCCTCTTGAGAAATTTGTACGCAGGTCAGGAAGCAACAGTTAGAACTGGACATGGCCATCAGCAGATGAATGGACAAGAAAGCTATGGTACATATACACAATGGAGTATTATTCAGCCATTAAAAAGAATACATTTGAGTCAGTTCTAATGAGGTGGATGAAACTGGAGCCTGTTATACAGAGTGAAGTAAGCCAGAAGGAAAAACATCAATACAGTATACTAACGCATATATATGGAATTTAGAAAGATGGTAACAATAACCCTGTGTACGAGATAGCAAAAGAGACACTGATATATAGAACAGTCTTATGGACTCTGTGGGAGAGGGAGAGGGTGGGAAGATTTGGGAGAATGGCATTGAAACATGTAAAATATCATGTATGAAACGAGATGCCAGTCCAGGTTCGATGCACGATACTGGATGCTTGGGGCTAGTGCACTGGGACGACCGGAGGGATGGTATGGGGAGGGAGGAGGGAGGAGGGTTCAGGATGGGGAACATATGTATACCTGTGGCGGATTCATTTTGATATTTGGCAAAACTAATACAATTATGTAAAGTTTAAAAATAAAATTAAAAAAAAAAAGAACTGGACATGGAACAGCAGACTGGTTCCAAATAGGAAAAGGAGTTTGTCAAGGCTGTATATTGTCACCCTGTTTATTTAATTTATATGCAGAGTACATCATGAGAAACGCTGGACTGGAAGAAACACAAGCTGGAATCAAGATTGCCGGGTGAAATATCAATAACCTCAGATATGCAGATGACACCACCCTTATGGCAGAAAATGAAGAGGAACTTAAAAGCCTCTTGATGAAGGTGAAAGTGGAGAGTGAAAAAGTTGGCTTAAAGCTCAACATTCAGAAAATGAAGATCATGGCATCCAGTCCCATCACTTCATGGGAAATAGATGGGGAAACAGTGGAAACAGTGTCAGACTTTATTTTTCTGGGTTCCAAAATCACTACAGATGGTGACTGCAGCCATGAAATTAAAAGACGCCTACTCCTTGGAAGGAAAGTTATGACCAACCTAGATAGCATATTCAAAAGCAGAGACATTACTTTGCCGACAAAGGTTCCTCTAGTCAAGGCTATGGTTTTTCCTGTGGTCATGTATGGATGTGAGAGTTGGACTGTGAAGAAGGCTGATCGCCAAAGAATTGATGCTTTTGAACTGTGGTGTTGGAGAAGACTCTTGAGAGTCCCTTGGACTGCAAGGAGATCCAACCAGTCCATTCTGAAGGAGATCAGCCCTGGGATTTCTTTGGAAGGAATGATGCTAAAGCTGAAACTCCAGTACTTTGGCCACGTCATGCGAAGAGTTGACTCATTGGAAAAAACTCTGATGCTGGGAGGGATTGGGGGCAAGAGGAGAAAGGGATGACAGAGGATGAGATGGCTGGATGGCATCTCCGATTCAATGGACATGAGTCTGAGTGAACTCCAGGAGTTGGTGATGGACAGGGAGGCCTGGCATGCTGCGATTCATGGGGTCGAAAAGAGTCGGACATGACTGAGTGACTGATCTGATCTGTTCTGATCTCCTATTAAACTAGTCTTTTGTCAGGTTAATTTGCAGGTCCCAGTCCCTGAACACAGAGGCTAGAGGAAAGTCTTTCCTTCCCTACAATGTGAAATTTGGGCTTGTCAGGTTCTTTGTTCTCCACACCTACTGGTTACTGATTTCTGTAGGTAAATCTCTCTCTCCTATACTCTCTCCATTCCCTTGGCTGTCCCCTATAGTCCCTCTAAATGTATTAATAATTGTTACACCTCCCTACCAAAAACCGCCAGGAGCATCTTTATTATACTTTCAGAATCCCTCTTGATCTGCTTTCTGCTTTTGTGATTCTTATGATCTCTCAGCCTTGATTGGATTGTGGCGCTACACCTTCTAGCCAGGTGCTTGGTATGTCCTTGGCATCCCTCAAGGGAGGGGGATTGAATACCACTGGCCCCGTCTAAGCTTAGGCCCTCATCACATCTTGCCTAGATTACAGTTACAGCCAACATTCTCTGACCTGCCTGCCTTGCTGCCTCTGGTTTTGATCACCTCAATCTCCTGCCTCAAACACCAGGAGATACTGGAGGTAGGGATTTGACTGAGCCACAGTGAGGTTGACTGAGTGAAGTTCTAATTAGAATGGAAGAAAAATGATGGAGCCATGAGTCTGGCCATGGGGAGAGGACATCAGGTTAAAACCATGAGAATCAACATGTTGTAGAGTCTAGCCTTGTGGGTGGTGGATCCGCCTGGCTTCACAGGGCAGAGATGGGGTGGACTGGAAGGTATGATAATATTTGGAAATAGTAAGAATGTCTTTATTTTATAGTATTTCTTTTGTTTGGAGGAGCTATTTTAGAGAGGAATCAATGAGTGGATAGACAGTGTAGGTCTCTGATAAGTGACCCCTCTGCACCCTGTGCCTCCCTGGGGCTCAGGCTTCCTAGGAGGACCTGTGATGGGAAGGGCTTTGTGGTGTGTTAGCTAAACAGTGTCTTGGTTGACCTCCCAGCCTTTCCCCATGACTATCTCAGAGAGGTGTGGAGAAGGGGTGGGGGGAGTGACGGATGGAGAAAAGGAGGTAGGGAAGGAGAAGGGGAGAGACATCAAGCCCTGGGCCTTAGGAGCCCCGTGGGAGGGGAGGACCAGAAGGCCAGCTCTGCAGGTGTCCTGTGGACCCTTGACCTAGAAGCAGGAGAGGTTAACAGCCATATCGGTGGAGGAATGCAAAAACGATGGCCAGGTTCCAAGACCTCCATCAGGTGCCCCTGGAGACCCCCTGAAGCCTAGACAGACAGCGTCAGGGATGGGGCAGAGGAAACCCAAACTGACTGAAATTGAGTTTCTGCACCCGGTAGAATGGGGGCTCCTAATGGAAAATTAAATAGAGATCTTAAAAAAACCAAGGACGTTTAAGGACAGAGCTCTGTCCCCACCTCAGGAATGACCGATTTGCTGGCAGCCAGCTCTTTGGGAGCAGAAGTGTGAGTTATGATCCTTGTGTGCCTGGCACGAAGCACAGCACTGACAAAGGGAGGGGCTTGCTGTCTCTGACCACACGTGAGAACTGCCCTTCGTGCCTAGACACATAAGGCCCCCGGCTGCTCTGGTCATATGTGAAGGACTGTGTCTCGCTCTGAAAACCTGGAGGCTGAGAACACAGAGAGAATTCAGAAGAGGATGTTAGGATACTAAGAGGTTATGAAAGTTTCCAACCTGTGCCTATGAATTGAGCTACAGAAATGTACATCCGTTGTCTTCTGACAACATTTTTCAATGTCGCACCATTCCCTCAAACCTAAATGTGCAAAACTAAACACAACACCTTATCCCGGGCCTGCCCTTCCCCTTGTCTCAGTAAACATTCTACCCTGCATCAGTGGAACTGGCAGAACCTTGGACATCATCCTTGATGCCTCTCTTTCCCATAGAATCTTTGATTCAGTAGCAGTCATGACAACAACCATGGGTCACGTGCACTAAGCTCTTGCACTGTGGCCAGCATTGTTTTAAGAGTGTCACATGTATGAGTCCACTTAATCCCTCATGACAACGCTATGAGGCAGGCATTGTATCTATGGCTTTCACGAATGAATGAACTAGGGTCAGGAGATTAAGTAATTCGAAGACACAGTGTTAGCAAGTGATGGAGATGCAATTTGAATCTAGGCAGTACATCTCTACATGTCCTGAGCTCTTTACCTCTGCACTCAACTGTGGTTGGTTTTTCCCTGTCTTTTCTGCTTTAGAGTATAAAGCAGGAAGTTTCCTTGTTTCTTGGTGAATCCTCAGAACCTAGTGAAGCTCTTGTCTCCAAATTGAGGCTTAATAAATGCATGATGATTGAGTGAATGTTTGAAATAAGAGCATATAAAGAAGATTGAGGGATGGCCCAGTGTAATGAATTGTATAGCTGGATAGGAAACTAGAGTTTATCCAGTCCTGGGGACATTTGGCCTGGAGAAAAGATTTAGGGAGGACATACTAACTGTCTTTTGATATTTGAAGAGCTACCAGATGGTGGAAGGGAGACACATTCCCTGGTGCTCCCAAGCAGTGAACCTCAGCAGCGTCTGAGAAAGGGGATGGGAGAGAATGTGAGTCATTGGAAAGAGTTGTATAGAAAACTACAAAAAAATTAAGCGCAACGTATCTTCTGTCTGCTGGGAACAAGTAGGTGACAGAGTGAAAAAGGCTTGGTTTGGCAAGGGGGAAAAACTGAGTCACAGGAAGTCTGATCTCAGCTGACAGTAAGAAAGGACTTCTATTAATACATCCTCTAGGTAGAGGGTCACCATACAGGGAGGCTGCACTTCCCTTTGCTTTTGGGTAGAGTCTGACATTGAGTTGTGGGGTTGCAGCAAAGATCTCATGTCTCTTCAAGCTCTCAGAGCCCTGCCCGTCTTCTCTGTTCACTCTGCTTCTCCCCGACCTTTGAAGTTCTCTCTCCAGAATCAGTTGGTCCCTAGAGAAATAGGCCTTTATCTCTGGGCCCCCAGATTTTCCAAGCTCAGATAACACAGCCACAGGTAAGGGGTGCTGTGGTCTCCTGCCCAGCTGTCCCTTCAGCACAGAGGCTCTCACTGCCCCAAAGCCCCAGCTGTTGAAACAGAAGCTGATGGCTCACAGCCGAGTCCCTCCCTAGGATGTTACCCCCAGTGGAAGGAAATTGCCTGATCTGAGGTTTCACCCCTTGCTGGGTCAATCCAATGATGAATGGATGCCGGAGGCACAAAGGCCCTCTGCCTCCATCTGAGACGTTTCTGTAGGGTCTTTCCAACTCCGAAGCTTCCCAGGGGCTGAGGCCGCTTTGGCAGCCGCATCACAGTTCAAGTTCACTGCCCAGTCCTACCTCTCTCTCTTTGTCTTCCCAACTGTTTCTGTTTCCTAAGGCTGCCCTGCCATAAAAAATATCACAAACTGCTACTGCTGCTGCTGCTAAGTTGCTTCAGTCCTGTCCGACTCTGTGTGACCCCATAGACGGCAGCCCACCAGGCTCCGCCGTCCCTGGGATTCTCCAGGCAAGAACACTGGAGTGGGTTGCCATTTCCTTCTCGAATGCATGAAAGTGAAAAGTGAAAGTGATGTCGCTCAGTTGCGTCCAACTTGTAGCAACCCCATGGACTGCAGCCTACTAGGCTCCTCCATCCATGGGGTTTTCTAGGAAAGAGTACTGGAGTGGCTTGCCATTGCCTTCTCTGATATCACAAACTAGGCAGCTTTAAGAGCAGAAATGTATTCTCTTACAGTTCTGGAGGTTAGACATCTGAAGTTAAGTTGTCAGTAGAGCCATGCTCCATCCTGAAGGCTTTAGGGGAGAATCTTGTCTGTTCCCAGCCTCCTGTGATGCTGGCATTCCTTGGTGTTCCTTGTAGATGCATCATTCCAATCTCTGCCTCCATCACATCATGATGGTCTCCTGCTGTCTGTGTACAACTTTTCTTTTTCTTATAAGGACACCAGTCATACTGAGTTAAAGGCCCATCCTAATCCAGTAAGATCTCATCTTAACTAATTATGTCTGCAAAGACTATTTCCAAGTGAGGTCATATATGCAGGCATGGGGATTAGGACTTCAATTTCTTTGTGGGGAAGGGCCACAATTCAACCCACAGTACCAACAAATTACCCGCCTGCAAATCTCTATCTATTTGCCAGGGAATCAGATCTATGACACAACCCAAACCCTAGTTTTTTACGATTCTGCTTTCAGACCCACAGCCATCCTCCCCAGGGCTTCATGGCTAACTCTTAGCTTCCTCATCTTTGGTGCCCCTCCCTGCAGGGCAGTTCCACTTCTACCAGGATATCAAAACCTTTTATCCCCTCCCCTTCTACAACTGCCTTTTTCTTTTCATGTATTATCCAGGTGCTAACTGTTTAGTGCCATCTCTGAGCTGATGGTATAAGTCAGCTGTCAAAGCTACCAATTTACATAGTATGTGGTTCACTGGTGTTTACGTCAGAGATCAGATAAGTCGATCAGTCATGTCCGACTCTTTGCGACCCCATGAATCGAAGCACGCCAGGCCTCCCTGTCCATCACCAACTCCCGCAGTTCATTCAGACTCACGTCCATCGAGTCAGTGATGCCATCCAGCCATCTCATCCTCTGTCGTCCCCTTCTCCTCCTGCCCCCAATCCCTCCCAGCATCAGAGTCTTTTCCAATGAGTCAACCCTTCGCATGATGTGGCCAAAGTACTGGAGTTTCAGCTTTACTATCATTCCTTCCAAAGAAATCCCAGGGCTGATCTCCTTCAGAATGGACTGGTTGGATCTCCTTGCAGTCCAAGGGACTCTCAAGAGTCTTCTCCAACACCACAGTTCAAAAGCATCAATTCTTTGGCAATCAGCCTTCTTCACAGTCCAACTCTCACATCCATACATGACCACAGGAAAAACCATAGCCTTGACTAGATGAACCTTTGTTGGCAAAGTAATGTCTCTGCTTTTGAATATGCTATCTAGGTTGGTCATAACTTTCCTTCCAAGGAGTAGGCGTCTTTTAATTTCATGGCTGCAGTCACCATCTGTAGTGATTTTGGAACCCAGAAAAATAAAGTCTGACACTGTTTCCACTGTTTCCCTATCTATTTCCCATGAAGTGGTGGGACTGGATGCCATGATCTTCATTTTCTGAATGTTGAGCTTTAAGCCAACTTTTTCACTCTCCTCTTTCATTTTCATCAAGAGGCTTTTGAGTTCCTCTTCACTTTCTGCCATAAGGGTGGTGTCATCTGCATATCTGAGGTTATTGATATTTCACCCGGCAATCTTGATTCCAGCTTGTGTTTCTTCCAGTCCAGCGTTTCTCATGATGTACTCTGCATATAAGTTAAATAAACAGGGTGACAATATACAGCCTTGACAAACTCCTTTTCCTATTTGGAACCAGTCTGTTGTTCCATGTCTAGTAATAACTGTTGCTTCCTGACCTGCATACAGATTTCTCAAGAGGCAGATCAGGTGGTCTGGGATTCCCATCTCTTTCAGAATTTTCCACAGTTTATTGTGATCCACACAGTCAAAGGCTTTGGCGTAGTCAAGAAAGCAGAAATAGATGTTTTTCTGGAACTCTCTTGCTTTTTTCACGATCCAGCAGATGTTGGCAATTTGATCTCTGGTTCCTCTGCCTTTTCTAAAACCAGCTTGAACCTCAGGAAGTTCATGGTTCACATATTGCTGAAGCCTGGCTTGGAGAATTTTGAGCATTACTTTACTAGTGTGTGAGATGAGTGCAATTGTGCGGTAGTTTGAGCATTCTTTGGCATTGCCTTTCTTTGGGATTGGAATGAAAACTGACCTTTTCCAGTCCTGTGGCCACTGCTGAGTTTTCCAAATTTGCTGACATATTGAGTGCAGCACTTTCACAGCATCATCTTTCAGGATTTCACATGTTTGTATACACAGAAATGTCTACTGCAGTGAGATAGAAGAATCCATGCATGTTTACACTCTTGAGTAAAAGCTCAGGTGGAGGATGGATGGGAAGGGAAAAACATTTTGCAGGAGCCAAAGCAGAGAGGAGAAAAAGGACTATATTATTTGAAGGTTTCTTTTAAATCATAAGAGTAATTCATTTTATTAAAAGACATTTGGAGAATAGAGAATAGAGAGAAAAACAATTCTAACAATAATTCTAATAGAATTCTATATAATAATTCTAATAATTCCCCGAACACAATTTTGAAACATTTTATATTTCCTTTTTTCCCCTTTTAAACTTTTGTATAGTTGAGAGCATAAATTTTATATTCTGCGTGTTTTCATTTGGCAATAAGGAGTTCATGATCTGAGCCACAGTCAGCTCCTGGTCTTGTTTTTGCTGACTGTATAGAGCTTCTCCATCTTTGGCTGCAAAGAATATAATCAATCTGATTTCAGTGTTGACCATCTGGTGATGTCCATGTATAGAGTCTTCTCTTGTGTTGTTGGAAGAGGGTGTTTGTTATGACCAGTGCATTTTCTTGGCAAAACTCTATCAGTCTTTGCCCTGCTTCATTCTGTATTCCAAGGCCAAATTTGCCTGTTACTCCAGGTGTTTCTTGACTTCCTACTTTTGCATTCCAGTCCCCTATAATGAAAAGGACATCTTTTTTGGGTGTTAGTTCTAAAAGGTCTTGTAGGTCTTCATAGAACCATTCAACTTCAGCTTCTTCAGCATTACTGATTGGGGCATAGACTTGGATTACTGTGATATTGAATGGTTTGTCTTGGAAACAAACAGAGATCATTCTGTCGTTTTTGAGATTGCATCCAAGTACTGCATTTCAGACTCTTTTGTTGACCATGATGGCCACTCCATTTCTTCTGAGGGATTCCTGCCCGCAGTAGTAGATATAACGGTCATCTGAGTTAAATTCACCTATTCCAGTCCATTTCAGTTCACTGATTCCTAGAATGTCGACATTCACTCTTGCTATCTCTTGTTTGACCACTTCCAATTTGCCTTGATTCATGGACCTGACATTCCAGGTTCCTATGCAATATTGCTCTTTACAGCATCGGACCTTGCTTCTATCACCAGTCACATCCACAGCTGGGTATTGTTTTTGCTTTGGCTCCATCCCTTCATTCTTTCTGGAGTTATTTCTCCACTGATCTCCAGTAGCATATTGGGCACCTACTGACCTGGGGAGTTCCTCTTTCAGTATCCTATCATTTTGCCTTTTCATACTGTTCATGGGGTTCTCAAGGCAAGAATACTGAAGTGGTTTGCGATTCCCTTCTCCAGTGGACCACATTCTGTCAAATCTCTCCACCATGACCCGCCCGTCTTGGGTTGCCCCATGGGCATGGCTTAGTTTCATTGAATTAGACAAGGCTGTGGTCCTAGTGTGATTAGATTGACTAGTTTTCTTTGAGTATGGTTTCAGTGTGTTTGCCCTCTGGTGCCCTCTTGCAACACCTACCATCTTACTTGGGTTTCTCTTACCTTGGGTGTGGGGTATCTCTTCACAGCTGCTCCAGCAAAGCGCAGCCATTGCTCCTTACCTTGGACAAGGGTTATCTCCTCACTGCCGCCCTTCCTGACCTTCAATGTGGGATAGCTCCTCTAGGCCCTCCTGCGCCTGCGCAGCCACAGCTCCTTGGATGTGGGGTTATTGCCAAATTCAGACTGAAATTGAAGAAAGTAGGGAAAACCACTAGACCATTCAGGTATGACCTAAATCAAATCCCTTATGATTATACAGTGGAAGTGAGAAATAGATTTAAGGGCCTAGATCTGATAGATAGAGTGCCTGATGAACTATGGAATGAGGTTCGTGACATTGTACAGGAGACAGGGATCAAGACCATTCCCATAGAAAAGAAATGCAAAAAAGCAAAATGGCTGTCTGGGGAGGCCTTACAAATAGCTGTGAAAAGAAGAGAAGCGAAAAGCAAAGGAGAAAAGGAAAGATATAAACATCTGAATGCGGAGTTCCAAAGAATAGCAAAAAGAGATAAGAAAGCCTTCCTCAGCGATCAATGCAAAGAAATAGAGGAAAACAACAGAATGGGAAAGACTAGGGATCTCTTCAAGAAAATCAGAGATACCAAAGGAACATTTCATGCAAAGATGAGCTCGATAAAGGACAGAAATGGTATGGACCTAACAGAAGCAGAAGATATTAAGAAGAGATGGCAAGAATACACAGAAGAACTGTACAAAAAAGATCTTCACGACCCAGATAATCATGATGGTGTGATTACTGACCTAGAGCCAGACATCCTGGAATGTGAAGTCAAGTGGGCCCTAGAAAGTATCACTACGAACAAAGCTAGTGGAGGTGATGGAATTCCAGTGGAGCTATTCCAAATCCTGAAAGATGATGCTGTGAAAGTGCTGCACTCAATATGCCAGCAAATTTGGAAAACTTAGCAGTGGCCACAGGACTGGAAAAGGTCATTTTCATTCCAATCCCAAAGAAAGGCAATGCCAAAGAATGCTCAAACTACAGCACAATTGTACTCATCTCACACGCTAGTAAAGTAATGCTCAAAATTCTCCAAGCCAGGCTTCAGCAATATGTGAACCATGAACTTCCATATGTTCAAGCTGCTTTTAGAAAAGGCAGAGGAACCAGAGATCAAATTGCCAACATCCGCTGGATCATGGAAAAAGTAAGAGAGTTCCAGAAAAACATCTATTTCTGCTTTCTTGACTATGCCAAAGCCTTTGACTGTGTGGATCACAATAAACTGTGGAAAATTCTGAAAGAGATGGGAATACCAGACCACCTGATCTGCCTCTTGAGAAATTTGTATGCAGGTCAGGAAGCAACAGTTAGAACTGGACATGGAACAACAGACTGGTTCCAAATAGGAAAAGGAGTTTGTCAAGGCTGTATATTGTCACCCTGTTTATTTAATTTATATGCAAAGTACATCATGAGAAACGCTGGACTGGAAGAAACACAAGCTGGAATCAAGATTGCCGGGTGAAATATCAACCTCAGATATGCAGATGACACCACCCTTATGGCAGAAAGTGAAGAGGAACTCAAAAGCCTCTTGATGAAAGTGAAAGTGGAGAGTGAAAAAGTTGGCTTAAAGCTCAACATTCAGAAAATGAAGATCATGGCATCCAGTCCCACCACTTCATGGGAAATAGATAGGGAAACAGTGGAAACAGTGTCAGACTTTATTTTTCTGGGTTCCAAAATCACTACAGATGGTGACTGCAGCCATGAAATTAAAAGACGCCTACTCCTTGGAAGGAAAGTTATGACCAACCTAGATAGCATATTCAAAAGCAGAGACATTACTTTGCCGACAAAGGTTCCTCTAGTCAAGGCTATGGTTTTTCCAGTGGTCATGTATGGATGTGAGAGTTGGACTGTGAAGAAGGCTGAGCGCCGAAGAATTGATGCTTTTGAACTGTGGTGTTGGAGAAGACTCTTGAGAGTCCCTTGGACTGCAAGGAGATCCAACCAGTCCATTCTGAAGGAGATCAGCCCTGGGATTTCTTTGGAAGGAATGATAGTAAAGCTGAAACTCCAGTACTTTGGCCACGTCATGCGAAGGGTTGACTCATTGGAAAAGACTCTGATGCTGGGAGGGATTGGGGGCAGGAGGAGAAGGGGACGACAGAGGATGAGATGGCTGGATGGCATCACTGACTCGATGGACGTGAGTCTGAATGAACTGCGGGAGTTGGTGATGTACAGGGAGGCCTGGCGTGCTGCCATTCATGGGGTCGCAAAGAGTCGGACACGACTGAGCAACAGATCTGATCTGATCTGTTTTCATTTAGCTTTATCTCAAAATTTTATATAATCCCCACCAAGCGAATATGTTACAATTAATGTAAACACAGAGCTAGACCTGGGCATTTAGGGTTTTTCTATTTTTTTATTATCACTACTGATGCTACTATGAATATCAGTGTTCCTAGAAGGTTTTTCTTCATTCAGAATTTCACTAACAGTGATGCATATGCTAAAGGGTATGAACTTTTTCCCGGATAGTATTTTTCCTTTTTATAAAATAATACACGATCATTGTGAACATTTAGGGGGAAAACGTGACTTTCTATTCCTAGATGCTGACAAACTCCTTCCAGCCTCAGGGCCTTCGCATAACTGTGTCCTCTCCTGGGCATGCTCTTCTCCCTGCTTTTCCTATGGTTCCTTCTCTTCCTTCAGACTTAGCTGTCATCACCTCAGAGGGGTCTTCTTCGATGCTCAATCCAAAGGAGACTCCAGTCAATCATCTACCAAATTATCCTGTTAAAAATGTCCTGAAACAATTAACATCTGAATGTTTCCTTATTTATTTGCCTATTTTCTGTCTCTCCTCAAGGTAGCAGGAATGTGGTTTATTTGCTTTGACATCACAGCCTCAGCCCCTGGCATACTGCCTGGCACACAGTAGCACACAGGAGATGCTCCATAAACATTTGGAGGATGAATGCGCTTGCATTCAAAATCCACAGGCTAGTCACTAGATGATGGCCTTCCTCTTTTTCTTGGTGAGACTCAAAGCACTTACTGGTGTCAAAGAAGTGAGTCTCCCTTCTCCATTCTCACCTTCTACAAGTCTGCTTTGGCCACACTGAGGCTGATGCACTCCAGCTAGGAGAGGAAGAACATTGTATTTTCAGAATTTTACCTGGTAAAAAAAGAAATGTAGAACATGAGGAACTGTTCAAGGTACAGAATTGCTGTGAGTGTACCGACATACTCAGTACTTGCTTCAAGATTAATTAAAAAATTAATTAGCAATTTTAAGATCAACTAGTTTCTTCCAACAAGGGCTGGAGTTAGTGGCATCACTAATAAATGGGCTTCCAGGTTCTTGTACAGGTTTATTTCTCTTTGTTGAACTGCTTTGGTTGCACACATTTCCAAGCACACAGAATGACTTTTGTTCAAGCTGAATAAAATTAGTTCTGAATTCTATGATTATCTATGCTGTACCTGGTCTGTTCAAAGATAAATACTAAATGAGGTACAGACTCAACTTTCACTGCTTAATAAATGTTTAAGCAGTATAATATCAACAGTATAACATTTACTAAAAAGGTCAAATATTGACTAAAGCTAAAATAAATATGACTTGTATTAGCAGTGTCCCTGAGTAGGCAGTCATAAGAACTGAACAAAACAGGTGGTGATTATAGAAAGATTAAAGCGTACTTAAGAAATTTAATAAACCTCTGACTTGAGTATTGAAACCCATTACCTTTTTAAAATACCTTTTTTGAGGCCTAAATTTCATTCCTGATTATCTTTACCAGAAGGAGGACTTCAGGAAGGCTTTAGTGAAAAGATGTATTTCCTCTCAAAATCTTCTAACTCATAGCATTAGACATGGTAACTCTGTTAGTACCTGCATGCTTATAAAACTAGAGGACTTTTGTTACACACATTTCTGGGATCCATTAATAAAAATCTTGTTTCCATATTCAGAAAGAAATGTAATTTCTATTTAAAGAAATCACTCCACTGAACTAAAAGTTGGCTATAAATTGGAAAGTCAGTTTGACTGCTGCTGTCATCAAAGATGAAGGCTGGCTGAAGTTTCAGCATTTAGTTTGTCTCGGGATTTCATGAATTATGCCCACATTTGGCACAGTATTGCAAACACAATAAACATTCAAGAGCATGTGTTTACTGAATAAGTGTTTATTTGCACTCCCTGTTAATCTCTGATGTAGAATTATGCGACATTTTAAGACTTTCATTTTTACATGTCATTGTCTTATGAATTCTTCTCCACCATCCCCTTCTCTTAAGTCATTCTCCCAACACCCATGAACACTTGCCCTCCAACCCCGTACTCATGCTGGGTCCTCCACCTAAAATCCTCTCCTCTCTGCTAGCCCTAATATCATCCATCTTTCAAGATGGCAGTTCAATCCCGAGATTACAATGTGCCCTCTTCTGCCCACTGGGACTTACACTATGTATCCCTTGCTTTTCATTTCTGTGCTCACCTCCTAAGTCCCAGGAGAATCCCAGGTGAATCATGTACCATGAGTGTCGATTCAAGTCACAAACACCCAGGGGCATCTACAAAAACTGGCTGTGTGAGCTTGCTAGGCTGCAGTAACAAGGAACCACCACCAACTTGAGGGCGTGTAGGGGCTTAAATAACAGAAATATGTTATCTCACAGCTGGAGGCTGGGAGTCTGAGATGAAGGTGTCAGCGGGGCTGGAGCCTTCTGAGGGCTGGGAGGGACAGCCTGTCCCTGCACTCTAGCCTGCTGTTGAGGGGGTTTGTGGGCCATCTGCAGAGTTCCTTGGCTTGTGGACGGGTCCCCCTGATCTCTGCCATTATCCTCACTTGGCATTCTCCCTGTGTTTGTATCTATGTCTGTGTCCAAATTTCCCCTTTTTATAAGGGGCTTGGTCATATTGCCCTAATATCTCGCCCTAATACTCTCATACTAACTTCATCTGTAAAGACCCTGTTTCCTAACTAGGTCCCATTCTGAAGTGCTGGGGGTTAGGAGTTTAGCATATCTTTTTGGGGGGGAGAAATTCAACCCCTAACAGTGACCTGTGTGAGAAATTACTCCATCGTGAATATACCCTGGTGCACTGGGGCCTTTGCTCTCATAGCTTTGGTTTGGGGTTTATAGGTGAAAAACACTGAAGGTTTCTATATTGATTAATTTTTTTCAGTGCAACTTATTTCTCTCTCCTCCTCTTTTTTATTGAGATACAGTTGATTTACAATATTATATAAATTTCAAGTGTGCAACATGCTGTGCTGTGCTTAGTTGCTCAGTCATGTCTGACTCTTAGCGATCCCATGAACTGTAGCTCGCCAGGCTCCTCTGTCCATGGGGATTCTCTAGGCAAGTATACTGGATTGGGTTGCCATGCCCTCCTCCAAGGGATCTTCCCAACCCACGGATTGAACCTAGGTCTTCTGCATTGCAGGCAGATTCTTTACCATCTGAGCTACCAGGGAAGTCCATGAATACAGGAGTGGGTAGCCTATCCTTTCTCCAAGGGGGTGTACAACATAGTGGTTCCCAAATTTTAAAGGTTATACATCACTTATTGATATTATAAAATAATGGCCACATTCCCTGTGTTATCCAATATATGATTGTAGCTTATTTATTTTATATGTGATAATTTATATCCTATGATCCAAGAGGCACATTTCCCTTCTCGTCACCAAAGCTATAGGGGTGCCCCCGTGTGACTGGTGTGGGTCCTTCTGCTGTGGCAGGCTGACTATGAGGGTGATCCGGTTGGCTCAGCTGGTCCCCGGTCCGGTTGGTACCAGGCCCTGTCTCATGCAGAGGCTGCTGGTTGGCAGGGCTGGGTCACAGGGTAGCAGGCTGTGGAACCTTGGGAGGGGGCAGGGCTCATGTTGGCTCATTTGTGGGTGGAGTTGGGGTCCAGCAGACGTGGGGGTGGACCCCAGACACAGGTCAGTGAAGCCAGGTCCTGGGCTTGTGTTGTCCCACTGGTGGACAGATCTGGGTCCTGGGGTCTGGCTGCAGGGCCCAGGGGCCCCAGAGCTGGTATTGGATTGCTGATGGGTGGGACCTTTTCCTAACACAGCTGTCTGTGCAGTCCAGGGTGTCCTGAAGCTTGTGTTGGCCTGCTAGTGGGTGGTGCCAGGGCCCAGCCAGTCCAGGGCTGGTGCTGGCCTGCTGGCAGGTGGGCTGCAGTTATCCTGCCAGTGGTGTCTATACCAGCTGCCGGGGGAGGCTGGTCTTGCTGCTAGAGCAGGCTTGCTGGTGGGTGGGTCAGGGATTCTGGGACAGGTATCTGTCCCCTGGTGGGGGGCGCTGGGTCCCAGAATCTCTGACTGCAAGCCCCTGGGGTTCCTGGACCTAGTGCTTGCACACTGACGTAAGGGGCCTGGTTTGGGACCTCTGGTGGGCAGGGCTGGCCGTGGGCTCAGAGGGTCTTTGTATGCTGGTGGGTGAGGTTGTGTCCCTGTTGTTAGTTGCTCAGCCTGAGGCATCCCAGTACTGGTGCTGTGCCCATCAGTCAGAGGTGGGGGTACGGCTGGGTCCCGGTGCTAAAAAACTAAAAGGAGAATTCCAAGATGGCTCTTTCCAGCACCTTAGTCCACATGGTAGAGTGAGTTCCCCAGAAGGGTTTCTACCCGTGTCTGTCTCCAGGGTGCGTTCTAGCTGCTTCCTCTGGGAGACTCTGTAAGATCAGCAGATAGGTCTGACCCAGGCTCCTTTCAACGTACAGCCTCTGTCCTGGGTCCCAGAGAGTGTGAGATTTTGTGTGAGCCCGTGAAGAGCAGAGTCTCTCTTTCCCGTAGCCCTCTGGGTCTCCTGAAAGTGAAACCATCACTGGCCTTCAAAGCCATACATATGGGGGCTAGTCTTTCTCGTACAGGACCCCGAGCTGCGGAACCTGATGTGGGTCTTGGATCCTTCACTCCCTTTGGTAAAAGCTCTACAATGGTATTGGGTTGGCCAAAATGTTCCTTTGCTTTTAAGTAAAAATAAAAGACACATTTTTTTCATTTTCACCAAGAACTTTATTGAACAACATATTCACTGAACAAACAAACTTTGGAGCAAACAAACAAATCCAATAATCATCTTCTCTTTTGTGAGTCACCTACCCTGGGGACATGCATCTTGACTGTATTGCACCTCCTTCTCACCTCATGATGGCTCCTTCATTATATCTTCAGTTGTAGAAAATCTTTTCTGGTCAGTTCCAGTCTTTTTCATCAATGGTTGTTCTGTTTTGTTGGTTTTGTTCAGTCACTAAATCGTGTCCAATTCTTTTGCAACCCCATGGACTGTAGCCCACCAAGTTCCTCTGTCCATGGGATTTTCCAGCAAGAATACTGGAGTGTTGCCATTTCCTCCTCCAGGGGATCTTCTGACCCAGGGATTGAACTCATGTCTCCTGCATTAGCAGGTGGGTTCTTTACCACAGAGCTTCCTGGGAAGCAGCCCCAGTTGTTCTGTTCAGTTCAGTTCAGTCACTCAATTGTATCTGACTCTTTGTGGCCCCATGGACTGCAGCATGCCAGGCTTCCCTGTCCATCACCAACTCCTGGAGATTGCTCAAACTCATGTTCATCGAGTCGGTGATGCCATCCAACCATCTCATCCTCTGTTGACCCCTTCTCTTCCTGCCTTCAATCCTTCCCAGCATCAGGGTCTTTTTCCAGTGAGTCAGTTCTTTGCATCAGGTGGCCAAAGCATTGGAGCTTCAGCTTCAGCATCAGTCCTTCCAATGAATATTCAGGACTGATTTCCTTTAGGATTGACTGGTTTGATCTCCCTGCAGTCCAAGGGACTCTCAAGAGTCTTCATCAATTCTTCGGTGCTCAGCTTTCTTTATAGTCCAACTGTCACATCCGTACATGGCTACTGGAAAAAACATAGCTTTGATTATATAGACCTTTGTTAGCAAAGTAATGTCTCTGCTTTTTAAAATGTTGTCTAGCTTGGTTGTAGCTTTTCTTCCAAGGAGCAAGCGTCTTTTAATTTCATGGCTGCAGTCACCATCTGCAGTGATTTTGGAGCCCCACTGTTTCCACTGTTTCCCCATCTGTTTGCCATGAAGTGATGGCACTGGATGCCATGATCTTAGTTTTTTGAATGTTGAGTTTTAAGCCAGCTTTTTCACTCTCCTGTTTCACTTTTATCAAGAGGCTCTTTAGTTCCTCTTCACTTTCTACCATAAGGGTGGTGTCATCTGCATATCTGAGGTTATTGATATTTCTCCCTGCAATCTTGATTCCAGCTTGTACTTCATCCATTCCAGCATTTCGCATGATGTACTCTGTATATAAGTTAAATAAACAAGGTGGCAATATACAGCCTTGACGTACTCTTTTCCAAATTTTGAATCAACCCATTGTTCCACATCTGGTTCTAATTATTGCTTCCTGACCTGCATACAGATTTCTCAGGAGGCAGGTAAGGTGGTCTGGTATTCCCATCTCTTGAAGAATTTTCCACAGTTTATTGTGATCCACACAGTCAAAGCCTTTAGCACAGTCAGTAAAGCCCAGACAGTGGTTTCATGTTTCAGCTGCTTTAGAGGATGGAAAACTACAGCCTTGAGATGACCTTCCTGGGGCCCTAAAAGTGACTTTGTGTATACTTTAATAAAGTGGGATACTGGCATGTTCATTTTTTTATATTTATAAAAATTATTCCTTATTACTTGATAAGCCATAGAGTATAAAAGCTAAGACTGTGGGCTCTGGACCCAGACAGCCAAGGCTCACATCCCTGCTCTGCCTCTTACTAGGTGTCCAACCTTGGGTGATGGAGAAGGCAATGGCACCCCACTACAGTACTCTTACCTGGAAAGCCCCATGGATGGAGGAGCCTGGTGGGCCGCAGTCCATGGGTTCGTTAAGAGTCGGGCATGACTGAGCAACTTCACTTTCACTTTTCACTTACATGAATTGGAGTAGGAAATGGTAACCCTCCAATGTTCTTGCCTGGAGAATCCGAGGGACGGGGGAGCCTGGTGGGCTGCCGTCTATGGGGTCGTACAGAGTTGGACACGACTGAAGTGACTTAGCAGTAGCAGCAACCTTGGGTGAATACCTTGACCTCTCTGAGCCTTGTTATGCAGATTAAAAGACAGAGCACATATTAAGCTTCTGGCAGTGTCCTGCACCTGAATAGTGCTCATAAACGGCAGTTGCTGGCATCACCACCCTCGACGTGTACCTGTGCTTTGTGCTGGGTCTACAAAGCTGCAGACGCAGTCCCTGTCCTTCCTAGCTTATGCTCTAAAGGAGAGGCCATTGTCACATGGAAGAAACTGAATGTTCCGGCTCTTCTATGACTGGCACTTAGCTGGTTTGTTTTGTAGTTGCCCATGAAGGGAGGAGGCCTCCTGCCAGAAGGAGTTGGGTGAAAGGACTTAGCAAAGGGCCTCGGGCGGAACACTGATCCAGGAGCCCAGCATCATCGCCTGGGTCATCATTGCCAGCCAGCTGCCTGCGACAGGGCCTCTGCCGGTGGGTCCACCCACCCTCTGGTACCAGAGAGAACCCCCCTGGCCAGCATCTGGCACCTCACCCTCTGCTGCCCAGAGGGATCAATGCCTAAAAGGATTCTGACTCCAATTCCAGGGAAGAAGGGGGAGTTTTCCCACACCAACCAGCAATTGTCAGACCCTAGGTCAGTGTCCTAAAATTTGAGGCCTTAAGAATTGCAATTCAGAGACTTCCCTGGTGATGCAGTGGATAAGAATCCACCTACCAATGCAGGAGACACAGGTTGGATCCCTGGTTTGAGAAGATTCCACTTGCTGCAGAGCAACTAAGCCTGTGCACCGCAACCAACGAGTCCACGTGCTGCACTGACGAAGCCCCGTGCCTAGAGCCTGTGCTCTGCAACAAGAGAAGCCGCTGTGAGAGACCCGTGTACACCAAAGAGGAGCCTCTGCTTACCACAACTAGAGAAAGCCCAGGCAAAAGCAATGAAGACCCAAATGAATGAAGCAATGAAGACCCAATGAAGTGCAGCCAAAAATAAAATAAATAAATAAAAAGTTAAAAAGGTATTCTCACGAAAAAAAGAATTGCTATTCTGGAGATTTGGGTAAAAGTGAAAGAGTGTTCTGGGGAAGAGAAAGAGCTAGGGGCCTATCAAGGCAAAAGCCATGAAGTTGCGCTCTGATGCAAGAAAGGAAATATTTGTCTTTCAGGGATGAGTGTGACAAGTTGTTTTAGGGTAAGAGTCAGATAAGTGTCTTGAGTTTCTGTTAGCTGTGCTGGGTACCTTTGTTAGGATAGTAAGTGTCAAAAGGTTAGAATCTGTCCAGAATCAGGCTAAGACGTACATAAGTCACATTTCCTCAGTGGCTTTCTAGCTCCATTCAGGGAGCTCTCTTAGCAATACTGACTCCATTTTTTATTTTCCTTCCATACTGCTACAAGCCAGGAGGTGGACTCTTACCAGACCGCGATCTGCTGGCTCCTTGGTCTTGTACTTCTCAATCTCTAGAAATATGAGAAATAAATGTTTGTTGTTTAAACCAGCCAGTGGATGGCTTTCTTGTTATAGCAGCCTAAACAGACTAAGACAGAAGGTTTACGAGAGAAAGTTCTTAAGCTAATCCTTAAAGAATGGGGAAGCTTTTGACAGGGAAATGGTGGGGAGGAACAGAGACGTGATCTTAGGGGAAGTGCTGCCGTTTCAGTCTGGGAGAAGATTAGAGAGAAACATGGCCAGAGGTTAGTCTGTGAAAGATCACAGTATCAGGTCCAGGGTAGGGTGGGGTGGGAGGGGTGCTTTACTAATAGCTTTGTGCTTTGCCTTTATTTATTGGGACTTACTGGGAAAGTTCTGAAGTAGCTTAAAAAAAAAAAAAAACTTTTTGTATATTGACATCACACAGGCTTCTTGGTATTGGATATATTGGTGGTAGGGGAGGGAGTGGAGTGGGCAGAACAATAAGCCCAAAATGGAGGATAAAGAGAACATGCAGGGTTTTTTTTGTAACATCCAGGCAGGAAGTATTAAGAACCTGAGCTAAATCAGTTGTCATCGTGGGTTTGGAGAGGGAGGGACCTATTTAAAGAGACATTTAAGGTGTAGCCCTGGCAGGACTTAATGAAGATTAAATATAGAAGAAATAATGACACCCAGTTTTTTTTGGTTTGGATGGCAGGACATGTAATATTACCTCTAACCAGGCCAATGTATATGGGGAAAGGAATCAATTTAGAGAACAGGAAGGGGATAAGAACAAGCAAAGACAACGCATTCTCCATGGGAATTCTTCCTGTGCCTGTTTTTGGTTTGGTGGTGTCCCTCTGAAACTCGTATGCTGAAGTCCTAACCCCCAGTCTAGCAGTATGTGGCCTGCTTTGGAAATGAGATCTTTGCATACAGTTAAGTTAAGATGAAGTCATGAGGGTGGGTCCTAATCCTATATGACTGTGCCCTTATAAGAGGCAGAAATTTGGACACAGACAGGCACACAAGGAGGATACCACACTAAGATGAAGGCGGAGACTGGAGTGACGCATCTGTAAGCCGAGAAGCTGCAAGAGAGCCCCGGGACATTCCCCAGCCCTTCAGAGGGAGAGCAGGGCCTTGTCAACAGCTTGATTTGGGATTTCTGACTTCTCTAACTGTGAGACAATAAATTTCACTATTCTAAGCCAATCAGTTTTGGTGCTTTGTGGAGGCAGCCCTAGCACACAAACACAATGCCCAATGTCCTTCCACCTGGAGATGTCCGGGAGCCAGTTGAGGCACAGCTCTGGAGTTTAGGAAGCAGTACTAGGCCAGTGATGGACCCATCCATCCATCCCCCAGTGTGGTGGACGTAGGACGCTTCTATCTGATGTCATCCCTTCAGAACTATTTCTGAATGGAAATATTTTGCAGAAGTATTTCTCCGCCACTCCACTTGGTCTCAGTGGGACAGACAGATATGGTGCTGTCTTCTCCAGCTTATAGAGAGAGTCTGTCTGTAGCAGGGAAAGAATGTGGCAAACATTCAGAGAGAAAGCAGAGCAGGCAGAGATAAGAAGTAATGAGAGACGAAATGTCCTGGAAGTATTGAGTCCGGGTTTCTAGTCCCTGGGGCCAAATTTTGGCAGATCTTGTAGGAATTCTGTGAGCGCCAGCCCTGCTCCCCAACCCTTCACCCAGTTATTATATGAGGCAATATACTCTTCATCAGCGAGTTTGAATTCTCAGCTGCCTTCAAAAGAATACAAGTGTTAATAAAAATCATGAGAGTGGATAGGGCAGTGTGTGTAAAGTAATAAAATAATAAGGTAAAGATAAAATTCTGGGAACCAAGGGAAGGGATGGGCAGAGAAATGTTGATGCATGAAGTGGGACTATACAGAAGATAAGGGAGCCGAGTGCTTCATGATTCTAGAAAGGAATGTGAAAAAGAACAAGAAGTGTCACATATACAGAACTTGAGTCAAGTAAAGGGTAAAAACACAGTCATGAGGTTTGTGCCCTAGAAAGCTTAGTCATCCATGACTGTATATCTTAGGTAGATATACTTACTGCATATCACTACTGAGTTGTCCATTACTGTATAATGAATCACTCCCAAACAACAAACTTAAAACAGCAAACATTTAATATGTTACATACTTTCTGAGGGTCAGGAATCTAGAAGTGGCTTAGCTGGGTGGTTCTGGCTCAAGGTCTCTCATGGGTTGCTGGTCAAGTTGTCAATCAGGGCTATAGCCTCTGAAGGGTTGACTGGGCCTCAGGATCGACTCCCAAGATGGTCACTCACAGGGCTCTTGGCTGGAGGCTTCAGGTTCTCCCCGTGGGCCTCTCTAAGGGCCGGCTCTAGACATGGAGGCACACCGTGTTTTATTGTGCTTCGCTTCATTAAGCTTTGCAGTTACTGCATTTTTTACAAGCTGAAGGTCTGTGGCACCTGCCTCAAGAAGCCTGGCAGCAGCACTTTCCCAAAGCATGTGCTCACTTTGTGTCTGTGTGCCACATTTTGGTAATTCTTGTAATATTTCAAACCTTTTCAGTATTATTATATCCGTTACGGTGACCTGTGATCAGTGACCTTTGTTGTTGCTATTGTAATTATTTTGAAGTGCCGAAAGCTGTGCCCATGTAAGACAGCAAGCTCCATCAATATATGCATGCATTCTGACTGTCCACCCACTGACCACCCCCCCATCTCTCTCCCTCTTCTGGGGCCTCCCTATTCCCTGAGATGCAATAAAAATTGAAATTAGGCTTCAATGACCTCTAAGGTGTTCAAGTAAGAGTCACATGTCTCTTACCTTAAACCAAGCACTAGAAATGATTAAGCTTAGTGAGGAAGGCATGTCAAAAGCTGAGATAGGACTTTGGCCTTGAACCAGTCTGTTAGCTAAGTTGTGAATGTAAAGGAAAAGTTCCTGAAGGAAATTAAAAGTGCTACTTCTGTGAACACATGAATGATAAAGAAAGCAAACAACCTCACTGCTGATATAGAGAAAGTTTTATAGGTCTGAATAGAAGATCAAACCAGCCACAGTATTCCCTTAAACTAAAGCCTCATCCAAAGCTCGGTCCTAATTCTATTCAATTCTATGAAGACTGGAAGAAGTGAGGAATCTGCAGAAGAAAAGGTTGTGGTTAGCAGTTTTTAGTAATAAAGTATTCTTAAAGTAAGGGAAGAATTGGTGCTTTTGGACTGTGGTGCTGGAGAAGACTCTTGAGAGTCCTTGGACTGCAAGGAGATCCAACCAGTCCATCCTGAAGGAGATCAGTCCTGGGTGTTCATTGGAAGGACTCATGCTGAAGCTGAAACTCCAATACTTTGGCCACCTCATACGAAGAGTTGCCTCATTGGAAAAGACCCTGATGCTGGGAGGGATTGGGGGCAGGAGGAGAAGGGGACGACAGAGGATGAGATGGCTGGATGGCTTCACCGACTCAATGCACATGAGTTTGGGTGAACTCTGGGAGTTGGTGATGGACAGGGAGGCCTGGCGTGCTGCAATTCATGGGGTCACAAAGAGTCGGACACAACTGAGTGACTGAACTGAACTGACTAAAGTACTTTTTAAAGACTTCATGCTATTTCATACTTAATAGACTACAGTATAATATAAACTTAACTTTTATATGCAGTGGAAAAGCAAAAAGACTCATATGACTAGCAGACGTTGGTTCATGAGTTTTAAGGAAAGAAGCCATCTCCATGACATAAAAGTGCAAGATGAAGCAGCAAGTGCTGATGTAGAAGCTGCAGCAAGTTGTCCCGAAGATCTCGTTAAGATAGTTAATGAAAGTGGTTATACTAAACACTAGATTTTCAATGTCAACAAAACAGACTTATAGAACTTTGATAGCTAGAGAGGAGAAGTCAATGCCTGGTTTGAAAGATTCCAAGGACAGGCTGACTCTCTTATTAAGGGCTAATGTAGCTAGTGACTTTAAGTTGGATATTATTCCAAAAATTCTACAGTCCTTAAGAATTATGATAAATCTAGTCTGCCTGTGCTCTGTAAATGGAACAACAAAGCCTAAATGAACAGCATATTTGTTTACAACATGATTGAATATTTTAAGCCATTGTTGAGACCTGCTTCTCAGAAAAAAAGAATCCTTGAAAAATATTACTGCTCATTGACAATACACCTGGTCACACAAGAACTCTGATGGAGATGTACTGTACAATGAGATGAATGTTGTTTTCATGCCTGCTAACACAACATCTATTTTGCAGCCTAGGGATTAAGAAGTAATTTTGATTTTCAAGTCTTATGATTTAAGAAATACATTTCATAAGTCTGTAGTTGCCATAGATGATGATTCCTCTGATGGATCTGGGCAAAGTAAATTGAAAGACTTCTGGAAAGGGTTCACTATTCTAGATGCCATTAAGAACATTCATGATTCATGGGGAGAGGTTAAAACGTCAACATTCACTGGAGTTGGAAGAAGTTGATTCCAACCTTCATGGATGACTTTGAGGAGTTCAAGACTTCAGCGGAGGAAATAACTGCAATAGCAAGAGAACTAGAATTGGAAGTGGAGCCTGAAGACGTCATTGAACTGCTGTGAACTCGGGATCAAACTTTCCCGGATGAGGAGTTTCTTCCTGCGCCTGAACAAAGTGGTTCCTTGAAATGGAATCTATTTCTAGTGAAGACATTGTGAAGATTGTTGAAATGACAAAGGGTTGAGAATATCACATACACTTAGTTTACAAAGTTGTGGCAGGGTTTGAATGGAATGTTTCCAATTTTGAAAGAAATTCTACTGTGGGCAAAATGTCGCCAAACAGCATTGCATGCTACAGAGAGATCGTTCATGAAAGGAAGAGTCTACTAATGAGGCAAGATTCATTACTGTCTTATTTTCAGAAATTGTCACAGCCACCTCAGCCTTTAGCACCCACCACTCTGATCAGTCAGCAGCCATCAGCATCAAGGCAAGACCCTCTGCAGCAAAAAGACTGTGACTCACTGAAGGCTTAGATGATGGTTAGCAGTTTTTAGCAATAAAGTATTTTTAAAGTAAGGTAAGTACTTTTTAAAGACTTCATGCTACTTCATACTTAATAGACTACAGTATAATATAAACGTAACTTTTATATGCACTGGAAAAATTCATACGACTTGCTTTATTCAGCATTTGCTTTATTGTGGTGGTCTGAAACAAAACCCATAGTATCTCCAAGGTGTATCTGTAGCTTTATCCATGACAAGTGATCCAAGACAGAACTGTAGTCTTTTTACAGCCTAATCTTAGATGTAATAACCCACCATCTGTGCCATTTTCTCTTCACTTGAAGCAAGTCTCTATGCACAGTCCACTCTCAAGGGGACAGGAGTCACATTCCATCTCTTTAGGGGAGAAGTACCCAAGAATTTGTGGATATATTTTCAAAACCACTTCAGAAGCCATGGGTGATTTCTCCCAGAGCTGTGTCAGGAAATTGGATAAAAAGAAACTTGACCATGTGGGCCGTTGAGCAAGGGGAAGGTAATCCTGCTCTTTCTAGAAACTTGACTCTAAAGAGAAAGAGGTGTAACTTCATAATTAGAGGAGGAAGATTTTTTAAACCTTCTGTAGTATCTATTTGTTAGCGTGGTGTCTACATATTTATACCCCCAAATAGTAATGGGTTGAATTCAATATAGGTTATGTAAGTTTGGAGCTAGTAATGCATTTTCCCAGAGAAATGCCTTCCATAGGAAATGGGGCAACCCCAAAATTGCCTGTTTAACCCATGTCACATCTGTGGTACAGTATGGTGCCTGCGCTGTTGTAGCATCCACCACCATGTGAAACCCACTGTTGTGTGGGACCTGTCACCACGTAGATCGTTGTTGTTCAGTTGCTAAGTCGTGTCCATGGACTGCAGCACATCAGGCTTCCTTGTCCTTCACAATCTCCCGGAGTTTGCACCAAGTAGGACCTATTGTCTATTTCCACAAGGATCCCCAAGGGCACCGCTAGGGAGAATGCCAAATACAAACAGAACCTTTCACAGGGAGATCCTCTCAGGGCATAGACCTCAATTTTGTGTGGAGTCCGCTAGCACCTTTCTAGGAGGAAATATCCTCTTAGCATCCCAGCTGGCCATCAGTTGGAGACCTCCTCTATCTCCTGGGCTCCAGCTGGTCCTTCCCTGGACTGAGATCCCTGGTAGGAATGTGACTTCACAATGAGGGAGAGGAGTGAAAGTGCAATGTGAGAGGGAAAGGAGATGAGGGAAGCAGAACTGACATTAACTGAAACCTCATGTGCCTGTCATTTGGATCCTCACAAGCCTGGAGAAGTAGGTCTTATTTCCCACGTTTAAAAATGAAGGCCTTCCCTGGTAGTTCAGTGGTTAAGAATCTGCCTTGCAATGCAGGGAATACCAGCTCGATTCCTGGATGGGGAACTAAAGACCCACGTGCTGTGGAGTAGCTCAGCCTGTACGCCACAACCAAGGGGTCTGTGTGCCAGCAACAGAAAATCCTGCATGATGCACCAAAAATCCCACGTGCTCCAACTAAGCCCTGACACAGTCAAAATTAAATAAATTAATAAGTATTTAAAAATGAAGAAACAGGGGCTTGGCTGTAAAATATCAGACAGTTGTAGAGGACTTGCCCAAATAATAATAAACTATAATGAAAGTATTAGACTTAGTGATAGAAGGGCGCCTGCTCAGACCAGCTCATGAGAGCCTGTTGCACCGATCATTTCCGAACTGTGCATTCTGTGATATCACGTTGGTAGCCTGAAATTGGCCATGGTGGGAGTATTTACACCATGGGAATAAACAGACACTATAGTCTTTTCTGTCATGGAGCCAGTTTTTAAGTATTTACCAGCATCCTACTGGTTATAGTCCAATTGTGGGGTGAAATGTTAATGAAATCTAACTGCTCATTGAAGAAATGATGGCAGCTCAGTTGGTAGTTAGGGGCAGAGGGGCTGGTGCAGCATTCCACCATCCTAAACCAGGCAATGACATCTAAGTCCCTCGATGCAACTGTGAGGGATGTAATTTCCTCTTTCATCTCTACTTCCTGCCCTCTTTCTGCACACGCAAGTCAAGTGGGAGTGTGAGCTGAGTGGTGAGACTGAGGAAGTGGACGTTTTGGAGAACAAGCCCTGAATAAGTCTGTGGTTTCCTAGTGGGTGGAGACATGGAGGACTTTGTTCACAGCCCTCTGCCCTCATCAGCCCCTCTGATTGCTCTAGATAATCATAGGAATTCAGGGCAGACAGAAAACATTTCAAGACTTGTCTGTCCAGCTACTCTGAGGGGAAAACAGCTTGAGTTGAGCTAGGAGGAAGCTGTTGGTTTCTGTTGCTAGTTTTCAGGCTCTTTGCTTAAGATTTTACTGCTTTTTCAAAGACTTTACTGTAAAGTTTCAAAGTTACTGTAGAGTCTCTTCTTGCAATCACTGTTAACAACAGCAACTTCATTCATGACCTCACTTTTTTCCCTTGGAGTGTCCATGAGTGTCCAGAGGAGTTCCCTCCTCTGTCCATGGGATTCTCCAGGCACGAATACCCAAGTGGGTTGCCATGCTCTTCTCCAGGGGATCTTCCTGACCAATGGAAAGTAGTATTGTTCTTCTCTTCCAATCTTGGAGCTTGCAGGCTACTTGTTGCTTTTAAAATAGGGAATTAGAATACAAATACTAAGATGAAAAAATTTAGAAGGGTATATGAGAAACTGATACAGTGGATATTTGGGGTGTGTGTGTGGGGGGGTGCGGATATTGGACTGGAGATCCAATATGCTTTATCTGTTTGTGAACTTTGATTTCTTTTCTCCCCTTTATTATTAAATACTGCAGTAAATGCCATGACAAACACAAAGGCTAAGATCTTTCTAATAATTTACATGTAGCCACATGGTTTCCTCACTCCCATCTCATCCCCTTGTCACCACCTAAGCCAGGATCATCTTCATCCTGAATTAATCATTCTCTTGCTTTCTAATTTTTTTTTAAACTTTTAATTTTGTATTGGGGTATAGTTGACTAACAATGTTGTGGTACTTTCAGGTGAACAGCAAAGAGACTCAGCCATACGTATTCTTGCTTTCCTTTGTATAGAGTTTTATTGCAGCAAATAAATTTCTATAAGTTATATATCTTTATTACCATTGTCTTAGATTTTATGAAAGAGGAGTAATGTTTCATGTAAAATTTTGGCACTTGAATTTGGTAATTGATATTTACTAAACTGTTGAAATTCACCTGTTTGGTTCATTCATTTTGTTTGTGGTCTAAATGTTTTACCAAGAGTATTTTGTACATTTTTAACAACAACTAGTTTAAATTTTTAAACAGTTAATATAGTTATCAAAAGAAGTACCATGTTTATTAGAAGATTAGACAATTCTGTGCTGTGCTGTGCTAAGTCAGTCATGTCTGACTCTCTGCGACCCCAGGGACTGTAGTCCACCAGCCTCCTCTGTCCATGGGATTCTTCAGGCACAAATACCCAAGTGGGTTGCCATGCTCTTCTCCCGGGGATCTTCCTGACCAGTGGGAAGTAATACTGTTCTTCTCTACCAATCTAGAATCCTGGATACTTGAGATCCAGTGTTAATACCTTAATATAGTCCTTTTTCTGTCATTCTGCTTTCTAATTAAGCAGTCAAGGTTAATGGAGGTATTATGCAAAATGTAACATACCAGAAATAACTTGAAGGGCAGTATAAAAGCATCATGATTTGCATGATTTGTATAAAGTTTACATTTTAAAGATACCAAGGAATCTTTCAACTTTCTATTTGCTTATGCTTTCCAAAACACTAACTATCTTGGAGTAACTAAGCAGCCAGCATTTCTCTCCCCTTAACCTACCCTAAACCCTTGTCAGGGAGGATATACTTTTCCTCTAAACTCTTAGGTATAGTTCTTGAAGTTCTGCAAACTAAACTGAAAAAAGACATATTAGTGAGAGACAAGGCAAAATTTAATTACATATTATTTTTGTTTGTTTGTTTTTTCAAAGCTGCAGGTGGTGGGCAGCTTGTAGTTGATGAGGGGGTGGGAAGGAAATCTTCCTTCCTGCTTGTGTCTGTAAGCTGTGGTGAGTGACATATGTCTGAGAGCTCCTCCTTCAGGGCTTCCCCACTGCCTTTTTAAAAAATATGTGGTTGTGTGTGCTCAGTCACTCAGTTGTGTTCGACCCATTTTGACCCCATGGACTGTAGCCCACCAGGCTCCTCTGTCCATGGAATTCTCCAGGCAAGCATACTGGAGTGGGTTGCCATTTTCTTCTCTGAAGGATCTTCTCAACCCAGGGATCGAAACTGTGTCTCCTGCATTGCAGGCAGATTCTTTACTACTGAGCCATCAGGGAAGCCCCTATTTTTGTTTTTAAATTTGTTTTATTGAAGTATAGTTTGTTTACAATGTTGTGTTAATTTCAACTGTACAGCAAAGTGATTCACTTATACATATATATGCATTCTTTTTCATGTTCTTTTCTATTATGTTTACCATAAAATAGGTTTTCATATTCTTTTCTACTACGGTTTATCACAGAATGTTGAATACAGTTCCCTGTTAATTGCATATTATTATTAATGTATCTATAAGAATCCACAGAAAAATGTGACTCAAAGGTACAGTTAAAAAAAGTGGGACTTTTATATCATCTTAGTAGGGGAAGGGGAAGGGAGCAACATTTACAGGAAGACATGACTCTCTGGAAAGATAAAGGAGCCCTTGTTCTTAATCACTCAGTTGAGTTTGACTCTTTGAAACCCTGTGGACTGTAGCCTGCCAGGTTCCTCTGTCAATGGGATTCTCCAGGCAAGAATACTGGAGTGAGTTGCCATTTCTTCCTCCAGGGGATCTTCCCAACTCAGGGATTGAACCCCGGTCTCCTGTGTCTCCTGCATTGCAGGTGGATTCTTTACCTACTGAGCCATCAGGGAAGCCCTTAGGGGAAAAGATAGAAGATGTGATCATTCTGTGACAGTGTCTATGATAGTGTGTGGAGACTTGTTGTCTCCAGTCGCTCCTGGGGGAAGGGATTTATGATAATTGAATTTCTTTACTTTGGCTCTTCTTTGAGACAGATAAGCAATTTCAAGAACTCAAATGTCTTCTGCTCAGAATAATTTTTCTTCCACCATGGTGCATTCTGGAACCCTTTCTACGCCTCCCCCCTCTTCCAACCTGTACTAACAAATTGTTTGCAAAATTGTCACCAAAATTTCTAAGTGATCTTTACTCTACTCTTTGCCACTTTTAACATGTATGTTTGGTAAGGTATATAGGAACAATCTTGATTTGTAATTCAAAACAGTATTTGACAGAGTCTTATGCAGATCAGTGCTAAATAAATTATTTCTGATATCTATGGCAACAGTGGATAGTTCTGTCTAGAAGGGCTTTCTAGAGCCTATGGGCTTTCCCCAGAAATCCAATTACCCTTGGTTGGCCTTCCTTGGAACCTTTACCTGCACACCTGCCTGAAGGGACCAGTCCCCTACCAAGCTGCCAGACTAGAAGACTGTGGGTAAATGCCACAAAGCAAAAGCATTTTTCTCCTTGGAGCATTTCTCTCCCTGTGGGATGGCAAGAGACAAGAAGCTTCTAGGAAGAAAAGAATAAAAGGGGAACACTGAGAGGATAAAGGACTTGAGTCAAGATAAATGAGAAAAGCATTTTCTGCCAACATGTGAAAAGTGAAGGAAGTAAAAGTAAGCTGACTTTAAGGGCAGGACTAAAGACAACCAGGCAGGTGCCTGGTGGTCCAGTGGCTAAGCCTCTGCCCTCCCAGGGAAGGGGGTCAGGTCAGATCCCTGGTCAGAGAGTTAGATCTCACATGCTGCAACAAGAAGATCTCACATGTGGCAACCAAGACCCAGCACAGCCAAATAAATGAATGAGTAAAAATAAATATTTTTAAAAACCCAACAAAACAACTGGGCAAAAAAGAAGTTAACTTTTGCAGTAGAGAGTTTCGTAACAATGAGGCAAACCCCAAAATCATCTATGGAATACCCCAGAATAAGGCGTACTATAGGTGCCAGAGAAGACAGCTGTCCTTGTCAAGCAGGGGAGCTTCAGAGGCACCAGCAAAGGGCCCTGACCCCCAGGGCCTTCAAGTATTTTTTGTGACCTCCCCAAGGCCTGTGGCTGATGAGGAAAGTGGAGTAGAAACTAAGCCTGCCCTAGGAGCACTTCCAGCAACAGGAGGAAAAGAGTCTTTGCTGGGGTTGTGTGCACCAAAAGAAGCAGTCTTTTTCTACTTCCTAAGAAACTCCTTAATTCCTGAAAGACAATCCATTAAGAAAGAGCCATCCCACTCTGCAGAACACTTTTGTGCAAAGATTTCCCTCAAAAGGTTGACAGAAAAGATATATTATTTTTTAAATAAGCAGATACATTGTTCAGGTCAGTTCAGTCACTCATTCATGTCTGATTCTTTGTGACCCCATGTACTGCAGCAGGCCAGGCTTCGCTGTTCATCACCAACTCTCAGAGCTTGCTCAAACTCATGTCCATCGAGTCAGTGATACCATCCAACCTTCTCATCCTCTGTCGTCCCCTTCTCCTCCTGCCTTCAATCTTTCCCAGCATCAGGGTCTTTTCCAATGAGTCAGTTCTTCACATCAGGTGGCCAAAGTATTGGAGTTTCAGCTTCAGCATCAGTCCTTCCAAAGAATATTCAGGGCTGATTTCCTTTAGGATGAACTGGTTGGATCTCCTTGCAGTCCAAGGGACTCTCAAGAATCTTCTCCAACACCACAGTTCAAAAGCATCAGTTCTTCAGCACTCAGCTTTCTTTATAGTCCAGCTCTCACATCCATACATGACTACTAGAAAAACCATCACTTTGACTAGATGGACCTTTGTTGACAAAGTAATGTCTCTGATTTTGAATGTGCTGTCTAGCTTGGTCATAGCTTTTCTTCCAAGGAGCAAGTGTCTTTTAATTTCACGGCTGCGATCACCATCTGCAGTGATTTTGGAGCCCCCCAAAAACAAAGTCTGTCACTGTTTCCGTTGTTTCCCCATCTATTTGGCATGAAGTGATGGGACCAGATGCCATAATCTTAGTTTTCTGAATGTTGAGCTTTAAGCCAACTTTTTCACTCTCCTCTTTCACTTTCATCAAGAGGCTCTTTAGTTCTTCTTCACTTTCTGCCATAAGGGTGGTGTCATATCTGAAGTTATTGATATTTCTCCCGGCAATCTTGATTCCAGCTTGTGCTTCCTCCAGCCCAGCGTTCCTCATGATGTACTCTGCATAGAAGTTAAATAAGCAGGGTGACAATATATAGCCTTGACATACTCCTTTCCTGATTTGGAACCAGTCTCTTGTTCCATGGCCAGTTGTAACTGTTGCTTCTTGACCTGTATACAGATTTCTCAGGAGTGAGGTAAGGTGGTCTGGTATTCCCATCTCTTGAATAATTTTCCACAGTTTATTGTGGTGCACACAGTCAAGGCTTTGGCATAGTCAATAAAGCAGAAATAGATGTTTATCTCGAACTCTCTTGTTTTTTCGATGAGCCAACGGATGTTGGCAATTTGATCTCCGGTTCCTCTGCCTTTTCTAAATCCAGGTTGAACACCTGGAATTTCATGGTTCACATACTGTTGAAGCCTGGCTTGGAGGATTTTGAGCATTACTTTGCTAGTGTGTGAGATGAGTGCAATTGTGCGGTAGATTGAAAATTTTTTGGCATTGCCTTTCTTTGGGATTGGAATGAAAACTGACCTTTTCCAGTCTTGTGGCCAGTGCTGAATTTTCCAAATTTGCTGGTATATTGAGTGCAGCACTTTCACAGCATCATCTTTCAGGATTTGAAATAGCTCAACTGGAATTCCATCACCACTAGCTTTGTTCATAGTGTTGCTTCTTAAGGCCCACTTGACTTCACATTCCAGGATATCTGGCTCTAGGTGGGTGATCATACATACCATCGTGGTTAACTGGATCATGAAGATCTTTTTTGTGTAGTTCTTCTGTGTATTCTTGCTGTCTCTTCTTAATGTCTTCTGCTTCTGTTAGGTCCATACCAATTCTGTCCTTTATTGAGCCCATCTTTGCATGAAATGTTCCCTTGGTATCTCTAATTTTCTTGAAGAGATCTCTGGACTTTCCCATTCTATTGTTTTCCTCTATTTCTTTGCATTGACCCACTGAGAAGGCTTTCTTATCTCTCCTTGCTATTCTTTGGAACTCTGCAATTCAGAGGGGTATAGCTTTCCTTTTCTCCTTTGCCTTTAGCTTCTCTTCTTTTCTCAGCTATTTGTAAGGCCTCCTCAGACAACTATTTTGCCTTTTTGCATTTCTTTTTCTTGGGAATGGTCTTGATTACTCCCTCCCTGTTTGGGTGGGCCCTAAATCCAAGTGTCCTTGTTAGAGAAAGTCAAAGGGAGGTTTGAGACAGACAGACAGTAAGAAGGCCACATGTAGACAGAGGAAGAGAGCGGAGTGCTGCAGCCACAGGAATGCTAACAGCCTGCAGAGGCTGAAAAGGCAAAGAAGGGACTCTCCCTGACACCTTCTGGAGGAAGCAGGGCCTTACTGATAATGATGATATTGAACTTCTGGCCTGCAGAACTGGGAGAGAATATGTGTCTGTTATTTTAAGGCATCAAGTTTGTGGTGATTTTTTATGGCAGCCACAGGAAACTGATACACAGCCCTGCCCCGACACTCTCTGTCCCTTCATCCTTCGTCTTTGACAAGGTGTGCTCTTACCAGCGCCGGACATGTTATATATCTATCTCTGTCAGTCTGTCTCTCTAAGATTGTTTATTCTTTATCTTGAACTCAAACCAAAGGCTTTGTCTTTGTTCACTGCTACGTTGCCAGCATCTGGGACAGTGCCCAGCACATAGAAGATGCTTAGTGGTCGTCGAGTGAATGGATGGATGGATTTTGGATTCTGAGGCTCTGCAGACACCTGGAGTCATTAGTACTCTTTCATCCTCTGTGTAACCGAGCGACAGAAGGATCCCCGTTCTGGTGACATGGAGTTGAATAGTGGGGAGGTTCAGTGATGGAGAGATCTGGATTCAGGTCACGGCTCTGCCACTTACTAGCTGGGAGTCTGGGCTGTGAACCTCAGTACTGTTAATAGCAAAATAAGTTCTTACAAGGTTGCTGTAAGGGCTGCAGGGAATGACATGCATAGAGTGACTGGCTGAGCACCTGAGGAGTGGTGCTCAGTGTGGTGCCCTTTTCTCCCTGTTTGTGGTTCTAAGACTCACAGTAGAGGCAGGAAGGCTTTCCTTTGTGTGTCCATTTCCCCTTGCATCAGTCACATGGGTTCCTGAACATATAGCATCCTCCTAGGACTAGCCTTGCCAAGCTTTTTAAGGCTAGGATTTCCTTAATTGAACATAGCAAACCTGATGATTATTTTGAAATGATGGGCTCCATATCACCTTGATTTCCACCTTTGGACATTAACTCTTACACCCACTTCATTCTACCAGCTTTTGTGCTGCAAGGAGAAACAAGCATGCTCAGTAGCGTCAGTTGTGTCTGACTCTTTGCAACTCCATGGACTACAGCCCTCCAGGTTCTCTCTTCACGGGACTCTCCAGGCAAGAATACTAGAGTGAGTTGCCATGCCCTTCTCCAGGGGATCTTCTTGACCCAGGGATCGAACCCGAATCTCTTACGTCTCCTGCATTTGCAGGCAGGCTCCTTACTAGTGCCACCTAAGGAGAAACATAGAGACCATTTTTATACCTTCATTGTTGTGGTGGTTGCTGGCATCCATCGGTGTTAAAAAGGAAGGAACAGCCTCTCACAGCTTGGCCTGTAGGGTTAGCTATTTGAGGAATATCAGTAGTAAAATCTGTATGTGGAATTCCAGTTTTGTTTGTAAAAGACTACACACACACACTCACACACCCACACAACTGATCTAGTTGTCTTTCTCAAAAATATTGGTTGGAGACCCCTGAAATATTAGAAATAGTAGTTATTATATCTACATTCCAGGGTTGTTGAATAAAGAGTGGCTTGCTTTTTTTTTTTTTATACTTGCCTTCGTTCTCCAAAATGTAAATCGAAGATGTTTCTAATTCATTTTTCTGTCAGCTAAACCCCCAGGCCTGGCCTTTGCAATTTCATCTCTAGAACTGGTTCTGAATATAAATGCCAAAGTTAGTTTCAGTGCCAGCAGCTGGGGATTTCTGCTAGTTTCTGGCTATCATGTGCAAGTTGTATTTCTCATTTAATTTCTTTTCTGAAACCATCATTCAGACACCAGACTTCTGTGGCAAGAAGGAATAACAGCTATTGTCTATCAAGAATTATAGCCAGGATTTCTTCAATCTGCTCCTCAGTTTTTGCAATTTCGTTGGTTCCTTTGATGAGAACTTTTTCTTGAGGTTTTATGCAGACTTAATTTAAACCATTGATTTCATCACACTTTTTAAGCTTCTGGTTAAAAATAGAATATCTAATATAATTCCCAAGGAAAATCAGTGCTGTACAATCTCATTGCTAATTCGTAAAGGGCATTTGAGTGTTCAGATAGAAAAGTATAAGAATCCAATGGATATTTCCTAAGTTATTGTTTCTTAAAGGAGTTTAACACCCTATCTTTGGCAACCATGTGGATCTGAACCAGTTAAATTTAATCCAACAGAAATAAATTTGATTTTGCATGAATTAGGGCAGCATTCACAAAGTTCTTGACAGAATGTTTCATTCACATTCAATTCCAGTGTCTTTTGCTTTTCTTTTATGTCTGGGAAGAAAAGAGTTTCAACCACACATTGTAGGCAAATGTGTTACATGCTTTAATGTGGAGGGAGCATAAGTTGTTATTATGATAATTTTAATAACACTTTTCATGTACTACATTTTAGTTGACATTTAATCCTAATTGAGAAAAGTCTAAAATTAATCTTTGTAAGAAACAAGACCAGAGTGGCTAATCAGGTTTGGAAGTGGGACTAATTGTACCATAATCAGATTGATGGACTGTTAAATATCTGATGTGAAAGCCATGTCATGAAATGATAAGAAAGAATCTGTGCAGAAGTCCCCCTGAATTTTCCCCTTGTCCTTTATTTTGCAGTCAAAAGGCTTATTACATTGGCTTCAAAGCACAGATCCAAGATCTCTACCAGCTGTTTGCTTTTATTTTTTAATTAGCTCAGCTTTCCTGAGAGAGGTACAAAAAAAAAGTCTTTATTACCTATTTGTCCAGGGTAAGATACTACAGTGATGCTGAATTGGGGGGTGCTGAAGACCTTGTTGATTCTGATATTTTGTAGTTAATTTTCAAGTCTTCTTCCAGTTAAATTATTGCTTGTATGGGCTGTGGTAGAAAAGCAGAGCAGAGATGGGCCCAGAACCTTGACAGACTGGGATAGAGTTGAGCAGCAACTATTAGGCTTTTTATCAAGGTTAAATCCCTCCTTACCTCCTTGAGCTGGGAGTCTGCCTGGTGAGAGCCTTGGTCCTCAGGATCCCCCAGTCCCGTGAAGGTTCTTCCAGGGTGATGCCAGATGTGAAACACTAGTTGAACTTCTGTTTTTCTTCTGAAAGAGGCATAAGTCAGAGGTTGGCATTCTATGGTAGGACTCCATGTGTCTATATCAGAGACTGTCTAAAAATCCAAGTCCACTCAAACTTATAAAAGTGGACGCTCAATGCCACCAATCTGATGCCACTCATGAGGCCACCTGCCACTTGCTTACTGCTCTAGTCTGTTTCAGAACAGATTGCTAAAGTAAAGGGTTGTAACCTTGGATTCAAGTTCAAAAATGATACTGAAGGGGCTTCCCTGGTGGCTCAGTGGTAAAGAATCCTCCTGCTAATTCAGGAGACACAGGTTCAGTTGTGATCTGGGAAGATCTCACATTCCATGGAGCAATTTAGCTTGTGCAGCACAACTGTTGAGCCTGTAAGCTGTGACTACTGAGCCCATGTGCTACAACTACTGAAGCCCGAGCGCCCTAGAGCCCGTGCTCTGCAACAAGAGAAGCCACTGCAATTAGAAGCCCATGCCCCTCAACTAGAGAAAAGCTCATGCAGCACTGAAGACCCAGCAGAGCCAAAAAATAAAGCAAATTACCAAATTAAAAAAAAATGATACTGAGAGATTATATCAAGTTACAGAGCTATCTAAAATAATTAGGCTTGATATTTGGATGCAGGATTTGAGGCTAAAGATTATAGAAGCAGTATAAAGGTGTCAGAAATGAACACAGATAAGCAGCAGGATTGTCAATGCTATAGAAATATAGGAAGCTCTCACCTGGAGGAGAATTATGTGTATTTGTATATGCAAAGTATACATGCAGAAAATATCCAAAGATGATGTAACTTTTATTAGGGGGAGGGAAGAAAGACACAAATTAATTCCATGGAATTTAAACTACATAAATCTCAGTCCTCTTTGGTTCCACCTCTCTCCCCCCACCAGGTGAAAAATTACGTAGAGGGCATACCTTAACCCAGAATTTTGATAAGAGATTTAATGAACTGGAAAAAAAAAAAAAAGCCATTAGCTGGAAAGCAGGGCCCCTGAGAAACCAGTCAGTCACCTAGTCCCTAGGGGTTAGAGTCAGAGATTTACCTTGTTCTCTTGATCCTGAGCCTCTCTCGGTGCTCTGTGCTAGTTCTGGGGTCAGGACTAGTCTCTCATTTCTCTTAGCAGAAATCTGTCCAGGTTAGATCCATGAGACAGGGTGCTCAGGGCTGGTGCACTGGGATGGGATGGGGAGGGGGGTTCAGAATGGGGAACACATGTACACCCTTGACTAATTCACGTGAATGTATGGCAAAAACCACCACAATATTGTAAAGTAATTAGCCTCTAATTAAAATAAATAAATTAAAAAAAAAAAAAAGATATCTGTTGCACCTTTGAGCTTCTCCAGACTCTTGGCAGGGGAAGCCCTCCCAATTGCCCCTCCTCCCAGATTAGAAAGCTCAGGATTTGCCTTGTTCGGCAGGTGCGAGTCTCTGCCTTGAAAACGCTAGATAAGAGTCTGGCAAAGATGCAAGTGGAGAATTCCAGCAAACATGTGGGGTCTCCAATGCTGATCTTTCTGGCTGACCTTGACTCCCTCATTTCCAGGTTCCCTGCACAGACTGCTAGGTCCATTTTCCACACTGCCCTTCTGGCCTCCCACTCATGCCTTAACCCCAAGGACAGGTTGACAAAGTAACTTCATCGGCAAATCATCTCTGTGGGAGAGGAGATGAGAGCAGACGACACAAAATCCCCAGGGAAACTTCAGCTCACACCAGAAGCTCTGGCTGGAGAATTGGAGACCATCAGTTCTGGTGAAACCCTCCTCGCCAGTGCAGTGTCCAGGCACATATTTTCTTCATGGGATTTAATGATGTCACTGGGGTCTTTAAAAAGTGTGTTTGCCACATTCAGTGGAAAACATATCTGTTATAAAAAATAAAAAGCACAGAAGCAGATAAAGTAAAAAGTGAAAGTTCCATTTATCTTCCCTTACCCCCATCCTGGACTTCAATATAGACATTGCTGACATTGGAAATGAGTCCTTTCAGGCCGTTTCCTCTGCAGTATGAGTAAAGAGCATTTAGACCTTGAGTGCTGAATCACTGTATCCACAGATGTGGAATTTAGAAGCTTAGACCACCAGAATATGCCACTGGGTTATCAATCCCAAGGCCTCTCGGTGTTGGAGGCTCAGTTCTTTTCCTTTTTGTACTTCTCTATCCTATTTAGAAATATAAAGTCGTAATGAATATGTCTAAAGAGAATCTTTGCTCACCCAGAATTGCACACACATCAAAATTCTTAGTATTTAATGCTTCCCATTCCTCCTCCACCATCTCATCTGGGTCTGTGGAGCCTGCGGTTGAAATGAACTCTTAGCTAGACTTGTTCAAGGAAGCCTCCAGGCTTTTAGTTTCAGCCTGCCTTATATGTGACATGTGTACTTCTGGGTGCCTAGAAAACAATCCTAACTTATGTATATTATTAAAAGGCAGCAATCATTCCCACATTCCAAATCCCCCAAATTTCTTGTGCAATAACTGTGTTGAGAACTTCCTGGTTTGGTTGCTTCAGGGTGGAAGTGACAATAACCTGGGTTCTGCACCTTTGGTGGGTCACGCACACATGCAGCCTACATTGAATGAAGGTCCCCCAGGAGTGGCCTCTTTTCCTTATCAAGAGATGGACTTTAGCATTTCCTCTTTTCCAAGGACCATACACGCTGTGTCTCTCAGTTCTAGTATCTTAGCTGAAAAGAGAAGCTTGTTAAACTTGGGGTGATCATCCTAATTTACTATTTCTTTCAAAGAGTGAGACCCAGGAAGCGGAGAGACCCTGCTGGTTTCATGAGAAATTTTTGAAAATAATAACAGCACACAAGAGGGGCTTCCTTCTAGGGTCATGAGGGTCATGATCTGAAACTAGAAAAGTCAAGGATACTTCAGAGCATGTGAGTTGCTTCAGGGGAATCCCACCAAGCAGTCAGTGGGAATCCAGGAAAAGCCTTGGAAAGAGTCTCCAAGGCACTTCTGGAATCTCAAGTGTGACTGCTGAGGGAAACTCAGGCTTTTCTGGCTCCATATTTTATAGATGAGAAGGGGAGGAGACTTGGCAAGGCCCCATGACGGGAACAAGAGGCCAAGGCCTGGCTTATCACTCTGGGCCCTTTTCATTCTGTCCGGCTGCCCCTCTGCTGATGGTATCTCCAAATTCCTTTTCCTCTAAGTTTTTGCTTGAGTTGTCAATGAAGTTGTGTATGCTGCTTTTGCTACATCATTCACTGTACTCCTTTTAAACATGATGTTTTCATTAGGAGTTTTATGTGGCTGCCAAATAGAACCTGGGACACTTTAGGCTTTTGCTACAGACCCCAGGAGGAGGGGGTGGGACACCCCTTATACCTTACATCAAAATAAATTCCAGGTGGTCACAAACCAAAGTGTAAGAAACTGAAATCATAAAGAAACAAACATGAAAGAATTTTAAATGAGGCCAGACTTTCTGAGGCTAAGATACAGAAACTAGAAGCTATAAAAGAAAAAAGACTAGCAAGTTGATTGCATCAAAATTTCAATTTCTACATAGCAAAGAGGTACTATAAAGACATTCAAAATACAAATAAAAACTTGGGGAAATACTTGAGACATACATTTGTATATGTAGGAGGCAAAGAACTAATTTACTTAATACATATTTCAAAAGTTTTATGACTCAGTGAGAAAAGGACCTACAACTCAGTAGAAAAATGAGCAAAGATCAGCTAGAGGCAGACAAAAGAAATACAAATGCTTTATTGACATAAAGGAGAATGCAAGTACATGGATAATTAAATAAACGCTAACAAAAACAATAGCAAGATGACATTTTTCACCTGTCAGATTGTCAAAAATCAAAATGTTTTTATAACAAACAGTTTAGGGGAGGCTTCAGAGAGAGGGGCACTCAAACACAGGTGGGAGATGGGCAGGCTGGTACAACCTCTTTGGAGGGAAAATTGGCAATATTGACAAATATTTAAAATTCAAACACATTTTGACCTAGCAATTTCTTTTTAAGGAAAAATTTTAAGAGAGTTCTATACAAAGATGTTCATTACAGAACTGTTTGTCACAAAAAATTGAAAATCACCTAAATGATTTTCAATAGTGAGTTGACAAAATAAATTATGTATCTTCCCAGGATGGAATAAAGGATAAAGTTGCGTACTGCCCCATATGTGAGAGGACATCTGTAGCGGCATAGTCATCTCAGCTGGAGAAGGCAATGGCACCCCACTCCAGTACTCTTGCCTGGAAAATCCTATGGACAGAGGAGCCTGGAAGGCTGCAGTCCATGGGGTCGCTGGGAGTCGGACACGACTGAGCGACTTCACTTTCACTTTTCACTTTCATGCACTGGAGAAGGAAATGGCAACCCACTCCAGTGTTCTTGCCTGGAGAATCCCAGGGACGGGGGAGCCTGGTGGGCTGCTGTCCATGGGGTCGCACAGAGTCGGACACGACTGAAGTGACTTAGCATAGCAGTCATCTCAGCATTGTTCTTAAGTTGCAGAAGAGGGAGAGGAAAACCCAGGTGTCCTTCAACAAGGGCCTGGTTGAGTAGATTGTGGTACAGACCTGCAGTGATGGGAAACCATCATCAAGATGACTTGGGAGACAGATGAGAGCAAGTGTGGAGTCCCATGCTATTAGTGTGGTGATCACAGGGACACATATGTGTTTGTATGTGCTTTGATCATCTCAGGACTTAATCACAGGAGGGTGATGGTGTGCCTGCCTCTGGGGAGAGGACCATGGTAGAAAAGGAGAATGTACTTTTCATTGTCTATGCATGTGTACCTTGGACCCATATATTACGGTCATAAAAATTATTGCTGATTTCAAAGAACTTTAGTCAGCTCCCTTTATTGATATTTACCATATTAAAAACTGAAGCTAAAAAATTTGTAAAACAAAAGAAAACACAAACACATTCCATCATCCATCGGAGTACTGATGATGTGTAAGCATTGAGTAGCTGCTGGAGAACTCCACTGTTCATTGGTGAGAGATTAGAAGTAAAAAAAAAAAAAACCCAAGTCACATCTTAGCATTCTTTTTTTTTAAGAATTGAAGTATAGTTGATGTACAATATTATATGTTCAGGTATATGACATAGTGATTGACGATGTTTAAAGGCTGTACTCACAATGTTTAAAGGTTGTACTCAATTTATAGTTATTATTAAAATACTGGCTATGTTTCCTCTGCTGTACAATATATCCTTGTAGCACCCACATAGGAGCACCTAAATACATCAAGCACCTAAGTACAATATTAACAGACATAAAGGGAAACGTTTACAGTAGCACAATAAAAGCAGAGGACTTTGACACTGTACTTACATCAGTGGACAGATCATCCAGACAGAAATTCAATAAGGAAACACTGGCCTTAAATGACACTATGGACAGGATGGACTCAGGGGGCACGGTCAGCGGGAGCTCAGCCAGGCTCCTTCTGCCTCTTGCCTCTTACGTGCCGTCAGCATTGCAGGTTTCTGCCTCGAGCTGGCAACATTACAACAGGGGAGGAGGCACTCCTAAAGGTCTAGACCAAGACCGAGATAGGACAGGATAGGAAGGAGAGGGGAGAAATGAAGTCTGTCTCTGACTGAATCTTACTCTGGGTACACGGCAGGCATTTGCTGACCTAAGCCTTACAAACACACTGTGAGGTGGCTATTATTATCTCCTTTACAGAAACGGTTTGACAGAGGCTCAGAGAGATTAGTTCACTTGCTCATGGACACCCAGCTGGTACATTGTGGAGCCACACTCTACCGGGTCAGACTCAACGTCTATGGCCTTAACCACTGAGCACATTTCCCAGGAGCCTTCGTGTAGAAGGTTCCCTTTGAGCTTTGTGTCTTTGCCTTACCGATTCTGAGAGGAACCAACCAGAAACCCTTTATCTCTTGAGAGATATAACCGGTGAAAAATTTGATGGGGTGGGAGATGGGACATGTGCCTTTCTTTGAAATCTTGATGAAATTTTATTTGCAGGTAATTCTATACAAAATGAATCAGACCCAGTCTCACCACTGATTCCACCTCTGGGGAACTGAGGAATTTAAGTTCAGGTCAGAGACATGACTGAGAAAGTGTCTGATCAGGGGATCTGCAGGGTCTCTGGGACTAAGTCCAGGCCCTAGATTGCTGTGTGACTTTAGCCAATCACCGATTCTCTTTGTGATCTTTAGTCAATTCATTTGTAAAAAGGTTTGGCCTAAGGGTTTTTTTCTTTTTAAACAAAACAACAACCACAAATTCCCCCCAGCTAACTCTAAGCTCCATATTAAATTCCAAATTAATATGAATGGTGAGACTGGATCTGATTCCTTTTGTATAGAATTATCCACCAAAAATACTTCATTGAGAATTCAGTGACTAGTATTGATTTTTTTCTCAGCATAATTGGTTTTTGACAAACTTGTGCAGGGTTTTGACACAATCCTCCATTTTATGTTTGGATTTCATAGTACATGCATAAACAAGGTCACTTGTTTTTGCAAAAATATTCCAAGGCTTTACGTGTTTTTCCCAAGAGCTTCCGCCCAACCTTTTGATATTTAAATGATCCCTTTTGAAGCACCTGTCTTGTCATCACCCTCAGATTTTCTCTTTTTTCATTTGTTAGCTGGTATAGTTTTTCCAGATTCTCGTTCGTCGATGGCTTCATGTGTCTGATTTGAGCAGTTTGCCAATATCACTTTCTCCCACTTCACAGAAAGTTTCTATTTCCTAACATTTGCCATCTCTTTGCATTTTTGAATACATCCTTGCAAAGCAGTCTACAAAGAGCATAACATCCTTACTTCTGGGAAACTGACTTGTGTAGGGATGGCTGAGCAGGTCTGACATAGAAGAGTGGTCGGTTCCCTTAGCGAATATTTTTGTGTTATGATGACTTTTGCTTTCTCTGTGCAAGCTTGCATCTGAAACCGCGTAGTTTAACAAGGACTGTGGTAAAGTATCCAGCCACATACTTAGACGAGAAAGAACAAATAGGTGTCAGCCTGTGTGCCAACTCTAGTTGATTGCCAGTATTAATAGTTGTCTAAAGCTTTGTGTTGAGAAGAGTTCTGAAGCTCCTTTCAGCCTTACTAGGGAAGAGTAGTGTGATTGATGAATGATGGCTGTTGAAGTGTGGGAGGAGTTGTGTGGCAGTCTGTGTGCTAACATAGCCCACACGAAGTATCAGCAATTGCCTTTTTTTTTTTCCTTCTTAGAATGTGGCAATTCTGGGAGAGATTTTTCAAAAATGAAACACTACAGGGACTTCCTTGGCAGTCCAGTGGTTAAGAACCCTGTGCCTCCACTGAAGGGGGCATGAGTTCTATCCGTGGTTGGTGATCTAATATCCTGCATTCTGTGCAGTCAAAAAAAGAAAAACTATGACCATTACTCAGAAGTAGTTCATATTGAGAAAGAAACCAGAGTTGGTTGAACATCTATTCTGGCAGCACCTGCTTGGCTGCTTGGCCAGCCAGATGGTAAAAAAAAAAAAAAAAAAGAGGCCCGTTGGTTATTGGGAACATTCATGACATTTTTGTTGTAATGATTTTTTGTCTCTGTTATCTTGCAGTTGTGGAAATGTAGATGTAAAACAGGGAAGCAAGATAAGGCAGAAATGCTACTTCTTGTTGTGGCTCAGGCTCTGGAGTCAGAGAGTTGAGTTTAATTCCAGCTTCAATACTTACTAGATTATATGGGGAAAGTTACTAAATTCGTGTAGACCTCACTTGCCTCATCTGCAAAATGGGAATGATAATAGGTGCCACAAAGGATTGTTATGAGGACTATGAGTGTGCATGCAGCTATTTCCTTCTTCTTGAGATGGGGATGGCAAATAGTTCCCCCAGAAAAGTGATGTGATGAATAGCTAAGGATAATGCATGCAAAGTGCTGGGAGTGTGAATGCCACCAAACACACACATCAAAGTCTTGCCCCTGCGGTCACCGACTTGTCGCTAAAGCCAGGGAGAGAATTCACAGATGCAGAAGAAGCCGTGAGCCAGTATGCCTGGTGGAGTCAGGGGTTTCAAAGGGGAGACGGCTTCGGCGATCAGGAAACAACAGCTTATTTAAATGTTAATTAAAGATATAAAGAGTGGTTAAATAAGGATAGCTCAGTGAGAAAATTTAGTGGAGAAAAGAGGCTGAATAATTCAGCCAGAAGGTGAGAGAAAGAACGACATGGGGAGACCAAGCTTTGGTGAACAAGGCCCGCACTTTATTTTCCAAAGTAGTTTTTATACCTTAAGTTATGCATAGAGGATAATGGGGGAAGGGGTAGAGTCATGCAGTAAGCCAGGGTTTCTTCCTGCACACTTATCATATGCAAAAGTTTAGGTGATTTGCATCATCTTCTGGCCCAGAGGCCTGTTAACATTATAAGACCCTTTCTTCAGAAAACTTATTTTTCTCTAAAGGTGATTAGTCAGGCGCCACCCTCCAAAAGCACTAAAGTTGCATTCCTATAGGGCAAAGGTGTTGTGGGCTACAACAAAAAAGAATTAACTCAAGGGTCCAAGGTTACAAACATTAAAGCTACTACTTACACCAATTATATTAATCAATACACTGCCAGGGACACAGCAGGTAAGGGATATGGAGACTTAGCAGCAAACATTGGCCCAACAAGTGAAAAACCCTTCACCAATACAATTTCTAATCAATATTTTAACTGCTCAAAGGAATCTGTATTTAGACAGTTTAGAACATCTCATGCCCCTCACAGTTGGGAGGCTCTGAACAATCACATGTGGCCAGAAAAACCTATTCAGACAGACTAGAGGACTTCCAAAGGAGTTTGTAGGTTGAAACACTATCACACCCAGGAACTTTATTAACTAGAGCTGTAAGTTAACTCTTTTTTCAGAGAGAGGTAGTGGGGGACAGCCCCCCGTAAAGTCAAAGGTGTAGGTGAGAGCACAAAGCAGTAAAGTAGGCAGACTCTGGTTTTGGGGGTAGATGCTCGAGAATTTCCAGGGGGACTCCTGAGGCTTGATCCCGCCTTTGTGTATGCTGAGCCTCCTTCCTCATGACCTTTGCCATGGGCGGAGTTCCTCACGCTGGCTCCCGGCACCAGTAGGGCTACTGCTCAGGATTTTCAGCAACCCCCCTCCCCTTCCTGTGTCTCTCCAGGAATGTGGTTGTTGCTCAAGTAATACTCTAATCTCCACTAATTATCTTAAAAGCTAATCAGATGATACCAGGAAATACTGCATTCTCAGCATGCCTAACCTTTGCTGAATTCTCTTAAATGCTATTGTTTGAGAGAAAGTTGTTTTAATTCAAGTCTATTCAATCTTCCAGTTTCAACCTTCTCTGTTTCGCTCAAGCTAAGGGTATACTTACTCTCCAGCCTGGGAGGGAGCTCAAAGCTAAGTTTCATTTGCTCTAAAAGAAAAACAAACAAACAAACAAACAAACAAAACCCACCTGGGAGGAGGGGGAAGGAGTGGGGAGAAAGAGGGAGTAGTTTATTTTTTATAGTCTGAGAGTCAATAGGATGTTTGTTTTACCATCTTGTTCTGAGATTTTTCTTGTTGACATGAAGAGTTAGAGTTTTCCGGAGTGAAGAATCAAATGATTCAGAAGCAAAGGAGAGCCAAGATTGAACAGGTCACAATTTAAAACATCAATAATGACTTTTGCAGTCAGAAGCGTAGTGAGATAAACAGTGTGAGTATTGATTACTCTCCTAGCAGAAATTGTCGATGAGCCCCTTTGTAAACCTGGTTCCCTTGTAGTTTTACCTTAAAGTGTGCCAGCATCAGTTACGGGGCAGGGTAGAAGGGACTGGGAGAGAAAGCATGCCTTCCGTGCATCGAGACTGTGGTATCAGGTTTAACCATCCTCTGTGCTCTTGGAAGAGACAGTCCTGGCATCTACCAGTTCGGGGCCCTGTCACTTTCCAGCTGGAGTACATTGGATCATACTTCTCAAAGCTTTAGTCTCCTCAGCTGTAACAGAGATAATATTGACTTTTATTAGGCAGGCTAAACTGTGCTGCTAACGCTTCCACTCACTAATGAGTTATGAGTTGTCATGAACACTTAGTATTTTATTGTTGACTATCTCTATTTCAGGAAATAAAAGGCTTGTCCAGGGTCATGTGGTAACTAGAACAGCCAGGATGCAAGCACAACTCTGAATGAACTGCATCCCTTTCTCACTGTTCTTACAAGTGAGAAATATGGGTACTATGAATAGTTACTGCTCAACCAGACTGAAAGCAATTATCAAGGTTCATCCTGGTATAGCCTCTCTGGAAAAGTAAGCAAGAGGAAAAATCACTTATGTGGCTTTTACCGTCAAGCACAGTTTTTAGGAGAGGTCCACTGCCCTTTGTTATTTGAAAAAACAAATTATTTTCTTTTACGTCGCTTAGGCTTCCAGATGTTCAATCTGGATTTAGAAAAAGGAGAGGAACCAGAGATCAAAAAAGCAAGAGAGTTCCAGAAAAACATCTATTTATGCTTTATTGACTATGCCAAAGCCTTTGACTATGTGGACCACAACAAACTCTGGAAAATTCTGAAAGAGATGGGAATCCCAGACCACCTGACCTGCCTCTTGAGAAATCTGTATGCAGGTCAGGAAGCAACAGTTAAAACTGGACATGGAACAACAGACTGGTTCCAAATCAGGAAATGAGTACTTATTTAACTTATATGCAGAATACATCATGAGAAATGCTGGGCTGGAGGAAGCACGAGCTGGAATCAAGACTGCCAGGAGAAATATCAATAACCTCAGATATGCAGATGACACCACCCTTATGGCAGAAAGTGAAGAAGAACTAAAGAGCCTCTTGTTGAAAGTGAAAGAGAAGAGTGAAAAAGTTGGCTTAAAGCTCAACATTCAGAAAACTAAGATCATGGCATCCAGTCCCATCACTTCATGGGAAATAGATGGGGAAACAGTGGAAACAGGGACAGACTTTATTTTTTGGGACTCCAAAATCACTGTAGATGGTAACTGCAGCCATGAAATTAAAAGGCGCTTGCTCCTTGGAAGAAAAGCTACGACCAACCTAGACAGCATATTAAAAAACAAAGACATTACTTTGCCAAAAAAGATCCATCTAGTCAAAGCAATGGTTTTTCCAGTAGTCATGTATGTGAAAGCTGAACTATAAAGAAAGCTGAGCACAGAAGAATTGATGCTTTTGAACTGTGGTGTTGGATAAGACTCTTGAGAGTCCCTTGGACTGCAAGGAGATCCAACCAGTCCATCCTAAAGGACATCAGTCCTGGGTGTTCATTAGAAGGACTGATGCTGAAACTGAAACTCTAATACTTTGGCCACCTGATGTGAAGAACTGACTCCTTGGAAGAGACCCTGATTCTGGGAAAGATTGAAGGCAGGCGGAGAAGGGGGTGACAGAGGATGAGAAGGTTGGATGGTATCACCGACTCAATGGACATGAGTTTGAGTAAACTCCGGGAGTTGGCAATGGACAGGGAGGCCTGGCGTGCTGCAGTCCATGGGGTCACAAAGAGTTGGACATGACTGAGCGACTGAACTGAACAGGTTTCCTTGCATGAACTATGTATATTCCTAGGGACCTTGGTCTTCTGTGGTTTAAGGCTGATGACCTATGACAATATGTAGAGTGAGGGACACCTTTACTATCCTCTCAGTGGAGAAGCCAAAGCAGGGCTTTCTTCCTCTGTCTCTTCATGACTGTCTCTACCTCTCACTGTGGCCCTGGGGGGTGTTGCTATCAATAGTTCTGCCCAGAGAGTGGAAGCAGGCACTGACCTGGCTAGAGCATCATGCGTGCTCAGTCACTCAGTCATGTCTGACTCTTAGCGACCCTATGGACCATAGCCCGCCAGGTTCAACTGTCCATGTAATTCTCCAGGCAAGAATACTGGAGTGGGTTGCCACACCCTCCTCCAGGGTCTACAGCATTACCTCTTGTTTAAAGCCAGCCAGCACTTAGCTATCAACCTGTCCAGTGCTTAGCTATCAACCTGTCTCAGCCCTTCTTTGCCTAACTTGCTCTAAAGCGGTGCTTTTAGCATTTTTAAGGTGTACACAAAGCTTTTAGGGGTCTGTTTATATGCGGATTCTGGTTCAGCAGGTCTGGGCTGGGGTTTGAGATTCTCTGATTGCCTCAGGTTCCTGGCTCGTGCTAGTGCAGGCAGTCTTCAGAACCAAATTACAAATAACATTTACCAGCTTTTCTCGCCAAGGCAAATGGAACATCTTAAAGTCACATAGTTCTAAGAGATTTTTAGAAGTATTAATAATAGCAAAATAATGAATGCTGCCAACCATGCACAAATAGTTTATTAAAGGATCTGCTCTTTAAAAATAGTCCCTCTGCCCCCTCGCCCCAGTACCTTGAGAATGCATTTAGAGACAGCTGTCCTGCCAAGATTTTTTGCTGGACTCTCTTGCCCTGTGCTTTATCCACATGCACATGTATTAGCTTTTACCTATGTACTTCATATGCGGGTCTTGCAGAGAGCAGTGCCTCTAATTTGACCTCTGAGTTAACCACTGGAGGCTGATGGATGGCAGATGAGGCTGACACTCTCCTGTCTGTGCTTGAACACTGGCCTTGGCAGCTGTCTGCAGTTGTGAAGTTTGGTTCATAGAACCACGGTTTCCTGACCATGGGCTTGGCATCCCATCTCCTTGACACCGGTCACAAGCTTCATCCAGCCCTTGACAGCCCAGGATCCACTTTCTTACAGCTTTCTCTGCTTGGCTGTTTCTGCAAGTTAATGGTCTTTGGCTGTCAGCAGGCACTCTGGAATGTTAGCCGCAGTATGTTTCATTTTTTCATCTCCTTTCCAGCAGATCTAAGTAACTGCTGGCCTGCTTCTGTCAGTCAGACATGAATGTCCCTTTAGGGTGGGGAGCATAGGAAGTTTAGTTATTTCAATAATTTGTTTTATCCACATCCCCTCCACTGCCATCCTATTTTGACTGCGAATAGCTGAAAATGCAGCAAGAATCTGGAAGACCGCAGAAAGAGATCTGCAATACGGCTTTATGGACATTAACCAGGTATTACTACTTTCAGCGGTGATCAAATGCCTTTCAGACACTGTCCTGATGAGACCCATTGTGCAGATTTGAGAAGCTCTGTGGGTCTCAGGAGTGCACAGCCTGGTGGGGGTGGGGGAGGAGGGGGCAGAGAAGGAAAGTATCAGGTAAACTCTCTATTTGGTCTTTAAGTCCCTTGCACAATGCCTGTCCCATGGCAACCACTGACCCTGGAGATGGGTTTATAGAGGGCCTTCCTGAATCGGTAGCATCACTGATGGGCCACTGCAGGAACAAGATAATTAAAAAAGAGATTTCCATCAATCACTGAGATCTGCCACTTCTTCAAAATGCTTTCCGAGTGCAGCCTCTCCCCTCCATCCCCACCTCCTGCTCCACCTTGGTTCAGCCCTCCTCCCGGAGGCCCTTCCCTATGCTGGCAGCCACTCAGCATATGCCAGAAGACAAATCTCCCCAAAGTCTTACTCTCCTGTTTCTCTGCTTGGAAAACTTGAAAGAGCTCCACATTGCCTTGGAGATGGAGCCCGAATCCTTCTGATCGTGTCAAGGGGCTTTGCGCTCTGAAGTTCCCGAGCCTTCAGAGCTGTCAGCCTGTCTCTCCGCTACCCACTGTGGTTGATCAGGTCCAGCTCCTCCCCATGCTCCCTGCTCCTCAGAGGCCAGGCTTTGGGACTCCCTCTGCCCAATTTGGATGCTTTCAAACGCCTCTCATTCCTAGTACCTGGCACAGTGGTCATTCGTGCACTGATTGTGTAATGTACGTTTGTGTCTATTGTCTCTGTCTCTCAGGCCCTGCGAGGGCGGGGCACCATGTTAGTCCACCAGGGCTGCCATAACAAAGTGCCCCAAACTGGCACCTTCACAGCTGTGTACTTTTTCACACTTCTGGTGGCTGGAAGTCTCAGACCAAGGTTGTGGCACGTTTGGCTTCTCCGGAGGTCTCTCTCCTTGGCTTGTGGATGGCACCTGCTCACCTGCTCACATGGTCTTCCCGCGTACATCTGTGTCCCTGCCGCCTCCCTGTGTGTCCATGTTTCCTCTTCTTATAAGGATGCCAGTCAGGTTGGCTTAGGACCTACCCAGTGGCCTCGTTTTAAGGTAATTGCCTCTTTAAAGGTTCTGTCCCCAAATCCAGTCATTTCTAAGGTATTGGGGATTAGGGCTTCAACATATGAATTAGGGGTAACACAGCTCAGCCTGTATTAAGCACTGGCCTTCTCTGTCACTCAGGTGTGCCCAGCACCCAGCCCCATGTCTGGCCCATGGAAGGTGGCACTCAGCATAGGCTTATGGCTGGATGATTGTATGAAAGAAGCTCTTGTCTGACCCTGTAGTGTCCTGTCCTTCATCCACACATCACTCGAGGCTGGGATCCAGCCCTGCCCCGCCTGAGAGGCTGACTTCTCTGAACTTTTCTGCGCTATGCACAGGCTTCTGTTGCTGACACTTTTGGGGGTTTTCTCCTTGACCCCTTCTTCAGAGTGGGTGATGGGCTGTACCTTCCATGGATCAGGCAGAGATGTGTTAGTCATTCAGTCAGTCCAACTCTTTGCAATCCCATGGACTGTAGCCCACCAGGCTCATCTGTCCATGACACAGATCTAGAACAGACTCTCTTCCCTCAAACGTATATGGGGGTGATTTTCCCTTGGGAATGATCTAGCTCTGCTGTGATTAAAAACCTTCATTGATGGAGGGCCTTGAGCGAGCTCCAGCTGGATCCAGGAAAAGGTCCACTCAAGCTCACCCAGGCTCCCTGAGCAGATCTGAGACAGAAGTTGCGAGTTCGGGTCCTAAATAACAGACTGACATATTTTATCACTTCAAAACATTTCACATCTGCGTGGATTTTGTTCTGTTCCCAACCATTATTCTCTTGGCAACCCTGGGAGCATTTCTCCTGGAATTTAAGGAGTTAAGGTTTGTTATGTCTTGTACACATTCCCCAGCAACTTAATTATTGACCCAGCTTGTAAATCATTCATAGCTTTCCAGAGGTATCCATATACTTCTGCTGGCAGCAAACGGGACCCTGGGCTATTTGTGGGATGGAGGTTGGGGTCATGGAAAGTGTGAAAAATTAAGGAGAACAACACTTCCTTCCCTTCCTGAACTTTAATTGCCCTTTTAAGTAAAGCCGAAACTTTCTTCCTTTGCCACCTGCTCAGAGAACCTAAGTTAACTGCTAAAAAAGCTTTAGTTTCACTCACCATTCTTTATTCCGTGCACCCCAAGGACCCCGGGTGAGTTCAGTCTCATCTAGGAATGAAGTGGCTAAGACAGTCATCTTGCATGGAGTTACAACCAGGGCTTTAGGAAAGTAACATCTTGACATTATAAGTCAGTCTTCTAATCATATCCCTAAGAGGCTGGGTAAGAAGCAACAGTATTCAGCGGGCTTGCCAGTGGGGCGTTTAGGCGGGTTTGTGGTTAACCAAGGCCACACACCAAGTAAGCAACAAGGTGGGGTTTAATCTAATGGGGCTGGTGGGGGCCACACCTCTATGGTGTCACATATCAGCCCAGCCTGCTTAGTTCCAAAGGAGAGGAGAGGTCCGGTCAGGTCTTAAAGCTGGCAGTGGGTTCAGCTTCAATGCCTGTGAAAACAGACACCCAAATAATCAAAGCACTGCATTCCTGTGTCTAAATGGCAGCTAATCCCCACTCCTTTCAAGGAGCAGAAACCACAAGTGACAGTCAAGCCTTTAGCTATCTGGTTCGTTTGTCCTCAAGTCGTGCACTCTCAGAGCTGAACGGAACCGTAAAGATGTCTTAGTCCATCTTACCGGCGAGGAAATGAGGCTGGAACGTGTCCCTGGGTCGTTTCTGGTCACACGAGGCAGTGACCCAGAACCCAGTGTGCAGTCTTCCACTTCAGTTCTTTCTTGCCGTCAGACCAGAACTGTTTTTCTCAAATGGGTTAGATAAGACCCGGCTCCTTAAGAGCTTTGGGTTTCCCCAGTGGCTCAGCAGGTAAAGAATCTGCCTGCAATCACAGGAGACACAGGAGACGTGGGTTCGATCTTTGGGTCAGGAAGATCCCCTGGAGAAAGGAAATAGCAACCCACTCCAGTATTCTTTCCCTAAAAATCCCATGGACAGAGGAACCTGGCTTGCTACAGTCCAAAGGGTTCCAAAGAGTCGGGCACGACTGAGCAACTAAGCTCGCCTTAAGAGTTTAAATTAGCACAAGCTGGAAGCAGGCCTATTTTATTCAACCTAAACAAGAAATGAAAGCAAGAGGCTTTTCAGGATACACACTTGAATATTTAAAATGCCAAAAGATGACATCATAATGTGCCGAAGCTTGAGGCAAATCTTTCTCAACTTGCTCAGTGAACACAGTCTGGTTCCCAATCAGTTCCAGCCAAGCATGTCAGGACGCACATTTCCCCTGCCTGGGGAAACTCCTGGAATAGTTGGGCAGCTCCTTTGTGCTTTAGAATTGCTTCTTTGTTTCCCTTGAATGTATACCGGCTCATTGGTGGGGAGTGGCGAAGGATCTGGGAGAAGAGATCTGCTGGGAATTTTTAATAGGCTTTGAGTGTTTTACAAGCATCTTTGCAATCCGCTACAAGCTATAGCATTGTGACTACTTGTCCCCTTATAGAAGCTTCGAAGAGCCTGAGATTTCAAAATCAAACGTGGCAGGCAGGCAGTTCTCAATGCCTCCTTATCAACCAGTAACCGCCTTTCTCATCAACCTCATTTTTTCCCCTTTGGAGAACTCTGTTAAGAGCCAAACAAATCCTTTTTCTAAATTCTGTTGCTTGTTACTACTTCTGACCAGCTGCTTTTCATAGAGTCATTCATTCATTTAAGTATTCATGCAACTTCTATAAGGTGGGTTTTATCATCCCCAAATTTTCAAATGAGGAAACTGAGCCTCTGAGCAGGCAAGTAACTTCCTCAAGTAAATAAATAGTAGTATCATTGCGGCTGCCTTTATTCTTTAACAAAGTGCTGCTGCTGCTGCTGCTGCTAAGTCGCTTCAGTCGTGTCTGACTCCTAGCAACCCCATGGACTGCAGCCTACCAGGCTCCTCTGTCCATGGGATTTTCCAGGCAAGAACACTGGAGTGGGTTGCCATTTCCTTCTCCAGTGCATGAAAGTGAAAAGTGAAAGTGAAGTCGCTCAGTCTTCTCCGACTCTTAGCGACCCCATGGACTGCAGCCCACCAGGCTCCTCCGTCCATGGGATTTTCCAGGCAAGAGTACTGGAGTGGGGTGCCATTGCCTTCTTCGTAACAAAGTGCAGTATCCTATAATTAAACCCCCAAAACTCTTGACCTTAATGCAGAACTCTGCTTCGACAGATGATCAGAGAATGTTGTTGACTGTTAAGAGAATTCATGCTATGTGATTTTGGAGTCCTGTGCCTATTAATTGTGTGTGTGCACGCGTGCACATATGTGTGTATGTGTATGGACCAAATGTTTGTGTACCCCCCAAATCCATGTGCTAAAATCCTAACTCCAGTGTAATGATATTCGGAGGTAGGACATTTGTAGGGTGTTTAGGTCATGAGGGTGGAGCCCTCATGAATGCAATTAGTGCACATGTAAGAAGAGACACGAGAGAGCTTTCTGTTTTCTCTCTCTTCGTCACCATGGTGAGACACGGGAAGAAGGTGGCCGTGAGCAAGAAGAGAGGTTTTCATCAGAACCCGATCATGCTGGCATCTTGATCTTGAACTTCTAGCTTCTAGGACTGTGAGAAATAAATGTTTCTATTGTTTAGATATGTTTACAGACTAAACCTGTAGTGTATATGATCAGCATTTTCCTGCCAGGGTGAATTCCTTGTTGGTTTGAGGGTAAAGTCACTGACTGTGGGCTGCAGGGCTCATTAATTTGTTTGCATGGCAGAGCTATGGGTCCTTGAAGCGCAGTGCTGTGCTGAGTTGTTTTAGGGGTAGGTTGAGAGGGGCATCTTGTTTGCTCCTATAGGCTGCGCACCTTGTCCTGGTTTAAGCAGGTCACAGAGGGATGCTTGAATTCTGTGTATGAGAGGACTTTACCAAAACTCAGATAAAGCAGGTTGCCTGGACACACACCAGAAATGTGCTTCAGGCTGTCAGGTTCCTGCTGTTCTTTCTCTCCACACCTTTTTGGCTTCGAGTAATCTGCAGGAGCTCCAACCCCCAGCTCCCTCCCAGGCCTCTCTTCTCTGCCAGATTCCATGCTCCTGCAGTGGAGCTCAGCAACCCTCCTTGCTCAAGGGCTCCACCCCCACCCCAGCCCCGACTTGGTCAGGGAGGTAAAATCCAGCCCTGAAATATATATACAATAATTGAATTTTGCTTTAATAAATGATAAAACTGGCTTCACAGACATTGGAACACTGGTGTGGCTCTAAGGGCTGACGTAGTGCCTGAGATTTATGAGGGGTGAATTCTGTGATGTTTTCTCATGCTGGAGTTAGGAGGTAGCCTTTATGTGAGGAAGAACCTTGCTTTTTATCTGACCCCACACCCTTCCAATGATCTAATATTAGGTCTCTGTTATTCACACTGTTAAAGGTAAGAGAGATAATTGGAAATGTATCAGCATGCCTAATTTATTGTTGTTATTTTTATTTGTTACATTAAGTCAGGTTTTATGTTGCCTCCTCATGATTTTAAAATCATGAGCTATTTAGTATCTTAAACTTTACTCTCTTACAATAAAGAAATAATGCATCAACCAACAAAGATGGTTGAAAAGTATGCTTTTCATGAATGTGTGGCCCTGGTTTCATTTCTGTCTCTGAATTGGATTCCCCACCCTGATCTCAGTATAAATGAAGTTCTCTTATCTCTCTCTAGCAGGGAGGGTGTTCACTAGGATAAACATTATTATGTGGGAATATCTCCAGCCTTCCCCCCCGCTTTCCCAGATTACAAAAAATAATGCTATCTTGGCCTGCCCAATTTCTACACCCCCATACCCCCCTAAAGAGGGAGTGATTATATTCTGTTTTTAATTTCTGGGAGAGGGGCTGTATTAATTAATGTACACAATCAAGAGATAGAAAAGGAGAGAAAGAAAGAAAAGACAAGTGTGGGGTTGGGCTGGGACAAAAGCATGAGGAAATTGTGGAGAGAGATGCTTCAGAAAAAATGCAGCAGCTATGAGTGGAAATGGGCAGAGAAGAAAGGAGAATTCATAAATGTTGCTGTGCACCTTCATGGTTTTCAAGAACCTCAGCTAAAGAATGTGAGTCTTTGAAATTTCTTTTTGTGCTGGACTATATTCCTTTCTTTCTTTCTTTTTTTAAAAACACATTTTAATGAAGGGGTAATTTTTCATTCAGGAGATTACCAAAATATATTAATCATATTTCTATTTGTTTATAATTTTAATGGTATTAATGAATCCATAATATATACCATTATAAACCATTTTCTGTGTTTTAAATTTTTCTTTAGTTTCTACAAGTTGAATTACAGGCTCAGAGTGTGAATATGCTAATAACTCTTGATACATATTGCAAATTGCTTCCCAAAAAAGTTGTGCTAACAAACACAGCCATCAGCAGTGTCTTAGAGTGTCTGTTCCACGTCATCACCAGCAACAAACCAATGTGTTGAGATGAAGTGGTTTTTTCTGTTATATAAAAAAAGGATTGTTTATTGAAGTGTAGTTGATTTGCAGTGTTGTGTTAGTTTCAGATGTATAGCACAGTGATTCAGTTATACATATATAATATATATCTATTTCCTTTTCCTGGAGAAGGAAACGGCAACCCACATTTCTTTTTCAGATTCTTTTTCCTAACAGATTATTACAAAGTACTGAGTAGACTTCCCTGTGCTATATAGTAGATCCTTGTTGATTATCTACTTTTATATATAGATATTGATCCTGAACTAATTTATCCCTGCCCTCCTTTCTCCTTTAGGAACTATAAGTTTGTTTTCTGTGTCTGTGGGTCTATTTCTGTTTTGTGAATAAGTTCCTTTGTTTTTATTTGTTTTGTTTTAGATTCTACATATAAATGATATCATATGATGTTTATCTTTGTCTGGCTTACTGAACTGAATATGATCATCTCTGGAGAAGGCAATGGCATCCCACTCCAGTACTCTTGCCTGGAAAATCCCATGGGTGGGGGAGCCTGGTGGGCTGCAGTCCATGGGGTCGTGAAGAGTGACTGAGCGACTTCACTTTCACTTTTCACTTTCATGCATTGGAGAAGGAAATGGCAACCCACTCCAGTGTTCTTGCCTGGAGAATCCCAGGGACGGGGGAGCCTGGTGGGCTGCCGTCTCTGGGGTCGCACAGAGTCGGACACGATTGAAGCGACTTAGCAGTGAACTATAGTTCTTTGACCGCCACACAACTCTGAGACTCAGCCATGTGGATTCCAGTTCTATACAGGTTATCCATGAAAAATATTCTGGTGTTTCCTCCTTTTCTAAAGGTTTTCTACACTTAGCTCCAATTCAGAGGCACAATATTATGATCACACAGCTTCATGATTTGGATATCCTGAGATTGGTCACAATCCTTTGAATGGGTCTACAGTAAGTGTTGACATAGTTCATCTCTACTTTAACTAATCTGATGAATCTGAGAAGACCTGTGTTATTACCATAGATGAGAAATTTTCTTTTTTAAAAAAGAAATTTTATTTTGGCTGCCAGGCATGGCTTGTGGGTTCATCCAGGGATTGAACCTGGCCCCCCTGCATTGGAAGCATGGAATCCTAACAACTGGACAGCCAGGGAATCCCTGGTAAGAAACTTTCTAATCAGAGTTTATTAAATAGAGAGGAAACAATGATTCTTCTGATGTCCTTGCAATTAAAAAAAAATTATTAGAAAAATTTCTGCTGTCGTAAACTGTCTGAAAGATGTGGTACTGTGTTTATTTATAACAGAAATATCTTCGGTAATTTTTTTATCCTATATATTTTACTAGAGAAGTTGTTTATATGCTTTATCAGGTTCAAAAATGCATTCTTAGGTCACGTTTACCAGTTCAGCCTGTCAAGAGCAATCACAGGGTCCAGGAGAAGTGTGTGCTTCCCTGAACTGCCCAAAGTTTCAGAGTTGGTACTTGTCTCTCACCCTTATGAAATAGTGCACTCTTAATCTGGAGACCATAGACTAATATTTTATATTTATCTGGTTTTTCCTCTTTTTCACTGTTCAGGTGTTTGTTACCCCCAGGAAGAAGTTTGTGAAAGACAAGTTTTAAGTGATCAACAAATTAAAAGCTTATTTTTGGTGGCTAGAGTTTCCTTGGTCCTTTTTAGAACAGAAAATTGGAGTTCATCTTTATTCACTATCTTTTTCTCTACACCAGTTTAATCATTTAACTGATTTTTATCCACACAAGGCCTCATGCTCTAATTCTCCATCTTCCCCTGTTATCCAAAGCATTTTTTTCCTGTCCTACCTTCCAAGCTCATCTCCTGGAGCATGAAATATAGCTGTTGTTATGCTAAATTTGTACCAGTCCTGCAAAGGTCACCTAACCCAAGAGGACTTTCTTGATTACCTTGGGTTGGATGGAGTGGAGTGTGCTTTCTGCAAAACTCTTTAGATGCTTACATTATGTTTCTGTATGTGGCTTAACTCCACTTTCAGGATACTGGGCCCTGCATTCGGGGCCCACTGGGAAACACCATCCAAATCATCTAAAGTAGAAGCTGACTTTGCTAGGAGCTGGGGCTGTGGGTTCCTGCCAAGATCCACAGAGGTGCCAGGGTCTACAGAACCAAGTCAAGCCAGAGTCCATAGGCAGATTGAGGTCCAGATACCAGGGTGCACAGATGAATGTGACACCTAGGGGTCCTAAGGCAGGGATCTGAGTCAGGGCCTCCAGTTTGAGAGACAAAATTAAAGTGAAAGAAGATAGGGGTCAAGGCTAATGTGGGAGAAAGGAGAATTATAAGCAAACTTTTTATTTTTAAACTTTTATTTTGCATTTTGTATTTGTATAGCTGATTAGGGGCTTCCCTGGTAGCTCAGCTGGTAAAGAACCTGCCTGTACTGTGGGAGACCTGGGATCAATCCCTGGGTTGGGAAGATCCCCTGAAGGAGAGCATGGCAAGCCACTCCAGTATTCTTGCCTGGAGAATCCCCATGGACAGAGGAGCCTAGTGGGCTGCAGTCCATGGGGTTACAAAGAGTCAGACATGGTTGAGCAACTAAGAACAGCATAGCTGATCAAAAATGTTGTGGTAGCTCCACGTGTACAGGGAAGGGACTCAGTCATGTATATACATTCATTCATTCTCCGCCAAAATGTTTTGAACCATAGCCTGTACATCTTTGAGTCCAGGTGGGGCATAGCACTGGGGCAGACATCCGTGAGAGGTAAACAGTATGTACCTTGTCAAGTAAATGAACGATTGAGTACCTGTAAAGATGCTTCCTGTCTGAGGAACAGGCAGGGTATTTGAGTGTCAAAGAAGGGCCCAGTGTCACACAGGGTTTCTTGCTTAGGATAGAAAATATGTATTTTCATGCATCTCCAGAGGGTGTTTTTATTTCTTGCTCATTTTCCACAACTGCAATCAATACACAGTTAACACTTGATCTTCTGTTTAATCAACAAATTTCAAGTTCTGTCAGTTATCTCTTCTCTGAGAGGTAATCGATACGTAATTCTGTGTTAGTCAGGGTTGATTAAAGATGCAGAAGCACTGAAGGGTACAGAATAGGGGCCTATTTTTACGCTTGGATGAGGCGAGGGAGCTGCCTGTGAGTATCTTTGGCCCAGCGTCCAGGGTTGAGCCTGAAGTCGCTGTGGTCCGCCAGATGGACAGTTGAGAAGTGGATAAGCACAGGACAGACAGAGAGAGCAGAGACACACTGGGACCTCCATCTGTCTCTCACTACCCTCAACCTTCCTTACGAGGGGACCTGCAGGAGAAGCTGCTGCCCTTTGTGACAAAACTGCACTCACATCTGGCCCAGGCCTTAGGGAAATGGACAGGGGAGATCTAGCAGGAGCTGGAGGAAACATGGTCTGGGTGTTGCCTCTCACTAGCAAGCCAAGCCATCAGGTCAGGTGACAATGTTCACCAGCGGCTCTGCAGGTTCCTCCAGGAAGTGAGAACATGGCTGCTCCTTCACTCCTGCCTTCCAGATCTGAAGCAAAACATCGCCTGTGGCCAATGCAAACCTGGAACCCTACCGGGAAGGGAATTCTTGGAAACATAGTTCCATTTCAGCTCAGTTCACAAGGTACAAAGCCACTACAGTCTATGCTTTGTCAACCTGGCTTTCTCATACCCTTTTTTTTTGTTTTCAACTCCTGTTTAACTTCCAAATAAAGACAATAGCAACATTGTTTTTGCCTCACATGAGGCAGTTATTCTTGTATCACCTAAAACATGCTACTCTCTCCTGTAAAGAGGTTCAGAGTGCCTCATATGTCACTTGGGTGATGTTAATTCCTGTCCTAGCAAAGTCACACTCCCCTGTTGCCATTCTATAACTTAAATACTGAAGTATACAGTTAATTATCATGAATATGTCTTATGTTAGATGGGAGGGGAGTGAGAGAGAATCTTCTTTAGACAATCAAACATTTTAAACCAAAGCTACACTCAGTAGAACCTGTATATTTTAAATGAGATTACTGATGTGCTAAACTGCCGAAGAATTGATGCTTTTGAACTGTGGTGTTGGAGAAGACTCTTGAGAGTCCCTTGGACTGCAAGGAGATCCAACTAGTCCCTTCTAAAGGAGATCAGTCCTGGGTGTTCTTTGGAAGGACTGATGCTAAAGCTGAAACTCCAATACTTTGGCAACCTCATGCGAACTGTTGACTCATTGGAAAAGACTCTGATACTGGGAGGGATTGGGGGCAGGAAGAGAAGGGGACGACAGAGGATGAGATGGCTGGATGGCATCACTGACTCGATGGACATGAGTTTGGGTGAACTCTGGGAGTTGGTGATGGACAAGGAGGCCTGGCATGCTGCAATTCATGGGGTCACAAAGGGTCAGACACGACTGAGTGACTGAACTGAACTGAAACTGATGACATAGTTCCTGAGCTTAAGTTGGTTATTTCTATCTCTCTGTCTTTTTTTTTTTTTTCCCTATCTCTTTTTAATGCTGTTGAATTTGTCCTAAAATGAGTGGGGCTCACAGCCAAGCCTAACTTAGTGATTTTGCATTTTAGCCTGGTGCTATCTGATGAACTTGTATGCAGTGAAACCCCCAGGTATATCTTTACACCTGGGGGATCTGAACATTGTGGTGAAGAAGCTTTGAAAAGAGGGTCCTGGGTGACAGAGGTGGAGTCACAGGGAGGAAGGGCAGTGCCTGCCCAGCCCAGCACTGGGTCTTAGAAGTGTTAAGTGTTGCTTGGTTGTGGTGTCCAACTCTTTGCAACCCCCATGGACTGTAGCCCACCAGGCTCCTCTGTCCATGAGATTTTCCAAGCAAGAATACTGGAGTGGGTTGCCATTCCCTTCTCCAGGGGATCTTCCCGACCCAGGTGTCATACCCAGGTCTTCTGCATTACAGGCAGATTCTTTACTGTCTGAGCCACTAGGAAATTAGAGCTGACCTCCAAAGACAAGGGAACAGCAAAGACAAGGTTTAGAGGGTATATCATTCTGGCAGAGGCAATCCTGCTCTGGTACCCAGCTGGCAAAGTGTGACACAGGTGGAGGGTGGGCAGTCTTTCCATTTCTTAGAGATCAGTCATCAGTTCAGTCACTCAGTTGTGTCTGACTCTTTGCAACCCCATGGACTGCAGCACGCCAGGCTTCCCTGTCCATCACCAACTCCTGAAGCTTGCTCAAACTCATGTCCATTCAGTCGGTGATGCCATCCAACCATCTCATCCTCTGTCGTTCCCTTCTCCTCCTTCCCTCAATCTTTCCCAGCATCAGGGTCTTTTCTAATGAGTCAGTTCTTCTCATTAGGTGGCCAAAGTATTGGAGCATCAGCTTCAGCATCAGTCCTTCTAATGAGATCATCCTGAGTAAACTACACATATCATGGCTCCATTCAGCATATCTAAGGTTTGTAGGTTTGGGGAAGTCATGGAAGCCAGAGGGCATAGACCCAGGGACAGTGATGGCAGGAGGGACAGCACCGGGCCTGTAGGAAGTGACAGCATCAGGCATGCTTGGAGGAGGGAAGCATGTCTGAGGTTTCTCTGTGACACATCTCCTTGGGACTCACAAATAAATGGGGCCAGAGGTTAAGAATGGGGCAAGGAGGGAGGTGGGGTAGCACAAGGATCTTTGTGGAAATATGTATCTTGATTGTGGTGGTTGAATCTACACATGGGATAAAACTGCATAGAACTATATGCACTCACACAAATGCACACACCCACTTACACGTACAACTGATGAAATGTGTGGATTGTAGCAATGTCAGTGTCCTGGTTTTGTTCAAGATATTACCACCGAGGAAAACTGAGGGTACACAGAATCTTTCTGAACTATTTTTGCAACATCCTATGAATCAGTAATTGTTTCAAAATGAAAGGTATATTAAAAAACAAAACTGGGAGAAATAATTGTATCAAAATAGTTAGGTCTGGGCCTGGGCATCAATATTTTTTTTTTAAAGCCTACCCGATTATTCCAACTAAAGCAAGATTGAGAATTGTCACTTACCGTGGAAACCCTGTGGGTCAGACTTTGGGTTTTAGTAAGGACATATGGTGCACGTACCATATATTATATGTATCTCTAGGTGATTCTGGGGCAGCACTCTGTAATCAAACATACTAATACTTCTTCATCTAAATGTGTGACTATCCACACCAGTGAAGTGAAGTGAAAGTTGCTCAGTCATGTCTGACTCTTTGCGACCCCATGGACTATACAGTCCATGGAATTCTCCAGGCCAGAATACTGGAGTGGGTAGCCTTTCCCTTCTCCAGGGGATCTTCCCAACCCAGGAATTGAACTCAGGTCTCCCACATTGCAGGCGGATTATTTACCAGATGAGCCACAAGAGAAGCCCTATCCACACCAAGTGAGATAAATAAGAACCATAGAAACTGGCAGATACTTTGTAGCAAGTATCCAGTTCTTTCCTTTATGTTGAGGGGGTGAGCGGGTGATAAGAGGGAGGAAAGAAGAAAAGCTGAACTACTGTAATTTGGGCAAAATTGTTATTTGATTTTATTTGACCCACAGGTTGTTATGAGACCTGAGGAAATACAGGAACTAATCAGAATCACTTACAGATCTATGTACAGAGATATCTATCTGTCCACATTAAAAGTGGGAGCAATGAGAAGCAATCTAAGTATTCAACTACATGGAAATGATTACATAAATTATGTGATAGATTTATTGTGGAATATTATACAAGTATAAGGATTGTGCTTTCTGGGACGACCCAGAGGGAAGGTATGGGGAGGGAGGAGGGAGGAGGGTTCAGGATGGGGAACACAGGTATACCTGTGACGGATTCATTTCAATATTTGGCAAAACTAATACAATATTGTAAAGTTTAAAAAAAAAAAAGGATTGTGCTTTAAAAGAACAATGGTATGGGAAATCCTCATTATTGAATATTCAATGAAAACAGGTTTATTTTGATAAGTGTAATTTTTAAGCTGACAAGATAGCAATAAATCAGTATTAACACTGAGTGTCTCTAGATGGTAGGTATACAGACAATTTTTATTTCTTATTTTATACTTTTCATTTTTAAATTTTCTAAAATGAACAAGTTGACCTTCATCATTAGAAATGTTATTAATTGTCAAGTATGCCAAGATATGTTAGTGTATCCAAATACGCAAATAGCTAAATTGCAGCTGGTGAGCTTCTTGAGTTCTGCCTTGAGGCTATCAAAGTATCTAATTAATGGATTAAAAAGTTCTTGGGAACACTACTTTATGTAAATCTACATTGAAATGATAGCAATAGAAAAAATAATCAATCAGGATTTATTGGTCCTTCCAAAATCCATGTATTTTTCTTGTGAGAACTTTAATACACATGTGTTGCAAAGTACAACTTAATTTGAAGTTTTTCTTTTATATTTCTAGAGCTTAAGGGAAATAATCTGAGTCCATTAGCTGAAGTAAACCATTACAGTAAAATAATTAATTTTTACTGCATGCTAACACTATGCTAGGACCTTTCTGTTTCGCCTATTTAATCCTAACACCAGCCGTCTGGAATAGATGTTATTATTATTCATTTTTGGAGTAGGAAATGGCAACCCACTCCAGTATTCTTGCCTGGAGTATTCCATGGACAGTGGAGCCTGGCATGCTACTGTCCATGGGGTTGCTGAGAGTCTATTTTACAGAGAAGGAAACTAAGTCTCAGTGAAGTCAAAGTCACACAATTAGACTGTCTCAGCTAAGAGTCAGGACTCCAACACAGCAGTCCTCAAGGAAAGAAGTTTAGGCTACATTGGCATGGAGAGTAAGATAGGATATGAATTTTTCACGAAGGGCTCTGACAAAGGCCACTGAGGAATGGGTGGAGCTTGAGGCTGCTGCTGCTACTGCTAAGTCGCTTCAGTCGTGTCCGACTCTGTGCGACCCCATGGACAGCAGCCCACCAGGCTCCCCCATCCCTGGGATTCTCTAGGCAAGAACACTGGAGTGGATTGCCATTTCCTTCTCCAATGCATTAAAGTGAAACGTGAAAGTGAAGTCGCTCAGTCGTGTCCGACTCTTCATGACCCCATGGACTGCAGCCCACCAGGTTCCTCCATCCATGGGATTTTCCAGGCAAAAGTACTGGAGTGGGATGCCATTGTCTTCTCCGGAGCTCGAGGCAGGTGGAAGTTATTTGTGGGAAGGCACTGGTTATCTGGGCCTGTTTTGCAGTGTGCCTGACACAGAAGGCATGCCTGTGTGCCCTGGTGGAAGGAAAGGGCTCTCAGGGGCACCTCTGTGTTCCAGGAGTACATGGAGCCAGCCTGGCTCTAGCTGACACTTACTGCATTCCCTGCAGGAACAAGGTACATGTCTGGAGGCCACCCCCATGTGGGAGTGGAGCTTGGAAACCTGGCTAGGGATGCAGTGGAGCTGCCCTGGTGGGCAGGGACTTGGGCAGGAGAGAGAAGAGATCACCTTTTCTGGTGGGTGGAGAGTCGGGGAGTTCTGAGGGCTCCCACACTGCTGGTGGAAGAAGGAAAGACGTTGCAGGGAGGACAAAGCTCCCATTCGGGACCAGACGCTATGTCTTCAGGCCCTACTTGACTTTGATTTGCAGTCAGCTCATAAGACACCCACTTTGGAAGGTAGGAGGGAGAAAAGGACGATGTGAAGGAAGCTGATCTGGACCAGTCGCCATGCTGGGCTCCAGGGAAGTGTACGCAGCACCGGCACACAGAAGCCCGGGCATTAGGTGCTATCAGTGTTATTGACATTGCTGCTCATCCTCACAACGCCACAGGGAGGTCTTATTACCTACATTGTACAGATGACAAAAATGAAGTTCAGGAAAGAGAAGTGATTGGGGAGGGAGTCAAAATTTAAGAACAGTTTGTCTGACTCCAAACTCCAGGTGTCAGATCCCTGTAGTAGGGAGAGCCTGGCAAGGCTACAGCTGGTGTTGGTAAAGGCGCAGTGAGGGGAGAGAGTAGCAGGTGGAAAAGAGGGAGGTGGGGACTGGAAGTGGAGGGAAAGAATTCCTTCTGGAAAAGCTCCCCCCAGCGCTGGGCTGCCTTGTGAAGCTGCCCACCAGGAGTAGGGGACCAAGAGAGGCCAGGGACAGGACTTTCCTCTCCTGGACAGGCTTAGAGCTGCAGGCAGGCTCTGGGCATCAGCAGGAGCATCAGCCACTGTTAATAGAGAAGCAGCCTTGGCACCTGGCTGGGGCCATGCCTGGTAGGGACCAAGGCAGCCTCTGAGCCATCTCTGAGCCCATCCTGGGTGCTTCAGGGGCTGAGGCGGTTCTTGGCTCCCAGGAGTTTTGTTATCAGGTCCTCAGCCAAGACCATATGTGCACTTACTTGTTGCCGGTGTGATGGGATTCGCCTTCTCTGACTTTTACGCCTTTAGGCTAAATGAACCCAGAGGACCACATGACTCAAAAGTTGATTCATCTTTCCATGTCCAAGAGTTACAAGTATCAGAACTCTCAGGTGAGATCCACTCTTGGCATCATGACCACATTCCTCTTTTGAAATTCCTCTTTGCAAAGAGAGTGGCATGTGTTGTTTTTTCCAGCAGTAGAAACAATAGGTTGGTACAAAAGTAATTGTGATTTCAGACTGTGAATTTTAGATTATAACTAGGCTCAAACATATCTTTATTAATCAAAATAGGAACCATTACAATCAACACATTTTTACCAATGAGAAATAAGTTTGCTGATTCCTGTAGTGTAAAAATCCATGCTTCAGGATTCGATGAACTCTTGGAAAGCACTTTCTACCTGCTGCCAGTTGTGGTAGCATTTTGCCTGCAAAAAGTTGTCAAGATGCTTGAAGAAGTGGTAGTCAGTTGGTGAGAGGTCAGGTGAATACGGCAGACAAGGCAAAACCTCGCAGCCCAATTCATTCAGTTTTTGAAACATTGGGTTGGGCATTGTTTTGCAGAAGAATTGGGCCCATTCTGCTGACCAATGCCGGCTGCAGGCATTGAAGCTTTCAGTTCACCTAATCGATGTCCTGAACGAACTTCTCAGATGTAATAGTTTTGCCAAGATTCAGAAAGCTATAGTGGATCAGATGGGCAGGAGACCACCAAACAGTGACCATGACTTTTTGGGGGTTCAAGTTTGGCTTTGGGAAATGCTTTGGAGCTTCTCAATCCAACCTCTGAGCTGGTCACAGCCAGTTGTATACAATCCACTTTTCGTCCCACGTCACAATCTAATTGAGAAATGGTTCCCTGTTGTTGTGTAAAATAAGAGAAGACAACACTTCAAAACAGTGATTTTTTTTGATTGGCAGTCAACTCATGAGACACCCACTTATGGAGTTTTTTCACCTTTCCAATTTGCTTCAAATGACAAAGGACCATAGAATGGTCGACATTGAGTTCTTCGGCAACTTCTTGTGTAGTGGTAAGAGGATCAGCTTCGATGATTGCTCTCAATTGGTTGCTGTCAACTTCCAATGGCCTCCCACTACGCTCCTTATCTTCAAGCTCTCGTCTTGAACCACCACTTTGCAAAACTCCTTGAACCACCACTTCACTGTACATTCATTAGCAGTTCCTGAGCCAACTGCGTTGTTGATGCTGTGAGGTGTCTCCGCTGCTTTATGACCTATTTTGAACTCGAATAAAAATATCACTTGAGTTTGCTTTTTATCTAACATCATTTCTATAGTCTAAAATAAATATAAAATAAACAGCAAGTAACAAGTCATTAGCAAAAAAATATAAAGCAAGAAATGTGCATTAAAATGATGTACAACACAACCACTTTTGTTTAGGAAAGTATTCCAATATCAAATGGCAAAGTTCAACAGTGTAAAACCATAATTAGTTTTGCACCAACCTAATACAAATGTTTCCCTCGGAAACCTTGGCTGTTTTACTGATAACTAATTTGTTTAGTGATAATGATTACCCAGCAGCAGTTGAAGTAGGGACCCAGTATCACACTGCAAAATTTATTATGTTCCCTCTGTGTGCAGATCATTGTGCTAAGACGTTGGGGTGCTGCAAAAGATGTGGGGGTGCAGGCCTCAGCCAGGAGAGTTTACAGGCTAATCAAAGAAAGAAGATGGGAAAAACAACATGATACACAACTGCAACAGACAGGATCTATGCCGCTCACACAGCCATAGTGTGATAAGAATTGAGTCAGCGATGGAGACAAAGACTTCAGGAGAAGGAGGTCCTCCAGCCATGTTTTGGAAAAGAGAAGCCAGAGTCTGGCAAGGAGAAAGGAGGAGAGAAGGACAACACTGAAATTGACCTTGGGGTATTTTTTAAATGTTGCTCTTGTTCGTGTTGGTTGATTCAGATCAGCCATAGTGCATGAAGGATAAGAATATTTGATTTAAGAAGTCAAACAGGATCTTCTAAAATTAGGTCAGAATATTTGCCCAAGGAGAGGTCAGAGCCAGGTTTCAGAACTGTTTGGGAAATTGTTAGTATTGGTCCCAGGACCTGATGCTTTAGTAGTAAGGTAGGCCACGTGAATATTTGCTTTCTCTGCTGATGCAAATGGTAGATCTCCCAGGCGAATAGCTCAGTGAGCCTTGCCTTCACATCTCTGAAGGTGAAGATTTTGGACTGCCTTTGTGGGCAATGTGGTACCACTGGAGGATTTGAAGCGGAGAAGGCAATGGCACCCCACTCCAGTACTCTAGCCTGGAAAACCCCATGGACAGAGGAGCCTGGTAGGCTGCAGTCCATGGGGTCGCTAAGAGTCGGGCACGACTGAGCGACTTCACTTTCAGTTTTCACTTTCATGCATTGGAGAAGGAAATGGCAACCCACTCTAGTGTTCTTGCCTGGAGAATCCCAGGGACGGGGGAGCCTGGTGGGCTTCCGTCTATGGGGTCACACAGAGTCGGACACGACTGAAGTGACTTAGCAGTTAGATCATCATATCTGTATTTTAGAAAGACCATTCTATCATCTGTTAGTATTATTCTAGGCTATAATTTTGAAATACCAGTAGTCTTTCTTCTCCCAACATCTCTTTATTCACCTCTCACCGACCTCTCATCTCCTTGCTCCTTCAAGCAAGGTTAGTGTGGGTTTATCACCTCAGTGATGGAAACTCAACAGATAACAGGCATATAGGTGCCTGTTTTGCTGGCTTTTGAGTTTCTCAAATCTAAGCCCCTGTGTGAAGGAAGGACTCTGACATCCACCAGAGATTTGGGAGAAGATGTGATGCCTCACTTGAAGGTCCCTGTCTCCAGTCTCTGGGGAATTTGGGGGATAAAGGGGTGCAGAGGGAAAGCAAGAGCTGTATAGTCATTAAGGGATTCTTGAAGGCAGGGTTGTGTGTCCCAGGTGGCTGGAAATGGAACCCTAGGATAGAACCACCAATTAGGTTGTGAGACTGGAAAGAGGAACCTGCCCCTTACTTCTAGGATGGAGCCCTAGTAAAGTGGCAAGACCCTAAAGAAGTGGATCTGGGACCTGTCTTGGCAGACAGGGCTGTGAAACAGCCCCACAAACTTCCCCATGCCACAGCATGGATTGAGAGCAAGGGAATTACCCCCATGCTGCTGGGAGGGGCTGAGAAGAGTGGCTGCTTTGAAAGGGTTTAGTGGGTAGGAGTGAGGGCAGCTCAGCTGCTATCTGCATGGACGATGGTCAAGGTCAAATGAGATGATGATGGTCTCAGCAGATGCACATGTGGACAGATGACAAAGACTAGGTGTCTTCCCCAATCCTCCCCCCACCCCACCATAATATAGCCATGTGTGCCCTAGAACAAAGACATAACCTCAGATTGGTAAAGTTTTGACTCCTCTCATGAGATGAGGGCCAAAATAGATACTAAGTTGGACTATAGAAAAAATAAGGGAACTTTCCAGGTGGCATTAGTGGTAAAGAACATACCTGCCAAAGCAGGAGACATAGGAATGCAGCTTCAATCCCTGGGTGGGGAATATCCCCTGAAGAAGGAAATGGCAACCCACTCCAGTATTCTTGCTGGAGAATCCCATGGATGGAGGAGCCTAGCAGGCTATAATCTATAAGGTCACAAAGAATTGGACATGACTGAAGGAACTTAGCATGTAGCATGCATAGAAAAATAAATATTTACATATCTGTAGACTAAGGTTTGTATCTGCTACTGTCTGTTGTTAAATGATATAGATTTTTTTTTCCCAGTTAGTTAACCTGGGGTTCTATTTGACTTTATACAGAATTTTGGAGAGAACTCTGGAATTTTTAAATGTCACAGCTTTTACCTCTGATCCTGTGTTTTGGGCTCAATGTCGCCTTCTTTTAAGTCCAGAAGATGCTGAAAAACAATTGTTAGAGTAGTACAAGTTTATGTGAAGAGTAAACAGAGCAAAGGGTAGGAAAATCAGCATGTAGTAGGTCCTGGCCAGGCCAGCTCATAAGCCCCGGCTTACATGCATGCTCAGTTGTGTCCAATTCTTTGTGACCGCATGGACCACAGCCCACCAGGCTCCTCTGTCCATGGGATTCTTCAGGCAAGAATACTGGAGAGGGTTACCATGCCCTCCTCCAAGGGAATATTCCCAACCCAGGCATCAAAACTGGGTCTCCTGCCTTGTAGGCAGATTCTTTACCATTGATCCATCCGGGAAGCCCCATAAATCCCTCCTGCTGCCGCTGCTGCTAAGTCACTTCAGTCGTGTCTGACTCTGTGTGACCCCATAGACGGAAGCCCACCAGGCTCCCCCGTCCCTGAGATTCTCCAGGCAAGAACACTGGAGTGGGTTGCCATTTCCTTCTCCAATGCATGAAAGTGAAAACTGAAAGTGAAGTCGCTCAGTCGTGCCCGACCCTCAGCGACCCCATGGACTTCAGCCTTCCAGGCTCCTCCGCCCATGGGATTTTCCAGGCAGGAGTACTGGACTGGGGTGCCATTGCCTTCTCCACATAAATCCCTAAATGGATGTAAATAGAAAATTCTTAGGTTCCTGTAAAATAAGTGTAGATAAAGGGAAGTTGCTTAACATGGAGCACTGGCATTGGAAAAAAGAGAGACTATATGGGAGAATATTTTATCCAGTCCTGGAGATAGACCTGGGGCATGTGGCTTGTTGAGTGGCAGAACTGTTGCCTGGTACAGTGATATAAATCACCTCTGGAGACTGACATGGCTCTTCCAGGGGGGAAAAACCAGGGGGCCCCTTAGTCTTGGGCTCCTAGGGCCGGTCCACTCCTCACCCCGGGGGCTGTGACCCACAGCACCATCCTAGGTATGTCCAGCTGAGGAACGAAGGGGACCCTGGGAGGCTGGCTGTTGTGAGGCACCTGTATTCATTTTTAAATACCCTGGCATGAGTAATGTGATATGTACGTGAACAAGTAAATCCTAATCCTTTCACTCTTGGTGTGTGTGCGCTCAGTTACTCAGGCATGTCCAACTCTCTGCAACCCCATCCACTGTAGCCAGGCTCCTCTGTCCATGGGATTCTCCAGGCCAGAACACTGGCGTGGGTTGCTATTTCCTTCTCCAGGCAGGGTGGGCTAATTAGTAGATAAAATAAGCAAGTCAATTCTGGTCTCTGTCAACAATTTAGGTTGCATTATTTGCATAAAAATGTTAGAAGTAATTTTTGATTTAGTAGGACCCACAGATTTTTCGGTATGTGTTTGGGATATGTGTTTATACAATAACAAGACTAATCGCCTTGTGTGAATAAGGGTTAAAAATCACCAAGCCCCAGGTTCGCTGATGGTTCAGTGGTGATGAATTTGCCTGCCAATGCAGGGACAAGGGTTTGATCCCTGATATGGGAAGATCCCACATGCCGCAGGGCAGCTAAGTCCTTGCACCACAACTATTGAGTCTGTGCTCTAGAGCCCAGGAACTGCAACTGCTGAGCCCATGCTCCACAACAAGAGAAGCCAATGCAAAGAGAAGCCAGCGCACAGCAACTGCAGAGGAGCCCCCGCTTGATGCATCTAGAGAAAAGCCCATGCAGCAGCAAAGACCCAGTACAGCAGGAAATAAAATAATAAATAAAAAAATTTTTAAATCAGCAAGCTCACTATTATGTCCTCATGTAGGGCCAGGGGTTGGAGCCCACTGCTGTGGTGTCTCCAGGGATAGGATGGCTGTCAACCTCCCCCAACCCCACCCATTAACCAGAGGAGCCCAGTCTTTGTGTTCACTTCAAAAAGTCTGCCTCCAACAGAGGTTTGAAGAACGGGACAAGAGTACAAGTGGAGATCCATATACCATGTGTCCAATTGCACATGTCCAAATTCTGCTTTATTGACTATGCCAAAGCCTTTGACTGTGTGGATCACAATAAACTGTGGAAAATTCTGAAAGAGATGGGAATACCACACCACCTGACCTGCCTCTTGAGAAATCTGTATGCAGGTCAGGAAGCAACAGTTAGGACTGGACATGGAACAACAGACTGGTTCCAAATAGGAAAAGGAGTACATCAAGGCTGCATATTGTCACCCTGCTTATTTAACTTCTATGCAGAGTACATCATGAAAAACACTGGGCTGGAAGAAGCACAAGCTGGAATCAAGATTGCCAGGGGAAATATGAATAACCTCAGATATGCAGATGACACCACCCTTATGGCAGAAAGTGAAGAGGAACTCAAAAGCCTCTTGATGAAAGTGAAAGAGGAGAGTGAAAAAGTTGGCTTAAAGCTCAACATTCAGAAAACTAAGATCATGGCATCCAGTCCCATCACTTCATGGGAAATAGATGGGGAAACAGTGGAAACAGTAGCAGACTTTATTTTTGGGGGCTCCAAAATCACTGCAGATGGTGACTGCAGCCATGAAATTAAAAGACGCTTACTCCTTGAAGGAAAGTTATAACCAATCTAGATAGCATATTGAAAAGCAGAGACATTACGTTGCCAACAAAGGTTCGTCTAGTCAAGGCTATGGTTTTTCCAGTGGTCATGTATGGATATGAGAGTTGGACTGTGAAGAAAGCTGAGCACCGAAGAATTGATGCTTTTGAACTGTGGTGTTGGAGAAGACTCTTGAGAATCCCTTGGACTGCAAGGAGATCCAGCCAGTCCATTCTAAATGAGATCAGCCCTGGGTGTTCATTGGAAGGACTGATGCTGAAGCTGAAACTCCAATACTTTAGCCACCTCATGCGAAGAGTTGACTCATTGGAAAAGACTCTGATGCTTGGAGGGATTGGGGGCAGGAAGAGAAGGGGACGACAGAGGATGAGATGGCTGGATGGCATCATCGACTCGATGGACATGAGTTTGGGTAAACTCTGGGAGTTGGTAATGGACAGGGAGGCCTAGCATGCTGTGATTCATGGGGTTGCAAAGAGTCGGACACAACTGAGTAACTGAACTGAACTGAACTGAAATATAATTTTAAAGCTGTAAAACTAACCTAAAACCTATACTAGAGAATATATTCTGTCCTCTTGCCTTGAAAACTACATCAGAGGGACTCAGAATGCCCAGACTGAATATAGAATCCTCAGACCCATCAGGGTTTCACTTGCTCCCCTTGGCTCCCCCTTCTCAGCCCACACTCAACTCTGTCTCGCATGTTGAGGACTCCCCAGTTCTCTGTGAAGAGCTGTCCTCTGTCCATTCCTCAGGTCTAGGTGTGAGCTCAGCCATGGGTCAGTCTATCCTCAGAACTCAGAGTCCTGGGAGAGGCCTGTGTAGGCTGTGGAGGTGAGTTCAGGACCCTTGGGCAGGGAGGTCTCTGGGTACTTGGCCTAGAAGGTGAGGTATGAGCTCTAGGTAGACACATTCCTGGGTCCCTGGAACACATCACCCTGTATGGACAGGATGCCTGAGGAAGGCACTCTTTAAGGACGGTGTTGAGAACAGCAAGCCCTCTTGCCTGTGTGTTTCTGTTGACTTTTTGGAGGGTGGGTGGTGGTAGAGATGCAGGAAGAAAAGAGAGACATGTCTTCTCAACTACCAATGAGATAATTTTTAATTAATTTTGTCTGCTGTGTATCAAATGTCCCTGCATTTGACGGAATTTGTTGAGTTGAGACTTATATTTATTGCAACAGCTCCACTTGGCAGCAAACTTGTTGGGTGGGGGACGTACAGCCCCTGCTTGTGTCCAACCATGGGAGGCTACTGATATTTTCTATGGTGGAATCATAACTACAGGATGTAGAACCAGTCGTGGCTCCAGAGTCGTCCTTGTACCGACTCACGCCCATGCTGGTCTTAGCATGTGCTGAATTAGTTGGTTTATGATCAGACCATTCAAAATGGCTGTTCTCTCGCTCTTTGTTCATCCCCTGCTGGACCAGTCCCTGCTTTACTCACATAACTATCCAATCCTCTTATTTAGAAGGCTTCATACGTAACTGCCTATGTGCTTGCCCCTGCCCCTGCCACTGGTTTCCTGGGTAACTGATGAGCCAACCTGACATCAATTCCACCTATTGATGGTAGCCGCCTCCTCTCCCTTGCTGCTTCTTCTCTGGCTGCCATCTATGGTGGGAGGTTGCTCCAGGACCTTTTGCTGATGTCTCTGTTGTTGTCTCTGGGCTGGGCAACTACAAGGCTTGCAGACCTGTGGGGTGTGGCCCACCAGTTGGGTCCAGCCCACCAGTTGGGTCCAGTAAGAGCTTTCAATTCTCCCCCTAAACTTGGAAGTGGAGTTCTCAAGGAGGTGGTGTAAGTTCATGAAGCTAAGGTTTGTCTCTTTGAGTCTATAGTGGTCCTTTGGCAAGAACCCTCTTCCCACCAGTCTTCAAGTTTGGAGCTGGGATAGCGTGGATGGGAGCCTCATCCAGCCCCACCTAGAGGGCTGAGGAAATTAGGGTCGGGGAGTATGATTTCTAATAACACAGATTTTTCAGGAAACTGTAACAAGCCAGGAGAGCCACTGCATTCTCTGGGGAGGCACTTGGAGGAAGGGAGGAGAGTGGGTCCGAGACAGCCGGATTCTAGACTCTGCACTGCCAAGAATTTACCTGTGAACTTGTACAAACCTCTTTCTCTTGCTGGGCCTCAGTTTTCCTACCTATAAAATGATGAGTGTGAATTAAATGATCTAAAAATCCATCCATTCTAGTGTCAAAATCCTTAGGTTACCTTGGGTTTTGGTCTCATTGGGTAAGGTGACTTCTTATTAAAAAAATTTATTAGAGTATAGTTGATTTAAAATGTTGTGTTAGTTTCAGGTATATAGCATAGTAATTCAGCTATACATATATTCATTCTTTTCCAGATTCTTTTCCCATATTGGTTATTGCAGAATTTTTAGTAGAGTTCCCTGTGCTATGCAGTAGGTCCTTGTTGGTTATCTATTTTATATATAGTAGTGTGTGTGTTAATCCTTAACTCCTAATTTATTCTCCCCCCTCCATGTTTCTCCTTTGGTAACCGTAAGTTTGTTTTTGAAAACTGTGAGTATGTTTCTGTTTTGTAAATAAATTCTTTTATATCATTTTAAAAAAATTAGATTCTACACATGGCTCAGGTGGTAAAGAATCTACTTGCAACGTGGGAGACCTGAGTTCAATCCCCGGATTGGGAAGATGCCCTTGAAGGAGGGCATGGCAACCCACTCCAGAATTCTTGCCTGGAGAATCCCCATGGACAGAGGAGCCTGCCAGGCTATGGTCCATGGGATCGCAAAGAGTCAGACACGACTGAGCGACTAAGCACATATGATATAATGTAGAGTATCTATTATATATTCTACTAATGATTTAATATGATATTTGTTTTGCTCTGACTTCCTTCACTTAGTGGGATAACCTCTAGTCCATCCATGTTGCTGCAAGTGCCATTATTTTGTTCTTTTTATGATTGAGTAGTATTCCATTATATATCTGTATCACGTCTTCTTCATCATTTCCTCTGTCAGTGGACATTAAGGTTGCTTCAGTATCTTACCTATAGTAAATAGTGCTGCAGTGAACTTTGGGGTGCATATATTTTTTTTCTTGGTGGCTTCACAGCTGCAGAATCTTAGTTTCATGACCAGGATTTGAACATAGGCCTATGGCAGTGAACTCTCTGAGTCCTAATCACTGGACCTCCAGGAAATTCCTGGGTTGCATTATCTTTTCAAATTGTGGTTTTCTCTGGATATATACCCAGGAGTGGAACTGCTGGAACAGATGGTAGCTCTATTTTAATTTTTTTAAGGAACCTCCATACTGTTCTCCATAGTGGCTGTACCAATTTACATTCAAAGAACAGTATAGGAGGATTTTAAGGGGACTTCTAATGTTAGTGAAGGTAACACTCCTCTCTTATCCTTCTCTTTTCAGTCCTTCAAAAATGGACTTCATTCTGGAGTTGTGGTGGGCAACCTGCATCCCGGGGGCCCTGAGAAGAGACTCTGTCCATTTGCCATGAGTCAGCAAGAACCAGTGACCCTGCACTCATCTCTCTGTGGCAGGCTTGGATGGCCCTGCTCAGTCAGGCCATGCTCCTACAGGCTTCCCTGGACAATTTCTCTCCCATCGTTTTAGTTGAATTGAGTGTCCACGTGTCAGTTGTTATTCAGTGAATCATGTGGTTTATAGATGTAGAGCTATCGTTTGAATCTAGAATGCCTTTCCTCTCCACCTCAATAGCCCATGTGATCTGTATGCTTCTCTTTAGCTCCCTTCCTTTTCGAGAAAGGTAATTAAAAGAATACTTCTTGAGAAGGAGGTGGCTGGAGCAAGCTCTTCACAGCTTAACAGCCTATCAGGTGCTGAGTCTGTCTCCTGCTCTTAGAGATGGTTCCAGCTCTTAGGTGCTTGGCCACTATGCACAGAGGCAAATCCAGCCTGGGCACCAGCCAGACTCAAAGATCTTCCAGCTGCCTCACTGATTCCTTGAGAGTGGGTGTCCTTGAGTGTCACAAGTATGTAGGAGTGACTGAGTGTCTTAATTACCGGAAGAAAGGTCAATTTCCTTGGCCTTGTTTACATGTCTTAAACTGGCAGTCATGACCTCAAGATCAGTTGCAGGAGATTGGGAATAGGTTGTGTTGCCAAGTACTTGAGTCTGAGACTATGCAGTGTTGGAGGCAAATCTGGCTTTATGGGGCCCCTTCTCTTCTAGGTCACATCCACCTTCCTCTTCCTAGTGGCCACCTCAGTTCTCCTGTGGACCCTCTCCCTCCCGCAACCCACTTGGTCAGTTCAGACCCCATGAATGTTCCTCATCCTGACCCTTCTCCTCCTGGGATGCACTCCTCTGCTTGTTTGCTGGACTGAAGCAGAAAGATGACATGAGTTTGTAGCATGTAGCAGAGAGATGACTGTAGCAGAAAGACAACATGAGTTTGAGCAAGCTCCGGGAGTTGGTGATGGACAGGGAAGCTTAGCGTGCTGCAGTCTGTGGGGTCAGAAAGAGTCAGACATGACTGAGTGATTGAACTGAACTCAGCAGAAGGATGCCTGAGAACTTCTCATGGGAATGCAGGAGATGAACAAAGGAACTAGGCGGGATATCTGTTCCTTAGGAGGAGACCACTCTCCACCCTGCTTCCGCTGCCTCCCCTAAGAATGTGGTGGCTCTCCTGGCTTGCTGCTGTTTTCTGAAAACCCTTAGTTCAGTTTCCTGTTGACAAAATTATGAAGAAGGTCAAGCATACTTCAGGCCCCTGGCTTCCCTTTCTGATACACCTTTTCCACTCTCTGCTCCAGCCTACCTCCCCCAATCCAACTCTTTCCTGTGAAAACCTCTTTCCCTGAAAAATCTCCTGCATCATTTCTTTATTCTGCTAAGATGCAAAGTCAGTGCTTTACCCTCCTCAGGGATATTTTAAGCCTCCTCGCTAATTGCAGAGTGAGTGAGAGACTCTGTCCTCTGTTAAAGGAACTTCAGGCATATGCTAGCCCATGGGAGGTTTCGGGAAGAGAGAGCACCTTCTATGACATTCAGATCACACCGACTTTGAGCTCCATGTGCCACAGAAGGTCAGTTCAGAGTCTGCTGATTGGTTGAAAAATTGTTTCTAGTCTGAGGATTTTTGAAAACTCTTTCAATGCTGTACTGTGGTATGCTAACTTAAGAGGAAAAAAATCCTCCAGAGATTACTTCAAAGTATCACTTAAAATTTATAAATGAAGGAAATGATTCCATACTCTACCATGATGATTTAACTTGGCTAGGTCATCTTACACTAAAACATGGACTAAAAAGATGATTTTTAATGGTGGACCCCAATCTTTATGGCACCAGGGGCTGGTTTCGTGGCGGACAATTTTTCCCCAGACTGGGGGTAGGGTGGGGATGGTTTGGGGATGATTCAAGCACATTACTTAAAGTGCACATTATTTATAGTGCACTTTATTTCTATTTTTATTACATCAGGTCCACATCAAATCATCAGGTGTTAGAACCCAGAGGATGAAGTATCCTGTTGTATAACATTGAAAGTGAAGTGAAAGTGTTAGTCGCTCAGTCATGTCCAACTTTTTTCAACCCTATGGACTGTAGCCCTCCAGGCTCCTTTGTCCAAAGAATTCTCCAAGTAAGAATGCTGGAGTGGGTAGCCATTTCCTTCTCCAGGGGGTCTTCCTGACCCAGGGATCGATTCTAGGTCTCCCACATTGTAGGTAGATTCTTTACAGTTTGAACCACCTTGATGTAGATGGAGAGTATTCAACTGAAAAATACTTACAAGTCTTTTATTCTTGGCCACTGGAATAGGATTCATGGACTAGCGGCATCTGTGTCACCTGGGAGCTTGTTAGGATGCAGGCCCCCAAGCCCCACTCCTGAGTTGAAGAATCAAATCTACATCTTAAGGTCTCCCAGGTGATTTGTATACACATTGAAGTTTGAAAAAAAAAACATGGCCAGGGTCTTCCCTGGTGGTCCAGTGGTTAAGATTCTGAGCTACCACTGCAGGTGGTATGGGTTGGATCTCTGGTTAGGGAATTAAGATCTCGCATGCCACGTGGCCAAAAAAGAAAGAAAGAAAACCTGGTCACTTACTGGAATTATTTGATATCTTTAAAAATCTATAGCTACTTGGATTCTACATTCAAAGTCTTTTCAATGTGTTGGGAGTAGAGCCCAGTGATTTCTATATTTAAAAAGATCCCCCCAGGAACAGTCAAGTTTGGGAACCATCTTTTCTGATGAGGAAAATGACCACCAGAGTGGTAAAATGACCTTTCCAAATTATCAACAGATTAAAATCCAGATGCTGACCATGGGGCCAATCTAGCCTACACACACATACACACACACACACACAATCATATTATCACACGAGATTGAAAAGACTGTGTGTCTGTGGACTTTGTCCCAAGAAATAGAAGGGATTTTGTCTGATGCAGCACTGAAGCTTGGCAGTAATACAAAGGAATTAGAGGACTTGGGCATGGCTCTCAAAAAGCTTCTAATTCAATGGGGCAAAGATGGTGGTGGTCAACTGTTAAATAAAACACACAAGGGAATTATACATACATTTGTCACTCTAGACTATATACGTGCATATGTACATGTTGGAATTGTCTCCTCCTCCACAACCGCATAGCATTTTGTTTGTTTCCCCAGTGGACCATTTCTGACCTCCACTTTTTTCAGAAGTCTTTGTGTTAAGCTTTATGCTCATCCCATGTGCCAAACTCTTTCTTAATGACTCTTGTAGCCAGGCTGCTGGTGCTCTGCACACAGTAGGGACTCAGTAGTATTAGAGGGATATGGTGAAGGGTGAGGACTCGCCTCAAAGTAATCATGTGATCAGTTACTTAATGCTCAGTGGGTGCATTATACTGAACTAGTGGTGTCTAGAATGTCACATTTATAAACTATCAGTTCTACCTCAAGAATATTTATAATCTAGTAGGGGAGAAAATACAACTAAGATAATTAGATAGCATGTAATAAGGGCCAACTGAAGGACATAGCACCGAGATTCTCAACCCTCTCAGATCCCAATATTCTCTAATAATTTAAAATGGCTTTATTTTCTTAAAACAGAATCCATGAATAATAAAACGAACTCAAAATCTGTATAATGAATTGCTTAATTCTGATATGAAGAAATAAAATCAATTTGCAATGAAACAACATTTCAATATATAAATGCTCAGGCACATTTACACCAAAAACAAATGAAGTCATCAGATGTAAAATCACTGTTCTGGGGACAGCTACCAGAGCATATTGATACAGATATATTGTCCTGGAGATTGAAGTGCTATGAGCAGCATTCCTGTCAATGATGTGTTTCCAAAATGAAGAACAAAGGTAAAATTCTGAACAAAACAAAACACAGTCTTCCCTCAATTCACAGAAGTTGAATTCCTAGAAAATTCACTGGCTACTGAAACTGTGTAAACAACACTTTGTGTCTTTGTGGAAAAGGGGAATTAGGTTCCAGGTTTAGAGAATTAAATAAAGGTTTTTCAGCTTCCTGACCTCCTGGTGGCACTTTGGAGAGTCACATGATGTATGAGCCAAGTCTTTCTTCTGTGGGGCCATGCTGCACACTGCAGACTGCCCAGCTCCGTCCCGCCCACGGAGGCCAGGAAGGATCCCTCCCCATGGCACCCCCCACTGTGACAACCCCCGCCCCTCATGCATTTACAAGACACCTATAGGTGCAGATGCAGAGGTCTGGGGTGGAGCCTGGGACTCTGCATTTCCATCCCAGCCCTAAGTGATGCTGGAGAGATCTGGGGAGGAAGAAATGACCTTCCTTTCAAGAGAAAGGAACACAAACTGGGGCTTGAAGAACAAACAGCTGTGGAGCTGATGATGTTCCATGAGGCCCAGGCTGTGGGGAGGCAGGCCCTAGAGACATCTGGTAGCAAAGGGTGCCCAAAGCTGGTCGACAGCCTTGTGCCCACAGCCACTGTACCACTTGCCAGGCAGGGGAAAAAAAACAACTCCCTATCAGGGTTGGGTCTGCCAGACCCTGATGAAATTCATTCCTTTCAGTAAATCCAGCAGCTTCCCCTTTGATAAATACTGTCAAGTCTGGAACATGTGGTGCTAACAAAATATGGTTTTAATTTGGGGTCTGCTGCATGTGCAGTTAAATACTGTGCGTGTGTGCACAAAGGCTGACTCATGGCCAGCCAGCTTTATATGCCTGGGCTGAAAATGGCTCAGCCCAGGAGGATTCGCTTATACAGATTCTGCTGCTCTGAAAGGCAACCTAATCCCCAGCATCAATTTTAATGCTCCAGGACTTCTTGTGAACACGGAAGCTTTTAAAGCCCAGCCACTTGTGCGTTTGCATGCCAGGCAGGAACAGCGTACACTTGTTTTTCTGATATTTTATGCATGCTTCTTGATCATATGTTGTCTGACATTCAGGGAAAAAAAAAAATGCACCATTTTTGTTAGCAACTCAGCACTGCATTAAAACGTGATGGTCCATAGCTTCGTAGGAAAGGGAGTGTGGGGAGAGGAATCGAGAATCATAGTTCAGCAAGAGACCTGGGCTTATTCTAGTGGTACTGGTTCCTGGGAACACAGAAACTCTGGGTGTTTTTGTCAATCTGCATGTGCCCGTCTTGGAACAGCTCAGTGAAAGAAGGAAACTGGCTAAACAAGTTTCAGAGGTGAATCTGCTGGTAACTGTACCTCTAGTTTATCGTGAATAATGAAGACGTCCTGCCATCCAGGGCGCGGGTCACAGAACTGCGTGGAGCCAATTGCCCAGCAAACCAAAGACTACAGCACCTGCCCAGTAATCTCATCGGGGAAACAAACAAAGTTGAGAATGAGGTCAGCGGCAGGTGTCCTCTGCATGGCAGGATGCAGAGCAAGTGAAGAAGTTGGGTGAGTGTTGGGAGGGCAAGAAAGAGGAGGGAATCAGAGTATTTCTGCCCTGAAAAGGACCATCTCATCAAGAAGATGAGACTAGCGGGGAGTGAGCTGTTTGATAAAAACAAGCAAGGAATGAACTGATTTCCTGAAAAGACTAGGATTTTATCACCGAGGGAACCTGGGTATAAAAGAGCTGATAGGAATTTTTCCAGAGGTCTCTTCCATGTTGCATTCTTAAATTTGTCAGAAGTGTATTTCTTTTTATGATTAGACGCAACTGCAGTGACAGAAAAAGCCTGAAATACTGTGAGCAGCGACTGTGAGTCAGTCACTGGTTACAGAGGGAACTTCAACGTGGGCAAGGCATTGTGGAAATCCTGAAACTTTGAATATCCGTACTTATTTTAATTTTTTGTGGCAAAAGTGAAGCGTGCTTATTGTAGAAAAATGTGAGATCCTAAAATTTCAGACATTTTTTGAGAAATTGGGGAGAGTTCTTTTAATGGCCAGCCTTTACTGGGCTCTCTTAGGACCAACAGGTTCAAGTTAGAATGTGCTTAGGAGCAGTCAGTGGGGACTGAGTAGATCAAGAGGCTCCCAGAGGTATTTTTTCACTGGTCTCTGGGGTCTGCTATATTTTCTCTGCTTTCCTGGAAGCAGGGGGAGAAGAGGAAACCTCCACTCCCCCCGCCCTCCGATGCTGCTGGATGGTTTGGAACTGCAGGAGCTGCCGGTCAGGCATTGGCCAAGTCAATGAACGTTCAGCAGTGTTGCTGTATCTGGCGCTGTTGTCTTTTTTCCTTGGATTGCATCCTTACTATGGAAGAGATGGAAAGGAGGTCCTGGCAATTTGTCTGGGCAAAGAATTCAGACCTCTAACAGTATACAGAGTGTGTACCATTACGAAGGGCGGGGGAGAGGGTTTGTTTGTGAGAATTCATCACAGTGATGAAATGCTATAGGGACAAGAGGTCGGTGGGCATTTAACTCAAACCAAGTTTAACAAGTGGAACAAGCCTCTAATTGGAAGCCTGGATTCCACATTAAACGCCATTCTCCACCTGATCCCTTTTACAGATACTGCTATGGTATCTAAACTTGGTGGATATCACTCATCCCAGGTCCCCAGGCACTATCACCATGAAGCAATGACACAGCACAGCACCTGCCTCCAGCAGCCTCGAGCCGAGGGGCAAGTGGGAAAAGGGGCCGGTCCTTTAGATTCCCTGCTTCTCATTTTGTAACCTTTTAACCCCTTCCAGGTACCTTGGTTCCAGTCTCCTCCAATAACCTTTTTAGTGGGCTTCTGTTGTGTCTGCCCTTCTAGTGAATAAGAATCCAGATATTTATCAGAGGATAGGTTTCCTAGGTGGCTCACTGGTAAAGAATCTGCCTGGCACACAGGAGACACGGCTTCAATCCCTGGGTCAGGAAGATCCCCTGGAGAAAGAAATGGCAACCCATTCCAGTATTCTTGCCTGGGAAATCCCATGGACAGAGAAGCCTGACAGGCTACAGTCCATGGGGTCATAAAGAGTTGGATATGACTTACTGACTTAGCAGCAGCAGCAGAATTTGTCAGGAGACCTGTCCATTCCCCACTTTCAGCCTATGTAGGTCTGGTGAAACTGCCAGCCCTCTGACTATGAAGTGGAGCAGATGAGCCACACTTAGGCCAATCATTTCATCCTGTTTCATGGCCATGTGATTGGTCCTGTAACCCAAGCATGTAACCCAGGTAGACCCTATGAAAGGAAGTGAGATTTTTGTGAGTATTTATGAAAAATAGGCTTGCACTTTCTCCCCTGGACTGGACACTTGAGAGGATGCACAGCTGAACCTGTTGCCATCTTCTTGCAGTCACAGGAAGCTGAGATTAATTCTGTCAGTGTGATAGGTGGGTCTGAGAGCTGGGAACAAGAATCAAACCAAAACCCCTGCCTTCTGATGATACTATATAAGCCCTAAATCCAGCTATGCCTTAAGCCCTACCTTGGAGTATTAAACTAAGCTTGTCAACAAGTTCTCCTTTTGCTTAAGCCAAAATTGAGGCATGTTTTCTGCCACTTGTAATCAGAAGACAGATACACCCAGGAAGCTCTTGTTCTTTTTCATTGACCCATATCATACTTTCGGGAAAGGATTGGCCTTTGTAAATTATGAACTCTGCTAATGCTTCAAAGTATGGCTCCTTCAAGAGAATTTTTAGTTTCAGCAAATGTTCGTTCAGCAAATATTGAGCCCTTTCTGTTGCAAAGAGACAAGGGAGCGTATGCCAGAAGGAAGGGATAGGCTAACTTTCCCACTGAACTCACTGTTTTAGTGTCTAGTCTTGGCCATTCAGATTAGTTCTGACTTAGCAACTAAGTATCTGACTAATCCTTCTGCCAAAAACAATGATAAATTCTGGACCAAAAACAAGACAATAACAAAACCTGTTCTAAGGTCCTGGAGAGCAACCAAAATGGTTTTGTTCTGAAGACTAAAGCTGCAGAAGATATGACCTTGAGAAAAGGGAAGCCCACTGGGTGAGGTCTATGCCAATCAGGCATTTCCTCTGCTGGCACTCACTTCCTCCCATGGTGGCAGGAGACAGAGCTCAACTGGAAACTGGCAGCCTTTGGGGCTGAGGAGCAGAAGGTGGGCTTTGGGGCTTCCACAAGCAGCTGAAAGGTGGAAAGGAAGGAGTCTCAGAAAGGAGGGTGCCTCAGAAGGGGAGTGCCCAAATCTGGGGACAGACTTCCCTCCAATCCCCAGCTGACTCCTGGACAGCGCAGGTGCAGAGTGAGGTGCAGGAGCCCAGGGAAGAGCAATAGCTGGAAGGCTAATCTACGGCTGCTTTATGCTGGGAGATGGAGTTTAGAGTTCAATTCCTGCCTGGTTAGGGGGCACGACAAACACCCAAGACTTTCCACAGAGACCGGAGGGCACACCTTAGGAGTAAGGATCTCTTCCCAGGACTAGAGCCTTACCCTAGAAATAAAGGCAAAGCACAAATAGACTGCCCCCCTGAACAGAGCTTAAAACCAGTTCTTCGTAGCTGCATTATTTAATACAATAACCTCTACAAGCCTTAGTAACTTGATTAAAATGAAATAAAACTCAAAATGCAGTCCATCAGTCACTGGTCACATTTTAAATGCTTTTAGCCACTTGTGGTTGATGTCCATTGTATTGGACTGTGTATAGAACATTTCTATCACAAAAGTTCTATTGAATGCTGTGGCTCCAGAGGTTCAAGATAATATGCTAATAATTTAACTGCTTGCAACAAATCTCAACTTTCTTTAAAGAAAGATAGCAGAATCTAAATTCTCTTCAATTTATTGTCCACAAGACTCAGTACACAATAAAAAGATTAATGTGCAAAGAGGCAGGAAAATGTAATCCATAGTAAAGAGAAACAGCAGTCAATTAACCCAAAAACTAAAGAGCCTCTTGATGAGGGTGAAAAAAGAGAGTGAAAAAACTGTCTTAAAACTAAACATTCTAAAAACTAAGATCATGGCATCTGGTCCCATCACTCCATAGCAAATAGATGGAACAAAAATGGAAACAGTGACAGATTTTATTTTCTTGGGTTCCAAAACCACTGTGGATGGTGACTGTAGCCATGAAATCAAACGACTCTTACTCCTTGGAAGAAAAGCTATGACAAACCTAGACAGCATATTAAAAGCAGAGACATCACTTTGCTGACAAAGGTCTGTATAGTCAAGGCTATGGTTTTTCCAGTAGTCATGTACGGATGTGAAAGTTGGACCATAAAGAAGGCTGAGTGCAGGAGAATTGATGCTTTCAAACAAATACAGTGAATGAAATTGAAGACTCATTGGTTAGGCATGATAAAAAAGATGCAGTACGTGAAATTATCAGCAGACTTGAAGATAAATCAATAGATATTATCTAAACAAAGAGGGGAAAAGGTAAAAGAAAAAGAACAGGTCTTTAGGCTGTAGGGTAGTATCAAGCAATCTAGCATATGTGTAATTGGAATCCCAGAAAGAGAGGAGACAGTAGATGAAGAAGAAAAGGTTATTTGAATTTCACGCCAGTCAGAATGGCTGTGATCCAAAAGTCTACAAGCAATAAATGCTGGAGAGGATGTGGAGAAAAGGGAACCCTCTTACACTGTTGGTGGGAATGCAAACTAGTACAGCCACTATGGAGAACAGTGTGGAGATTCCTTAAAAACTGGAAATAGAACTGCCATATGACCCAGCAATCCCACTGCTGGGCGTACACACCGAGGAAACCAGAATCGAAAGAGACACGTGTGCCCCAATGTTCATCGCAGCACTGTTTATAATAGCCAGTAATGGAAGCAACCTAGATGTCCATCAGCAGATGAATAGATAAGAAAGCTGTGGTACATATACACAATGGAGTATCACTCAGCCATTAAAAAGAATACATTTGAATCAGTTCTAATGAGGTGGATGAAACTGGAGCCTACTATACAGAGTGAAGTAAGCCAGAAAGAAAAACACCAATACAGTATACATGGAATATATATGGAATATATAAATATATATAAATTCCATATATATGGAATTTAGAAAGATGGTAATGACAGCCCTGTATGTGAGACAGCAAAAGAGACACAGATGTATAGAACAGTCTTTTGGACTCTGGTCGGGGGTGGTGGGGGGGATGATTTGGGAGAATGGCACTAAAACATGTATAATATCATATAAGAAACGAATCGCCAGTCCAGGTTCGATGCAGGATACAGGAAGGTTGGGGCTGGTGCACTGGGATGACCCAGAGGGATGGTATGGGGAGGCAGGTGGGAGGGGGGTTCAGGATGGAGAACATGTGTATACCCATGGTGGATGCATGTTGATGTATGGCAAAACAATATTGTAAAGTAAAAAAATAATAATAATAATAAAATAAAATAAAATAAAATCAGCCTGAAAAAAAAATTAAATAAAAAATCCAAATTGTGAAAAAAAAAAAGAAATATTATAAATTTTAAAAATTTGAGAAAAAGTAATTTCAGCAGATCCCAAATGGAATAATTTCAGCCATTTAGGTGTCATTGATTCAACACCCAGTCTCACCTACTTACCAACAAGACATAGGAGAATTTCTGTAAGCATAATAGGGCCTGGGGTAGGCTATAAATATTGAGAAGCAGCAGTGATGCTGACAGAATCTGGCTGACTTCAGGAAGCAATTTTAGAGGACACTTTTCCTACCCAATAATCTGTTGTTCCTCTTTGAGGCCAACAGATGGGGTCTCCAAACATTTTACCTTGATTTGACTCCAGCTTAAATTCAACTTGAAGGTCATGTTATATTTATATGGAGATTAACAGGGATTTCTGAGAGCTAGAAAAAATGGGATGGGGTAGGGTAGAAACAAAGGAAGGCTAACTCAAAGCACAAATAGCCTCATATTAGGAATCAGGTTGAAGGAGGGAAATAAAGGAAAGATTGGGGACTTCTCGAGTGGTCAGCCAGTTAAGATTTCACCCTCCAATACATGGGGTGTGAGTTCAATCCCTGGTTAGGGAGCTAATATCCCACATGCCTCAGAGCCAAAAAACTAAAACATGAAACAGAAGCAATATGGTAACAAATTCAATAAAGTCTTAAAAAATGGTCCACATTAAAATTTCTTAAAAAAAAAAAAAAATGATTGGCAGGAATTACCCCCAGTAACTCATATTCCTGCTGGGTCCTGCTCTGTTACACAGGCCACCTAGGAGGCTTTTTGTGGCAAATAATAGCAATTTTAAAAAATTAAAAAGCAAACTATGCCAAACTGACTTACCTATGAAAAAACTCAACACCTTACAAAACTGAAACTCCAGAAGTAGGGTAGGTTCCAAGGCTGGTTGAATCAGCAACTCAGCGATGTCAGTAAAACCTGTATTTTCTCTTCCCTGTTTCACTTTTCTCCACAAAGTCTTCATCTTAAGATTGAGTCTCTTCAGGTTTTAAGAAATCTGCTGGTACACAGGGTTATGTATGTAGACTTGTTTACATCTAGCAGGAGAAAGAAAAAGCAAGAAAACTCCTCCTTCAAGCAAGGAATATAAATCCTTCCCTTTAGTCTGATTCAGCCACCTTAAGTTGTGCTGATAAGGGGAAAAGTGTTTACTGAAATAAGATTTCCAAACTGAGATGTGTAGGGTAACTTTAAGCTTGAATCTCTGCTCAGGTTCCTAGGAGGGGCCTCTGATATCAAGGAGGTTCTGAAGCTACTGATCTTGATCATTTAGAAGTAAATCTCCTGTAGCAAGAGTAAATCACATTCTCGCTTATTTTATGTTGCTAAGGAGCAAACTGACAAGCCTATGATCACCTGCACTGTGGTGATTTCTCTAGGATCAGTCATTTCTCCAGTCCCTCAAGACAAGCTCTGATAGTCAGCAAGGGCACACTGTTTGAGACCATTTATAAGCATTTTACAGATGTGAGAGCTGGATCATAAAAAAAGGCTGAGTGCCAAGAACTGATGCTTTCAAACTGTGGTGCTGGAGAAGACTTGCGAGAGTCCCCTGGACTGTAAGGAGATCAAACCAGTCAATCCTAAAGGAAATCAACCCTGAGTGTTCATTAGAAGGACTGATGCTGAAGCTGAGCTCCAGTATTTTGGCCACCTAGTGCAAAGAGCTGACCTATTGGAAAAGACCCTGATGCTGGGAAGGATTGAGGGCACGAGGAGAAAGAGATAACAGAGGACGAGATGGTTGGATGGCATCACTGACTCAATGGACATGAGTTTGAGCAAACACTGAGAGAGTGGAAAACGGGGAAGCCTGGCATGTTGCTGTCCATGGGGTCAGAAAGAGTCAGACATGACTTAGCAACTGAACAACAGCAACAAATAAGCATTTTAGGTGAGAGATGATAATAATCATAGTACCAATAATAGAGCCAATCTGCTCACAGCATCACCCATAATATATTGAGGACTCTCACATAAACAACAAAATCCCAAACAATAATCACAAGACAACATGAAATTGAACAACACTGATTGAAAATTACGTGAAGAGTTTTGAGTGAAAGCACCCAAAGGGCAATAATTTGTTATGTGACTATTCTAAGTCACTCTGTGGCATAGAGAAACAGTTTGTTAAGTGTATTTTCACATGTAACCAGATATGTAGTCTAACTTGGCCTATTTATTTATGGTGCATGAGTATCCTTCCTAGGAATGAGAAAAAACAATGACAAAGACTTGTGATCTATTTGTCAAGACTGGGTCACAGTTTTCAGCCTAAGAATTAGTATTAATGATCAAGTCAGGAGGAAAGGAAAAAAGCTTATTGGGAGAGCCAAAGGGAAAATTGGTAAGTTCAGTTTCACAGTTTACACATGGACTTTTGTTTTACTTACTGATACCTGCAGAGTTTGTTTAGCCACCGATGGTACAATTAAAAAGTCCTGAAAGTTTAGTCTCATGTCATCTTTTTTATTGAGAACAGACATCAGTTACATCGTCATCTACCAAGTGATCTTTGAAGCACCCTGGCTGCCCAGTAATTCCATTCATTGCCCTAGATGTGCTGACAATGGGTTGAAGCAGAGGGTGAATACCCACACAGAAGTGAAGAGGGGTTACAGCAGCACAGAGAAATCTTTGGAGGACAAGAGCAAGTACAAGGCCAAAAGATGAGGTAAGAGGCAGCATAGAAATCCTTGAGAACAGTGACCTACACTGTTCTTGCGTGCTAAACTGCTTGAGTCGCGTCTGACTCTCTGCGACCCCATGGACTGTAGCCACCCAGGCTTCTCTATCTGTGGGATTCTCCAGACAAGAATACTGCAGTGGGTTGCCATGCCCTCCTCCAGGGGATCTTCCCGATCCAGGGATCAAACCCAAGTCTCTCATGTCTCCTGCATTGGCAGGCGGGTTCTTTTCCACTAGCATCACCTGGGAAGCCCGAACTGTCCTTGGTGGGAGTCTTTTCAAACCACAGAGTCTGGCAAACTAGGAAAACAGGAGATGAAGGTAAAACTCATGCCAGACTCAGCAAACAGCAGCTGGAACCAGAGAAACCCGAGGACAGCCCTGAGCATGGAAAAAATACTTCTAGTTATATATTATTCTCCAGAGCCAGACCATACACAAAGGGTCACCCTTGAAAGTGAAGGATGATTTGACTTGGCATATGTGTCTGTCTTTGAAAAGCAGTATAACGCTTTCTGGACACAGATACTTATTTTGAATCTTCCTAATGGCAACTCTTTTTATAAGCTGTGATCCAAATGTACTCAAGTTGAAACTTCCCTCTTCATCCCTGGTCACTCCTGCTGCCTCTGCTCACGTCAGCTGCTGGAGAACCTCTCTCTCCTTGCCTGAATTGAAACTCAGCTCTACCCAGAGAGTAGCAATTCTTTTTCAGCTCTCTCAAGTACTCTTCCACCACTTACACCCCCAGGACAAGGGGTGGGAATAACCTGTCCTCATTCCCTGGTGCAGAATCCAAACATTCCTGTAAAAATGGCTGCTCTTGGAAGTTCTGGTGTTGTTGACACCCACTGGCCACCAGAACACTCCTTCTCCTTCCCCAAGAACTTCTCCTTCTGGCTCACCATATGCCCTTACACTGCAACCCTGCCATCCTCCTAGTAGATGGGACGATACCCATAGATGACATAATCAGCATTCTGGCCTCTCAGTTCTTTAATCAACCCCATCTCTTCCAGCACCTGCTTCTCTGTTACACCATAGATTTTGTCATCTGTCAAATCTCCCCTTTGTCCATAATCCCATCTCATTGTAGGCTAGTCTGCTTTCTTACCCACTCTGTGCCCAAACCTTGCACAAAAGTGAAAGTGAAGTCGCTCAGTCATGTCTGACTCTTTGTGACGCCATGGACTGTAGCCTACCAGGCTCCTTGGTCCATAGAATTTTCCAGGCAAGAGTACTGGAGTGGGTTGCCATTTCCTTCTCCAGGGGATCTTCCCAACCCAGGGGTCGAACCCAGGTCTTCCACGTTGCAGGCAGACACTTAACCATCTGAGCCACCAGAGAAGACCAAACCTTGCATACATGCATGCTAAATTGCTTCAGTTGTGTTTGACTCTGTGACCCCATGGACTGTAGCCCACTAGGCTCCTCTGTCCATGGGATTCTCCAGGCAGGAATACACGAGTAGGTTGCCTTGCCCTCCTCCATGGAATCTTTCTGACCCAGGGATCAAACCCTCATCTCTTGCATCTCCTGCATTGGCAGGCAGATTATTTACCACTAGCATTACCTAGGAAGCCCGTGCCCCAACTTTACTGAGGCTCTTAATCTCCCGGCCCCTCTACTTTTCCTTATCCATCAACCTACCCTATTTTTGCTTCCCTTTGAAGCCACATCAGACACGTGGTCCATCATGTCAGTCACTGTCTCACCAACACCCTAAACTTACTCATCTAGCTCATCCTTTTATCACTCTTTCACCTGGAGGAAAAAAGGCAATCCTGCAAGAACTCATTAATATACTTTTTTACACGTCCTACCTCAGCAGCAAGGCATAACTGGAGAAGGACCACCCCCTCCGCCCCCGCCGCCCCCGCCAGCCTAGAAAAGTCTTCATCATCACTCCCCTCCCTGGGGAATCCCACTGTCCTCTTGTCCACTCATCTTTCAGTCTTTGAACAGCCATTTCAAACTTTCCAAGGCTTTAGGCCCCGTCTCATCCCTCTCTAGTGCCAGGTGTCTTTGTTCATACTTCACAGAAGAAACAGAGGCCCTCAGGTGGGAATTCCTGCCACCTGCACCCACAATCCGACCTGTATCTGTACCAGCACCTGAACCCATTCTCTGCACTTCCCTCCTGACAAAATGCAAGTGGTGTTCCTCCTTCTTGAAAGGTCAGTTCCCTTCCCCACGCCATGGATTCCAACCGTCTCAGAAAAGGTATGTTGCCAAATATCCCCCCTTTTCTAGCCTCGTTCTGTTCCCTTCTTAAGGGATTTTTTGGTCAGCATCTGAACATGCTCTAATCACTCCTATACTTAAGAAATCCCACTCTCGGACCCCAGATTTCCTTCGTGGTTCTACTCTTTTCCTCTCTCCCCTTCACACCCAAACTGGTTGGGAGAATTGTGTGTAGTCATCCTTTGCCCTCATTCAGCACCTGTTTACCCATCAACCTCATCTAACTGGCATCTTCCCCTGCTTCTTTTTTAAAACTCTTTTTATTAAAGTGTCCGGTGACCTCCACACCCTAAATCTCAGGGGCACACCTCAGTCTTCCTTGTATGTGACCTTTCAGCAGAGCTGAACTGATTTAACCTTCTATTTTTTATTGGTATCTAAGCTGCCATACTCCCCTGGTTTTTCTTCCACCTCTATTTCTCAATTTCTCTGTCCCTTGGCAGATTCTCCTCTTCTAACTGATTTTTAAATGTTGAAACTGCTCAGGTTTAACCCTAGATCCTCTCCTTTTCTTACTCCTCACTGTCTAAGTCATCTCACCCACTTTCATGACCTCAGTTCTATGCTCTGGAATCTGTACAACAGCCCAGACTTTTCTCTAGTCTCCAGAGCTTCTCAGTTACCTGCTTTACATCTCTGCTTAGATGCCACCAGCCCATTTGTTTAGAACTAAAGTCATGGCCTTTTCCATCATGCCAGACACCTTTCATTTTCTCCTCTGAATCCACTCTCCATCCAGGAGGCTGATTTAGTTGACTATATCCATTGGCTTCCTTGACTCTGGCTTCCACTTGGGTTTGGCCACTGGGGATCCCTGGGAAGAGACTGGAAACCAGGGAGAGAGTGAGGTCAAGGTGTTCACTCCCACAGCTCCCTGTCTGTGAGGTTGCCACGAGCTGCCCGAGTCCCTTGACTGAAGGTCGCTGCTTCTCTTAATGAGGCATCTACACATGACCCTCCTCTTCAAGTCTAGGGCAGTTCTGCTCAGTGCTACCAGCACCAGTTATTGTCTTCTCCTTTGTGATTTCCATGTATTCTGTCTGTACTATCGTAAATAGTTCCCTCTTGAAATTATCTGCATATGAGCACCTGATGTTTCTGTTTGGTATTCTGACTGATAGAGTAATTGATACTAGAAGTTGTCCCAGGCAATAGATCTTCATAACATGCTTTTGGGATTGGGCTGATCATATTTGAGGAACTGAACCTTGCGGGGACACGGAGTTTCAAAGGATAGAAATGGACACTCATCATCAATGCATGCACAGTATCATAAGGATTCAGATGATCCGTGGTCATAGCAAGGGATGAAGAGTAAGTGGAGGGCAAGACATGGGAAAGGAGGCTGTGGCACTTAGTTGCTCTGTCAAAGGAAGTGATTGTAAAGGTTGTGGTGTCATCTAGTTTGTTTTTGTTGTTGTTGTTGCTTTTTACAGCTCCAAAGTACATATATAGGCAAAATGATGAGTACGAATATATATATAATATATATATTTAAGAATACCTGTAGTTCAGAATCAAGCCTCCATGGAAAACTAGAAGAAATCTCTTGATCTGGAGTCCTTACCATGAACACCCAAGCCCTGGACCTCATTGCAAGGTTGTAAAATTAAAGCGCCAATTGAAAGTTCAGCCTTTCTAGGTCTCTAATACCAGTGTAAGGCACAGGTGGGACATGGATAAGGCTGAGAACTTTGAGCTCTAGGTTTTCCTGAGCCCTCTTTCTGCAGAACAGTATTTTCAGTGACTACACCCAGAGCAGTTGCCTTTAGAGCTGCCTTTTCTCAGACCCACACTCTCTCCTCTGTTTGCCTCCAGCTCTGTAACAAGAGTTAGAGCTCAATATGGTCCAAAAGGAGAAATAGAAAAGTGCCATTTTCAGCTAAAATAGCCTATTCACCCAAAGAGTTACGAGATCTTAACACATGGTACCTGGAGGAGCAGGAAGATCGTATGTGGGAGGAGGTTGTAAGGGTGTTGGAGGAAGATAGTAAGGATCCATCAGCTGAATATACTGACATGGAATGTCTCCTAAGACTCAGGGTTAGCTCAAGTGCCAAGGACTGGTGTGAATTGTCTGCTGGATTGGCCAACAAGAGCCTGGAGTCTATGATGACCTGTGGTTCTTTAGGTCAAAATTCTGTAAATTCTCTGGCATAATATAGAACAGCGGTTCAAATGCAGTGGTGACTACATCACCTGGGACCATCAACATCAGCCTTGAATATGTTAGAAATGGAAATTCTTGAATCTCACCCTAGATTTACAGAATTGGAAACTCTGGAGATGGGGCCTGGGCATTTGCACTTTCAAAAATGAATCAGTTGCAATTACAGTTTAAGAAACACTGCTGTAAAACAAATGTTAATGTGTTTATGAATCACCTGGGGATTTTGTTAAGATGATGATTATGCTTTGGCAGGTCTAGGACTGACCTGGTTTCTAATGTGCTCTCAGGTGATGCCATGATGCAGCTAGTCCATGAACTGCGCTTAGAGAAGCAAGACTGTGAGAGGGGAGAGAGTCCAGAGGCCGAGGGAAACGGGAATGTTGGGAGGGATTAATTACTCCAACCGTTAAACCATCACCTCTCCAAATGCCCTGGGAGGACCAACCATGGCAAGAGAAAATGCACTGGTGAAGGAGGCACCAGAGTCACTGAAGAGCTCTGACGTGACTCTCTGAAGGTCAGAAATGATGATGCTGATGTGGCAGTGAGATTGATTTCCCTGGTTTCTGGTTTCCATCAGAGACAACATAAATGCAATTATCTTAATAAGCCATAGGGATGAAGAAATAAGAGTTTTATATGCAGGGATCTGTGGCAATCAATGGCTAACTGATCACCAGATTCCTAAAATGAACTGGATGGGAGGTTTACTAAGTTACTTGCTTACAAATGTAGGGAGAAAAATTCTAGCTCTGCTGGGCAGGGACCAAAGTTGCATCACCATAGTGGGAATGTATAGCCTCTTATTCAGTTTCCTGGCAGCTCAGATGGTAAAGAGTCCACTTGCAATGCAGGAGACCCAGGTTTGATCCTTGGGTCAGGAAGATCCCCTGGAGAAGGGAGTAGCAGCCCACTCCAGTATTCTTTCCTGGAGAATCCCATGGACAGAGGAGCCTGGGGTTGCAAAGTCCATGGGGTCGCAAAGAGTCAGACATGACTGAGGGACTAACACATCCAGTCCCAGACTGAAGCCAGTTCACAGACAAGGACCTTTTGAGAAAGGACTCTGCAACTTACCTCAAGCCTAGAGGGACAAGGGACCATTTATCAGGGTGACTGAGGAAAAAGCACTGTCCAGCTCTGTGGGGGGTTGTTACTGAACTTATGCTAACTCCCCTGATCAGAAATGCCGTCTGGGTTCACTAGAGTGGCTGTTGAGATCAGATGGTGGAGCCTTGACATGAGCTGTCAAGAGGTCCAGTGAGACTGCAGGCTGATGGGACCCCCTGTTCCAGGGTACATAGCTGGAGGAGACATCCCCAGTAACTGGAATGCTCCCCACATTGTCCCTGAGGGCTCTGATGGCAGTGCCACCACCTCCTGGTAAATGATAAACGCCCTACCCTAAATGCACACCAAAGCCATCTTTTACTCCTGTCCCCACTGGGAAACCTCTTACTCTCGACTGTCTGAGTTTCTTCTCAGGATACTCTCCCTTCTTCCCTTCCCTCAGTGCCTGTTCTGTTGCAGACCAATCCTTTTCTACATCCTCTGCGCCTCTCTCAGGCTTCTGGGCTTCGTCACCTTCACTGAAAGTTGCCTCTCCCCTGAACACCTCTTTTGGCCCAGTTTGCTTGAGGAGATACTGCCTGTCCTCTGGAGCAGTTGGTTAACCCTCATTATTGCTATAGTTAATCCCTCTCTACAATGAAAAACAAATGTTTAAGTCACGTAAGTCAGACATGCTGGTTGTAAAGCACTGCAACAGGATACACTAAATACAGACTGAAAAAGGGCTCTCTTTTTCCTTCCTCTTCTCAGAGGTAAGCAGTGTTAAAAAATTTTTTTGCTTACACATATAAGCTAACATGTGACTTTGTTGATCACAAATAGAATAATACTGTCCCTATTATTTTGTGACATGCTGTTCCCATGCAGCAGTATATCTTAGACCTCATATTATGTTATATAGATCTATCATATATTTTTAAAATTAAACTTTATGTTTTGAGATAGTGGTAGATTCATGGGAAGCTATAAGAAATAATGGAGAATGCAATGGCACCCCACTCCAGTACTCTTGCTTGGAAAATCCCATGGACGGAGAAGCCTGTTAGGCTGCAATCCATGGGGTCGCTAAGAGTCAGACACGACTGAGCGACTTCAGTTTCACTTTTCACTTTCATGCATTGGAGAAGGAAATGGCAACCCACTCCAGTGTTCTTGCCTGGAGAATCCCAGGGACGGGGGAGCCTGGTGGGCTGCCGTCTATGGGGTCGCACAGAGTCCGACACGACTGAAGTGATTTAGCATAGCATAGCATAAGAAATAAAACAAGGAGATCCCAGGTACCCTCTAGCAAGTTTCCTTCAGTGGTAACTTCTTGAAAAATTGTAGTACAGCATCACAACTAGGATATTGATAGTGACACAATCCATCAATCTTACACCTGTGTAGGTTCCTGTGTGAACCATCACAATCAAGACACAGAGCAGCTCCATCGCCATGAGGATCCTGGTGTTGCCCTTGTATACCCACCCCTCTGCCCTCTCGCACCTTCCCTTGCTTGTCACTCCAGACAACCACTCACCTGTTCTCCATTTCTATCCTTTGGTCAGTTCAGAAATGTTATATAAATGTAATCAGGTAGTTCATCGCCTTTTGGAATTGGCTTTTTCATTCAGCATAACTTCCTGGGGATTCAACCAGGTTGTGTATATCAACTTCTTCTTGCTGAGTAGTATCCATGGTGTGGATGTACCAGTTGGTTTAACCTCTCAATCACTAAAGGACAGCTTAAATGTTTCCAGTTTTTGACTATTATGAATAAAGTTGTTTTGAACATTCATGACAATTTTTGTGTGAACATGAGTTTATATTTCTGTGGGATAAATGCCCATGAGCATAATTACTGGGTTCTGTGGTAATTGCATGTTTAGAGGAAATCAACACACTCATATGCTATGAATGTAAGTGTTAAGTAGAACAGTATTTTAGGAGAGTAGATGGGCCATATTTATCTTTGTTCAAAATGCATATACATTTTAACTCAATTTTGTTTTTAGAAACCTATCTTCAGAAATATCTGTATATTTGCTAAAAGATATATGTACCAGGACATTCACTGTAGCAATGTTTGCACTGGGATAAAATGTAAAACAACTAAAATGGCCATACAATACTGTATAACTCTTTTTCTTTCAGACATTGAGTGGGTGCAAACTGTTACCTTGGGATTTTTTTGGTTTGTTTTTTTAACTTTTTGTTTTATATTTGAGGATAGCAGAATCAAGATTGCTGGAAGAAATATCAACAACTTCAGATATGCAGATGATACCACCCTAATGGCAGAAAGCAAAGAGGAACTGAAGAACCTCTTGATGAAGGTGAAAGAAGAGAGTGAAAAAGCTGGCTTAAAACTCAACATTCAAAAAATTAGGATCATGGCATCTGGTCCCATCACTTCACAGAAAATAGATGGAGAAAAAATGGAAACAATGACAGACTTTATTTTCTTGGGCTCCAAAATCACTGTGGATGGTGACTGTAGCCATGAAATTAAAAGACACTTGCTCCTTGGAAGAAAAGCTATTACAAACCTAGAGTGTATTAAAAAGCAGAGACATTACTTGGCCAACAAAGGTCCATCTAGTCAAAGCTATGGTTTTTCCAGTAGTTATGTATGGATGTGAGAGTTGGACCATAAAGAAGGCTTAGCGCTGAAGAACTGATGCTTTTGAACTGTGGTGCTGCCATCTATGGGGTTGCACAGAGTCAGACACGACTGAAGCGACTTAGCAGCAGCAGCAGCAGCAGCAGCTGGAGAAGACACTTGAGAGTCCCTTGGACTACAAGATCAAACCAGTCAATCCTAAAGGAAATCAACCCTGAATATTCATTGGAAGGACTGAGACTGATACTGAAGCTGAAGCTCCAATACTTTGGCCACCCGATGCAAAGAACTGACTCATTGACAAAGACCCTGATGCTGGGAAATATTGAGGGCAGGAGGAGAAAGGGGTGATAGAGGATGAGATGATTGGATAGCGTCACTGACTCAATCACTGACTCAACTCTGGGAGATAGTGAAGGACAGGAAAGCCTAGTGTGGTGCAGTTCATGGGGTTGCAAACAGTAGGACACAACTTAGTGACTGAATAACAACAAATAGCAGGTTAACAATGTTGTGATAGTTTCGGGTGAACAGCAAAGGAACTCAGCCATACATATACACTTATCCATTCTCTCCCAAACTCCCCCCGGCTACCCTCATCCAGGCTACCACATAACACTGAGCAGAGTTCCCTGTGCTATACAGGGATCCTTGTTGCTATATGGTGCTATATAATAGGTCCTTGTTGGTTATCCATGTGTTATCTTGTTTTAATTTGAAACTCCTTCTGTAGGAACTAGAGATGAAGCATTTTTTTTCCCTGACATATTTGATCATTTTTATTTCTTCTGGCCTAATCTTCACATTCTTTGCATAAAATACACACTTGAGTGATTGTTCTTTTGTTGAGTTTTAGGCATTTTTATACAGGTCATATTTTGGGTGTTAACCCCTTATCTGTTGGCCTGCTACTTGACCTTCATCAACTAAAGCTTTTGGATTTCTGTGAGATCAGATCTGTCACACTTTACTCTAATGTTTCTTGTCTTGTTTGGGGAGAGCTCGCCTACCTCCTATTGTGGTTTTATGCTTATTTTATTAGAGCTATGCTGTAATGTTAGCATTTGTAAGATGACTCAAATCCTTTTGAAAGGGACACGGATACTATAAATAAAGAAAAGATAGTAGATCCCATAAATAAAGAAAAATACTGTGTGTAACCTGGGAAATAATTTTTATTAATTTAAAATTGTCATGTTTCTTGACAAATATAATTCTTGCTGTGCTGTATCCGTGTTAGAGTGATGCCGGAAGGAGTAATCATATCATAGCTTTAAAGGATTATGAACACCTAAGGGAATGATGCTGTTTAAACACGTTGCTAATAATGTGTTTGCACATTTTTCAAACTGCTCCGATTACATTCACGTGGCTAAAGAGCATGGCTTGGACTGGCCTCCTCTGAGAAGGATGGAGAACGAGAGGAGGTCAGAATATTATTCCACAAGAGGTTGTTTAGGCAAGGAAGTCATTTATCTTGCTGTGGACAGAATGAAGAGCTTGCCATCCAGCAATTTGTAATTGATCACAATTATGTTCCCCAGTGGGGGTTGGAGGAACAAAATGAAGGGAAATGTTTGGTCAAAAGATGAGCACAACTCTGAGTATTTAGTCAGATCCCAAATTTAGGTTGATTTAGCAACAACATCAAAAAATGAAGTCATTCAGAAAAGAACCCCAAATGAAACAAAGACATGAAAATGGAGATTTATTCCACATGTTGTGGATTGATGTTTCCTTGGAAGGAGTGGTCAGGAATTCTTGAGGCTTAAAGCAACCACGTATTAAAGTAATTTAACTAATTTAGACATGTTTGCCGCTACCACAAAGAAAACAAATTATAGTGGGCTCTAGCCTGATGGCTAAAAAGCCAATTCACCGAAAATGGAAGGATGTTGATGGTATTCATATTAGGTAATCGGTACAGTATGTCAGCCTTAGTGGTCTGGTTAACCAAATGAATGCACATTTAGTGAAATTCAGTATAATTTTTTCCTAGAACTACCCTGCTCAATTACAGCAAAATAGGTTCTACTAATCACAGGTTGCATAACTTGGAGATTAAGTATGGTTTGGGGACAGAGATGCTTTTTATTATAGCGTTTGGTCTTCTGTGGAGCATAAGGGAAGATGTGTCAGCAAAGCTAATGTGGTTTCTTCCTTGTTTTAGGAATCTGCTTAAGATTTTAAGTGATCATAGGACCTGAACATACTTCAGTGCTCATTCAATCAACTCCCTTCATTTTACAAAAGAGGAAAGAGAAGAAAGGTGGTAACTTGTCTGAGGTCACATAGTGAGTTCATGACAGCCTGGATGATATTTGGGTCTTCCGACACCCAGTCCTGTGTACTGTAACTATAAGAAAATGCACACTCTGAATGTCCAGGCCGGATGGGACCTCTGGCCCAATTTCAGGTAACAGACATTTTCACAATCTTTCCTGAATGGAAGGACCATGTCAAGTTAATTCCATTGAACCCCTGGAGGAATGAAGAAGGGATTCAGAAACTAGGTCTCTGAACCTAAGGTCAAAGCTTGAGTCGTTGTTCTTTCTTTCCAGGGCTGACTTGGACTCTTCATTTCAGATGATGATCAGTATGTAGGCACCTGTTGTGGAGAAGCCAGGTCACTGCCCCTGCTCTCTCTGGCTTGCTCTCATTTGCTGGTGGCTTTGTAATTTGAAACAATGCACCTTAGGCTGAATGTTGGGGAACTCTGAGCTGGGGGTAGGAGTGTCACAGAAAAGGGGGAAAGGATAGCTAAACGCTAATTAAGCATTAAATATTTTTTTAATTTGCAATTTTCTCTGTGTATTTTGGAACCTGTAACTTCCCCCTGACTCAGATAATTCCTTAGTCTCTGAGAAGCTCACGGGCCCTAGGCACTATGCTTGTAGAGCCTGTGGGGTGAGGACTTAGAAAGGAGTGCCGTCTGGGTACTGTAATCTTCCCTTGTTTTTGGCAGTCCCCACCCTTCACATCTACCCAGGACTCCCTCAGTCAGAGTTGACGACACCTTAAGGAGATCAGGGAGTGACTCAGACTTGCTGAAAAATGACAGACAAGTTAAAAAATGTTGAATCACATGATCTTATCTTATTCAAGTCCTTTGGAAAACAGGTTAGCCAGTCAGTGATGCTTTCTTGTCTGTCAAATTCCCGTTCCCTGCCCACCCTGTAGGCCCAGGCCAGTGTTCTGTCACCACTTCTACCGTAATTACCATCCTGGTGTGAAAGGAATGCTGTGGAAGACAGGGCTGTGGTAAATATGTGTTAATAGTATTTCTTTGGCTACTCAACATCCATTCCCCCTTCCTGTTGGTGTCTGATTTCTTTTAGGGAATTACCTCTTCCCCACATATGCAGTTGTAGTGGGATATAAACCCAGGTGTCTGCTCAGAACCATGGAAGCTCTTAAAGAGAACTGATTCTGCCTCTCTCAGCCCTGAGGGTGGACATGTGGTCTAAGCACAACCTATCTGATAAGCTGTTCTGAAACTTTAACCTTGAACAACTGACGCAAGGATCTCAGAACAGTTGGCAGGAAGCCAAGCTGAATAGACTGAATTGTCTGCTCCTGACCTCTTAGAATCTCCTTGATTCCTGCCCATCTCTAGGCCTGACCCTTGATGCTCCTATCCATCATGTGAGTACCCAGATAGCTTTTAATACATTCCCTCTTGGCTATCTTAGCCTGAGCTGGTTTCCATTGCTTGCAGCCGAGAATTCTGGTACAAGATCACTTTCTGGCTGGACCATCACAGGTGTAGTGTTATCTTCAAATCTATCCTGTCTGGAATGTTCTCCTAGAATTAGCCTAAACTAGCTCTTTCCTCTACTTGGTGACACAGCCTCCAAGTTTGGCTTTTTAAAGCTGATACTAATAGACAATATTCCTCTGGTTTTCTCACCCTTATGTACTGTGCTTAGTCACCCAGTCGTGTCCGACTCTTTGAGACTCTGTGGACTATAGCCTGCCAGGCTCCTCTGTCCATGAGATTCTCAAGGCAAGATACTAGAGTGGGTAGCCTTGCCCTCCTCCAGGGGATCTTCCCAATCCAGGAGTTGAACCAGAGTCTCCTGCATTGCAGGAGGATTCTTTACCAACTGACCTACCCAGGAAGCCTCACCCTTATGGTTCTTTGTATTAAAACAAACACAGAAACTCATCAGGACTCCACTCCCATAGCTGTCACTGATATGAGGGCTCCATTCTTCTGCTCGGAACTCTTAGCTCAGGAACCCACCTTTCTCAGGCAAACATATCATAAATGTTTCTCTACCAGAGTAGTTAAAATTAATAAGACTGACAATACAGTGTTCACAAGGATGCAGAGCAACTGCAACTCATACACTTGCTGGTGAGAATGCAAAATGACACAGTCACTTTGGAAATTTGTTGACAGTTTCTAATAAAGTTAAATATATGCCTATTCTTTAACCTAACAATCCCACCTCTAGATATATATCAAAGAAAAATTAGTGCATGTGTTCACGACAAAAACCTGTATAAGAATGTTCACAGCTGCTTTATTCATAATAGCCCAAACCCTAGAAATACCCCCCAAGTGTTCATCAACAGAAAAATAAGAAATTGTAGTATATTCATACAACGGAATACTGAACACCAATGGAAAAGACAGATGACTCATACATATAACAGTGTGTATAAATTGTATTGAGCGAAAGGCTAGGAATCCACATGACTCCATTCGCAGAAAGCTTGAGGACAGGCAGAACTAACCTATGATAATAGAAGTCAGAATGGTGACTATCTTTGCAGGAACATTAACTAGGAAGAGGCACAGAGAGTCTTCTAGAGTACTGGAATATATTTAATATAGGTGGTAGTTAACATGGGTGTATACATGTGTAAAAATTCACTAAGCTGTACACTTAAGACTTGTATACTTTATTGTGTGTGTTATACTTTAGTGAAGAGGATAAAAAGAAAAGGTAAAAGAAGAAAATGATTATATGGATATCAACAGTTCTATAATTTAAGTGTCTTGTTAATTCTACATCCAGTCAAATTAGATTTATCACCAGTCCCATAGATGATGTTCATGAGGGACTGGAAACCTTTTTTATTTTTCCCCTCTGTGCTTTGTTACATCAAGGCATTAGGAAGCTAATGTGTTTCCCCTTCCAGGAGGATTTATATGTTCAAAGAAAAGCCATTGGGAAAAAATAATGATTAACACACAGGAATGACTGGTTCAATGGTGGGCTTTCGGGCGTCAGTAGAGGAGGTATTTCAGGTCAAGGGAGGGTCAAAGGAAGCTCCCAGAATATTCCACTTCCACTCTGAATGGGTAGAAACGAGCAATAAGTTCCTAATAGACATTTCTGCTGACCCACTGGTGTAGTCAACAGCCTTTAGCGTTCTGCTTCTGTGATGGAAAAACCAGCCTGCTTGTTTCCAACAGCCGAGGGGAAGTGTTTGTCTCCTGAGGCCAGTCTTTTCCTCTAAAGCTGGTGGAGAGGGTGGGTCTCTTGGGCAGCTTTCCCTCCACTTGGCAAACAGGAACAGAAAGCAGAAAAAAGAGAGGCCAGGATAGCGGGTGCTAAAGTGAGGTGGAAGTGGAAAAGCACCGGGAAAGTGAGTGCAGGGCAACACCGAGGGGAACAGACAGAAGACACGGCAGGGGTGAGGAGCGGGCAGGGGACCCAGCAAAGAGCGCAGTGAAAACGCAGATGGTGTCAGTGGACCAGACCCTAAGGCCAGGGCCCCTGTAGCCTTGGCATCTGCAGCCTGTGAGTCTTCTGTCCCTCAGGGAGCAGCTGGAGAGGCAAGTGGTGTCCTGGCTCCTTCCTCTCAGGCTCTGAGCTTGCCCCTCCCTCCACTGCCTACAACGTAAAACCTCACCTGATCACATTAACCTCCAAATTAAAATTATTTTATAGCTTGGCATTATCTCTTTAAAAAGTCTAAGTCCTCAATGTAGCTCACAAGAGCCTTTCATGACTGGTCCCCGCTTGCTCCTCCAGCCCCATCTATTTTGTGAATGAATAATGTGAAATAATGTGTAAATGTGTTTAGTAAATTTTAGTTACAATCCTGGTCACAGAATCTGGCTATCTAGTTTCGCTTTAAGAATCCTGGGAGGATAGGGACTGTACTTACCCAACTCCAGGAGAATATTGTGAGAAAACTCCCCAGACAGATGCCCTGTGGGACTTGATCCCTTGACTGCTTGCACCCTTCCCTGCTGAGCAGGCAGGAAGTTGGGATTGCCTCACTGAAGTTATGCATCCTCATCCTCTGACTTTCATCAAGGACCCTTGTCTTGACAGAAAGTCCTCTTTCCTACCTAATCTGAGTCCTGGCTGGCTTTCAAGACTCATCTCAAAAACCACCTTCATTACAGCCCACTCAGGCTCCAAAATGAGGCTCTCTGGCTCTCTGCCAGACCAGCCCCTGGCAGCAGCCCTGGTTTGTGGGGGCTTCCCTGGTAACTCAGCAGGGAAACAATCTGCCTACAAGGCAGGAGACCCTGGTTCGATTTCTGGGTTTGGAAGATCCCCGGGAGAAGGGGTAGGCTACCCACTCCAGTATTCTTGGGCTTCCCTGGTGGCTCAGACAGTAAAGATTTGCCTACAATGAGGGATACCTGGGTTGGATCCCTGGGTTGGGAAGATCCCCTGGAGGGGGGCACGGCAACCCACTCCAGTATTCTCACCTGGAGAATCCCCATGGATAGAGGAGCCTGGAGGGCTGCAGTCCATGGGGTCACAAAGAGTTGAACACAACTGAGTGACTAAGCACAGCACCTGGTTTGTGGAGAAAGGGAAGAATTTGGGACTGGAAACTGATCTTGGGGTGGTAAAATGAGAGCTAGTAGCCAGGGTCCAGTTCCAGGGGCCCACGGCAGACTCAGCTTAGTTCCTGTAAGCATCCATCAGTAACTGAGGGTCCAGACCCCTCCTGGGGCAGAGACACAGATAGCTGAAGTTAAGGGAGAAGTCTCGTCAGTGTGGCTCCAGGTAACCAGCTCACCTAGAGAAGAACCCCACCAGGGGATATGGAGCAATGAGTCTGGTGCCTGAGGTAAGAGGCAGGCAAGCGCCAGGCAAGAGTGTCAGGGCTTCAGCCTGGGTTAGCAAGGTGACTCAGATCCTAGTCATGCAGACCAAATGGACCCACCAGGGAGAGCTCAGAGAAGGTGGAAATTCTGTGGGCCCCAGGTCATAAAGATCCATGGATGCTGCCTCAGTGAACCATCAACAAACTGTTCATTTCAGCCTGACCAGCTGCCAGTCATCCTGGCTAGAGTTCAAGGACTAGGTAAGGCTAAGCTTGATGGCAGGCGGGGTGGTGGAGGGGTAGGTACTGTAAGCTGCAGCCATCCTGGGCTGGGAGGGGCAGGGTCTGAGCCTTTTCTGGGAACCTGCCCCACCCCCTTCTCACCCCTCACCATAGGGTGCCTCTCCTCACTTTTTGTAAAGCCTCTACTGTAAGTAACCCCTGCAGGGTGTAGCAGAGGTCCAGGCACACACAGCAAATTCAAATTCAGTCAGATCGAATTGCATTTAGGTGCTTGGCAGTTCAGGCTTTGATGTGTGCTATGCTCTCCAAAGGAACCCTTTCCCATGTGTCTTATATTGCCGGTCAGGATTCCTCTTCCTCCACATGCGGTAAAAAGGTATAGTCACTTCCCATTCTCCTGGGACACATAAAGACGTGGAGGTCCATGTGGGGGTACATGTACCCCACACTCACCTTCCTCTGCCCTCTCAGGGTGCAGCGCCTCAGCAAAAAGTGATCTATTCCTTCCTTCTTTCTGCCCCCAGCGTCAGTGGAAAAACTTGATCTGGTTGTCATGGAGACCAGCCACTGACTTCAGAGTGGCTGTTTATTAAAGATGAAAGTAATGTATGCCTGGCTGATCCGAGCAGCTGTCAGAGAGAGATTCGGCTGCTAGCAAAGGAAGTCACTAATTTCGAGGCATAATCCCTCATTTCAGAAAGAGAGACAGCCCTCCTTCATCTTCTGAGTGGCACTGTGCAGTGTGGATAAGATCTGCCCACAGCAAACATTTCTTGTTCAGGTCTTTTAGTTTATTTTATGATGAGTATGGTAACTGTACTTCTTTCCCCCTTATTTCCTACTAGAATATATAGCCTTTCAGTGGGGTGATAGATTAATTCAGCTCTGTGGGCAGGCTCAGGAAACCCAAACCCCCTCATGACATCATTTCCTTTGGAAAATGTATTCTGGATTCCATGCCACCTACTTTCCAATGAGCTTGTCTGTTTATTCATTCAACAGTCTCCACCAGGTGTGTGAGAGGGAAAGAGGAGGTGTTGAATGATGCAGAGAGTGAACCTGATGTAGTCTGTGTGTGCTTGGACAGGTGGGAGAGAAGTGGGCACCCTCCCAGGGAAATGATAAATTTGAAGACAGGTGGTCAGTCTCTCGTCCCCCAGCCAAGGGAGTTGTGTAATCAGAAAATCAGTCCATTTGTTTTTCTCTTTTTGTTCTCTTCATTCATTCAATGATAAAATCTGAAAGAAAATTTGATTTCTGAGATCCATTATTTTGATGAACCAAGTATTCTTGAAAACCAGAGAAGCAAACTGGGTTAATCTCTGCTGAGTCATAAAGAAGCAGCACAGTGCCCACTGCAGCACTTCGAGATGGACAAATCGACCTGGGACTCTGAAGAGGCTGCTGGTGGCTGGCCTTACGTCTGGAAACAAAGATCTAGCCCAGCTGTCTGGTCAGGGTCCAGCCAAGACCTCAGTTTATTCATCAGAAAACGAAGCAATGAGCAAACTGATTGTTTCCAGCTCTAAATTTTCTTTTGTAAGAAAAGGTAGGGATTGTAAGTGTAGGTCTGTCTAAAGAAAAGGGACTCCTAACTTTGACAACTGAGCAAGGGCTAACTCTGGGTCTAGGTCACTGTGAACCAAGGAAAAGCCATGCCCCCTGAGGTCAAGGGGATCTCAGGCCAGGGCATGTCTAGTCTCTGCAGTGAGTCTGGGCGTTTACGTGGTGGTCTGGACAGTAGTTCCTGCCTGCTTCTCCTGAGCCGCTTGGTCTGTGGGAACAAAGATGGTGTTTGCAGCTAAGGAATGGAAGCAAGTGTTGGTGCCTTCAGAGGCCAGGTCAGCCTGGGGCTCCAGGAAGGACACTTTCAGCAGGCAGGACTTAGAACTGCCTGTAGCCACCCCCTCCCACCCATCCCACTCTCCCCTGCAACCCCGCCCCTGTCCCCAGCAGCTTTTTTTTCTCACTCTCCATATGTAAGGCGAGCAGAAATTGCTGCTTGTGTCACTCTGATGCCTTCGTCTCCTGAGTTCTTCCAGAACCATTTTTCTCCAAAGGACATGCACAGGTCTTATGTTTACATGTGTCATTGAGAGAAATTTGAATCCCATTCATGGGATGTCAGGGCAAGTCATAACACTTTTTTTACACATCAATTTAAAAATGTTATCCCAATTGTATAAAACACTAGGGAAAAGGAATAATATTCATTCGTTCATCCATCCATTCGTTTAACAGTGGCATTGTACGCACTTACTATGTGTCAGGCACTGTTCCAAGTATCATGCCCTTCTAGGGGGATACATTTATTTTTCTTAAAACCAGCTTTATTGAGGTATAATTTCTATACAATAAATTCACCCATTCTAAGTGTAAAGTTTGATGCATTTAAAAAAATTTTAACTGAAGTATAGTTAATTTACAATATTGTGTTTTAGTTATACAACATAGTAATTCAGTTTTTAAAAAAAATAAAATAAAAAATATTTTAACTGAAGTACAGTTAATTTACAATATTGTGTTAGTTTTAGTTATACAACATAGTAATTCAGTTTTTTGTAGATTATATTTCATTATAGTTTATTATAAGATATTGGGTATAATTCTCTGTGCTATAGAGTAAATCCTGTTGCTTCTCTATTTTATGTATAGTAGTTTGTAACTATTAATTTCATATTCATGATTTGTCCCTCCCTGTCTCTCCCCTTTGATAACCATGTTTGTTTTCTATCTCTGTAAGTCTGTTTCTGTTTTTTGTATGTATATTCATCTTTTATTTGGCACCCCACTCCAGTACTCTTGCCTGGAAAATCCCATGGACGGAGGAGCCTGGTAGGCTGCAGTCCATGGGGTCCCTAGAGTCGGACACGACTGAGTGACTTCACTTTCACTTTTCATTTTCCTGCATTGGAGAAGGAAATGGCAACCCACTCCAGTGTTCTTGCCTGGAGAATCCCAGGGACGGGAAGCCTGGTGGGCTGCCGTCTATGGGGTCGCACAGAGTCAGACACAACTGAAGCGACTTAGCAGCAGCAGCAGCAGTATTCATGTTTCTCTGACTTATTCCACTAAGCATAATATTCTCTAGATCTATCTATGTTGCTGCAAATGGCAGTATTTCCATTTTTATGGCTGAGTAATATTCGAATGTGAGCGTGTGTATACATATATACACAATGGAATACACGTATATGTGTATACTCAGTGCATGCTTTGTGTGTGTATATATATATATTCTTAAGCCAGTTGTCTGTTGATGAGCACTTGAGTTGCTTTCATGTCTTGGTTATTATAAATAATGCTGCTATGGGTATTGGGGGACATGTATCTTTATGAATTAGTGTTTTTGTTCTCTTTGACAATATACTCAGGAGTGGGATTGATGGGGTAGTTCTTATTTCTAGCTTTTTGAGGAACCTCCATACTATTGTACACAGTGGTTTCACCAATTTACATTTCTACCAACACCGTATAAAGGTTGCCTTTTCTCCATATCTTCTCTAGCATTTACTATTTATAGAGTTTTTGATGATGGCCATTCTGACTGGAGTGAGATGATACCTCATTATGGTTTTGATTTACAGTTCTCTAATAATTAGTGATGTTGAGCATCTTTTCGTGTACCTGTTAGCCATCTTTATGTCTTCTTTGGAAAAATGTCTATTCAGGTCTTCTGCCCATTTTTTGATCGGGTTGTTTGTTTTCTTGATATTGAGTTGTATGAGCTGTTTGTATTTTTTGGATATTAATCCCCTGATGGTCGCATCATTTGCAAATATTTTCTCACATTCCATGGGCTGTCTTTTTGTTTTGTTGATGGTTGTTTTTTGCTGTGCAAATACTTTTAAGTTTGATTAGGATCTATTTGGTTAATTTTGCTTATATTTCTTATGGTCAATTAATCTACAACAAGGAGGCAAGAACATACAATGGAAAAAGAAAAAACAGCCCTTCAACAAATGGCACTAGGAAAGCTGAACAGCTACATGTAAACCAATGAAATTAGAACATTTCCTCACACCATATACAAAAGTAAACTCCAAATGGTTTAATGACCTAAATGTAAGACATGACAACATTGAGTTGCTAGAAGAGAACATAGGCAAAACACTCTTCTACATAAATTGTAGCACTATTTTCTTAGATCAATCCCCCAAGGAAAAAGAAATAAAAACAAAGCTGCTTTAAGTGATCTGTGTTTCAAACGTATGTCTCCTCTCTTGTTTCTTAACTAAGAAGATGAGAAAGGCTCCCTCAGTCCCTAAGCAAACACTGTAACTCCTGAGCGGTTCTCTTGCCTGCATGAGAACTCTAGTGTCTTACATGTTTTGTCCTTCCTCTCCACTCTTCTTTGCACTGACACTCACAGCTAATCCTTGTGACTGTTAATCAGCTGTCTGGGGCTATTTTAAAATATTTCTGCTTTCGTGTATAAGTCACACTCTTCTCGCATCCTTTGCTGCATTTTCCAAAGGGGTTATGTTAAAGGAAATTCAATACCCACTTTTCTCATTATTTGCTCATCAGCTTGCTCACTCATCAAAAGACCAATGCTATTTGATACTTCAGAAGATTATTTTCCCTGTTAGGTGATGTGTCAAGGGAAAGGAAGCTGGCCCTGGCATCAGGTGACTGAGTTTTGTTCCCAATTCTACACTTGACTCAGTACATGCCCTTGGGCAAGTCACTGAGCCTCTTCATGGTGCGGTCTCTGGGGATGAAATCTGCCAACTGCATCATGTGGATTTGAACCTAGTGGCCTCTGGGATAAAAATAGGAGGGAGACAGGTGTCCACGTGGGCTCAAACTGGTGGGAGGAGAATGACCACAGGAACTCAAAAATATCCTTAAACTGCAAACTCTGTAACAGAGTCAGGATTTATCATTGCCCTTGGGCGTTTGTCCAGTGGCCCGTGGGGTCGATTCTAGTACTTGAATTTTTCCAGAAAAAAGAAGGAACTGCAATAACCTCCCAGTTTGTATATTCTCTCTGCTCCATGTTCCCACACCTCTGTACATCCCCTGCAGTGATACTCACCACTCATTGTTGCTATTTGCTTGATCACTTGCCTCCTGGACTGGGAGCTACTTGAGGGAGGGGATCATGTCTGCCCCATGCAACATTGTACCCTCAGTATCAAGCACAAATATTACTGGCAAACAGAAGTCATGCCAGTAATATTTGCTGAATGGATGAGTACAGCACAGAGAATATCCCACTTCTGCTTCACTGAGGTAGCCTATTCCTAGCCAAGGCGTGGTGGGATCTGATTAACCCCATCTCTCCACAGCCCCACCTAGATGTAATAATGAAAGGTCTCAGACCAAGTGCTATGACACATATGTATTCATTAGTAAGAAGATCTGCTGCTGCTGCTAAGTCGCTTTAGGCGTGTCTGACTCTGTGTGACCCCATAGATGGCAGCCCACCAGGCTTCCCCATCCCTGGGATTCTCCAGGCAAGAACACTGAAGTGGGTTGCCATTTCCTTCTCCAATGCATGAAAGTGAAAAGTGAAAGTGAAGCCGCTCAGTCGTGTCCGGACTCTTAGCGACCCCATGGACTGCAGCCTACCAGACTCCTCTGTCCATGGGATTTTCCAGGCAAGAGTACTGGAGTGGGTTGCCATTGCCTTCTCCAACTAAGAAGATCTAAAAATGTTCAAACAGCTGGTTCTGTAAGCAGAGAAGTCCAGCTGCTGGACCTTTTAGGTGCTCTGTCCACACTTTACATGAAAAGTTCTCTTGAGAGTGACAGGACAATATTCTAAAGACCAGATTTTAGTTAGCATCAGACAAGCAGAATTTTCTGAGATTGTGGATGAGCACGGGAAAAGTTCCAAATCATGCCTCTGATGCCATTCTGAAAGGTGAGTGTTGAAGGTCTGGCTCGAATCTTATTCTCAGCTATGTAGTAGAGAGTATACCCCTGATGTTTTAGCCAAAGCTCATGTCTTGAACACCAGTAAGATTCAACAGTAAAACCCCATTTATAATATCCTTTATGTTAATTGGAGAAGGAAATGGCAACCCACTCCAGTACTCTTGCCTGGAGAATCCCATGGATGGAGGAGCCTGGTGGGCTACAGTCCATGGGATGGAAAAGAGTCGGACACGACTGAGCGACTTGCCTTTATGTTAATTAACAGCTCACTATTTTTGCCAACAGAAGCCATTGCTATTATTCATTTTGCTAATTAGCCAAACTTCTGCTGTTGATTCCAGATAAAGATAGTTAAAACTCTTGGGGCAACCACCTGAGTATGTTTTTATGGTGAACTAATGGATGCAGCAGAAGCAGCTGAGACTTTTAAAGAGCAATTAAAAAGGCCCCTGAGACCCTGCTCTTTGAAGAGAAGAGTAGCAGGGCCCCCTCTTAGTGTGCCTGCCAGTACTCAGGGCGATTCAGTCTACTCGCTGGCTTCCCTGGGTGGACCTCGGTCTGGAGGTTGTAACTGGGAGTAATTTACCTTCTGATTTCCCTTATGATCTCCTTAGATGAGTAGGCAATTTTGAGCCCAGGGGAGGATATCAGATGGGCCCTCAGAATCTTTTGGTTCTACTGACCACTGAAAATTCTTCACCTTTCTCCCTTTTTTTCTGATACTTAGAACAAAGGTCAGCTGAAAAGTCATCTGTCATGGCTACCCCAATTCTGTACAAACTCCTGTCTGTTCCCACCTTCTCTAGCCTCTGAGCTCTGGACATGGATGCCCTGCTGACCCCTCCACACCGGCCAAGAGCCCAAGCCATGTCATGGGTGGAGGTCCCAATTTATTTGTGTTACTACTGACTCTTTGTGTTATGGCAGCTGATATCCTCAGAGTCGTTTCAGTGTGCTCCTCTACATGTACACACACGTGCCTCATGCATGTTCCAGAAGAGTGAGCCTCTATCATGGGTGTCTGCTTAGCACTCCAGTTCCTCACTGGGTTAGTGGTTTGCTCTGAAGTTAGACAACATGGAGATCCTGTCCCACTCTTGTTGATCCTCCCTGTAGGACTAGAACCTATCCTGGTTATGATAAAACCACTTGCTGATTCTCAGCAGACCCATCACCCAGAACCACACCATTCTGCCTGACTGGCTACCATGAACCCCTTTGGATACAACACACAGGCTGAAGCTGCTAACTCCTCTGCTTATTGCCCTCCTGGCTGTCCCTGGGGGATGGAGCCCTGCTGACAGAGAGGTTCCCCCACCCCCAATCCTACCTAATTTGGGGTTCTTTTTCCCACTACCTGTGCTGCTGAGTTTGCCTAGTGAATTTGGTTTGCAGTGTTAACATAGAGTTAATTTCATATGTCTCTCTCTCTGGGGTAAACAAATTATTCGCATTTATGTGTCATTCCCAGTAACCCTGCAAGGGGAAACCTAAAGAAGAATCTTTAAGTTGTGGAGCTTTGTCCTGTATGACCCCACCTCTGCAGCTGGTCAGTTCAGAGTGGTCAGCCCTGAACTGTTGATCATCAACAGGCTGGCCAGCAACTCATTACACAACCTGGCAGACACACAAACATGTATGAAAGCTGGGTTAATCCCCACTTCTTTCTTGGAAATTTAAACAGGGAAATGTCAATAGAAGAGGACTTGGTAGGATGCTTAGAAATAAGAAAGTAAGAATTGAGGCCACAATGAGTCATAATGAGCCCAAATTACAAAATATTGAAGCTATGAGCAAGCAGAAGTGATGGAGGAGAGAAGAGTTTCAAGCCCAGCAGAGGCTGAGCTACATTAATCAGTGGGCATGACCCTCCAACTCCTGCCATGGAGCCCATGGTCTTCTGAAACTAGAGGAGCTTCCCAGGACCAGTGCCAGGATGCCCCCTCTGGTGCCAGTCCCTGGCTGTTGGTGAAAGACCAACCCCATTAATGCTCCACATTTAGTTTTGCCCAAAAAAAAAAATTTTTTTTTTTCCTCCTGAGCTAGCGTGCCTTCATCTGCTCCTTATGACCCCGCCTCCTGTGTACTTTACCATATTCTTTCTGTGTGGAAAGATGGGGGCCTGTAGCTTTTTACTCCTAATGCTATGCATAGTAAATAATGGGTTCTCAGGAAATGAATACTGAATCAGAGAATTTTTGAAAGCCCCAGTGAACAAACTGGTTCCTGCAATCACTGTCTTAGGTTGCAATATCTTCTTCAGTTTGGCTCTCTCAAAGTTGAACAAATGATGCCACGTTTCCTAGCACCCACCCACCTCTTCCCCAAGCCCTTCCTATTTCATGAGATTAGAGACACACTGCTAATTTTTTAAAATATCAATCCTTAATCAGATTTTAAGATCTCCCTCAAGAAGGTAAATTCTCCCATCCTATTCTCAGTCTAGTTTGTTGAACTAACCCACATTCACAGACATGGAAATAGACATGTATAAACACACATGTGCAGAGGAATTAAATTGATTTTGGATGGTACTCAATAGTTTTAGTACCCAAGTTTGTGGTTCCAACTGATTCACCTACAAATTAACCAGAACTGGTTTGAGATCATCTCCCTATTTGGAAGTTATTTATCAATTCACTCTATGGTAACTTTGAAGAACAGTTAACTTATTGTAAGAAAGCAGTAACCTTTTTTCCCCAAAGAAATAAAAATTAGTTAGGTTATAAGGAGAACTTATAACTAGAGCTCTGGAAATTTATTTACTGTAGGAGGAATATGTATTGATCCCTAATACAGCGATGAAAGCCATGGTCCCCCTCTGGTGTCTATCAGTCTATTGGTGGGGACTTTTCTGTCTGCTTTGCCCCACTATTTGGAGACCAGTGATAGCTTTCACTGGTCGGCAGGAATCGGGAGAGGGAAGTCATGCCTGACAAGGCTCAACGAATGTTTACTGTAAAGTACCAGATATTTTAGGTTCTGCGAGTCTTATGGTCTCCATCA